>NC_089580.1:19081361-19408599 GCF_019320115.1 Miscanthus floridulus
GTATGGTGCTTAGACCTCCAATTTTTCCCGTCTCCAATCAGTCGGTCCGGAAAGAGCCGAAACCCACGACTATAGCGTAACGAGCCTTCCGGCTCCCATAAGCAAGTATGTGCTCAGGATAATAACTCTGTGACTTGACTACCATCCATAGCAACGGACGGTCCTTAATCGACATAAATAGGGAAACAGTGTAACCAAGCTAAGCCTCGTTGGCCGTGGGACACAACCTGTTACACCCACCAATACCCATACCATATCCCTGCCCTATCTCCATTTTTCCTTTCATCATTTTATCATAAGAGTAATTAAAATAATCATCTATTGTGAGTAACGGCAGGTTACTCACGCTACCGAAAATCTAAGCATAGCAGCTACTCGAACCTGTACTAGTAGGACTCATAGGACAGTTATATCTATGCATGCTGTTTTCATAAAATTCCTGTAATGTAAATGCACATCACATATATATATATTCAGTGATTATAAAAAATAAGGGTTATGCACCGGGGCTTGCCTTGGGCAGGCGCGGTGTCGGCTGAGTTAGTCAATGGCTGCTCCGGGACCTCCTCCTGCACGAGAATTTTCTCCTCGTACTCATCGATGATCTCTTCGAACTCGTGATCGTCGGTGGTCACCATCTCCGCCAACTCGTTCTCTACATGCATGCGATGAGGATGCAACACTTAGCATTTATGCCATAGCAACTCTTAAAATAAGAATATGCATACTCAGCTACTAAGCTAACTCTAATGACTAAGGTACTAAGCTAACTATCATTTTTACCAAGCAAAGTGTTGGGTTCAACTAACAAACACCAAGCTTTACAAATGAAGAATATATCTTTATTTCTACTAATGATTTAACATACATTGAAACAAAGAACATTTAACTACCCTAATGCTTAGTCTATTCTAAAGCAACAAAAATTTCAGTGAGCATATAATAATCTAATGAAGCTACTATAAAAATTTTAGGACTAAAGCTATCACCAATTTACCACAAAAAATCCTACAATATTTAACCTAATAATATTAAGCACTCTCAAATAATTTAATAGCTCCTGATATCAACATGTATATATATGAACTAAGCATACTAACAGATAGAGCATAACTTTAGGAACCTAACAAAATGTGTTTCATAATTTTTAGACACCTACATGATTTTATATGATTTACCAAAGATCAGCTCAAAAATTAAATTAAAAAACTATTTCTAATTCCTTATGTGTATGGTCGAGATGGCGACTAGACGGGGGGTGAATAGTCGTTTCTAAAACTTAATCGCGTCGGCTAACCGAAACAAGTGCGGAATTAAAACTATTGGTCTAGCCAAGACTACACCCATCTATCAATGTTCTTTCGCACCTTGCAAAGATCATAGTTAAGCAACAAAGGTGTCGAGCTAACTAGAGCTCACCTAACCAATTCTAGGAGCAAGGTCATACAAACCTATGCCACTAATATTTTGAGCAATGAGGGAGCTCCTACACATGCTAGTAAGCAAAAGCACAAAGCCAACTAAGCTCACTAGCAATGCTCAATAACAAGACAACCAATGCCAAATTAGAGAGCGCAAATACTTAGCTACACAAACTAAGCAAAGTGACTAACAAGGTTACACAAACCAAATTAGCCACGTAAGGGAGCTATTTCTATGCTACACAAGCAAGAAGGTAACTAGTGAGCTACACAAGCTAACTAATTACAAGAGCAACTACACAAGCACAATGTATATAAAAGTAATCAAAGCTTGTGTAAGGGGATTGCAAACCAACGGGAAGAACAAGGTTGACACGATGATTTTCTCCCGAGGTTCACGTGCTTGCCAACACGCTACATCCCCGTTGTGTCGACCGCTCACTTGGTGGTTCGGTGGCTAATTGGCATCACCCACCAAGCCCGCACGTCGGGCACCGCAAGAACCTACCCCGAAAGTGAGGGTAGCTCAATGACACGCTCAACTAGAGTTGCTCTTCGCGACTCCCACGGGGCGAGCACAATGCCCCTCACCAAGCTCTTCTCCGAAGCACCACACAAGCTTTTTGCGGGCTTCGACGGAGACCACCACCAAGCCGTCTAGGAGGTGGCAACCTCCAAGAGTAACAAGCACCACCGGCTTGCAACTCGATCACCTAGTGCCACTCGATGCAATCTCACAATACAACGCACTAGAATCACACTCACTCGCAATCGATTCGCACTCTTGCAAGCACAAGTGAGTTAGAGGGCATCCAAGCACTCCTACACAAGCCACATAGGCGTGAGGGTGCTTAGCAACCAGCCCAAGGCCGGCCACACACTCCTTTTATAGCCCAAAGGGCTAAACTAGCCGTTACCCCTTTACTGGGCAAAGCGCGTACTGACCGGACGCGCAGGTCATAACGACCGGACGCTGAAACCCAGCGTCCGGTCACTTACAAAGAGGTTCCAACGACGTTTTTCAGCGACCGGACGCGTCCGGTCATCACTGACCGGACTCTCCCAACGTCCGGTCGCTTCTGGACACGCTAAAAACACAGACCGAACGCTGGGACCGGACGCGCAGGTGCTGACCGGACGTTGGAACCCAGCGTCCGGCCGTTTTTCGTGCCAGCGTCCAGTCACAGACCTTTCAGTGCTAAAACAACTATAACTCTTAGCTCCGAACTCTGATTTCGATGATCTTGGACATTTTGGAAAGCTTACTCAAAGGGCTACAAATCCCACATGAATACTTGATCCAAATCACAATGGATCAAAGCAGTATTCCAATCCAAGGACCATCCTATAGTTCAGAGTACACCGAAAAACCTTTTTCTCTTCTCTAAGTTGATTTACAACAACTCTAACTTCTTCTCCTTTGCAAATATGCCAACACCACCAAGTGTGCACCACCATGTGTATGTATGTTAGCATTTTCACAATCATTTTCCAAAGAATTAGCCACTCAACTTGCCACGCCACTTAATCCTAGCGATGATGCAAAGTTAGATCACTCGAGTGGCACTAGATGACTGATATGCAAACAAGTTTGCCCCTCTTGATAGTACGGCCATCTATCCTAAACCTGGTCATCAACTTATATATACACCTATGACCGGTGAAATGAAATGTCCTTGGTTATACCTTTGCCTTGCGCATTCCATTCCATCTCCTCCAATGTTGATGCAACACATGCACCAACATGATCAACAATGATATGATCCACTTCATATCATCACGTGATCATATTGGTTCATCGATCTTGACATCACTTGCTTTTCACCGTTGCCTTCGTCCATCGGCGCCAAGTCTTGCTCAAGCTTCACCGCCACGCGGTCCATCGCTCCAAAGCCTCCGACTTGCCCTTCACGCTTGCAACCGGTACATCAAGCTAAGTCTTGTCTTGATCTTCTCCACCTTGATCACATGACTCAATGTCATGTCTCATGTGCAATGAGCTCCTTTATCATCACATGTGTGAGTTTTGCAATATCTCCAAGCCATTTTCACCTTCATAGCATATGTTGCTCACACATATGTACATGTGGACTAATCACCTGTGTATCTCACATAAACGCAATTAGTCCACCTAGGTTGTCACTCAATTACCAAAACCACAAAAGGACCTTTCAATCTCCCCCTTTTTGGTAATTGATGACAACTCTACAAAGATATGGAAATTAAGCTCTTTTGGATTCATGTTGCTTGCCCAAGCAATTTTACCATGTGAAAATGATTTTGGACAAGTACCACAAACCCGAGATGGTAGTATTAGCTCCCCCTACATATGTGCTAGAGTGTTTGGTTTGAAGTTCGCACATATGCATAGATTGGAATTGTGGGAGAGTAATTACTACCACATAGGCGGCAAGCCCCTACACTAGGGAGAAGTGGCCTCTCTCCAAGAATCATTCTTGATACTCACTTGAAATGACTTGATTGATTGATCCAAGTGATGGACTTAACTTGGTGAGTAACATTGATTTCTTCTTTAAGTCCTTTTCTTTCTTCTTGTTTAAGTTCTTTTCTTTCTACCAAATGATTTCCAATAGTCACTAGAACTTAAACTTCAACTTCATCTTAAGTTTGATCTTGATCTTTCAATTTGAGTACCGAATATGTGCAAAGTACACTCCACAATCAAATAGCCTTGTACTCTTTGCTTGTCATGCTTCTAGATCATCTCAAAACCAAACTTAGGTACCTCAAACACTTGTAAATATGTTTCCAACTTGAGGACCTTTTAATCAAAGTGACTCTAGATCAATCCAACATTTATCACTTTTCTGATAGATTTTGTACCCTTCAAAGAAATATGCATATCTCCCAAAGTACAAATCCAAATACCACTAAATTTTGTGGAGGTGTGCAATACTAAGTTACCTAGCAGCTGTAAAAATTTTAGCTTCATTTGACTTCTAGATTGCTACCAAATTTCAATTCTTCCACCACTGCTACATTCTGAAAACAGCTGCACTATAGCTGACAAGATCCACTCCAAAACCGAAGCATTTCTTATCCAATCCTCATGAAAATTGTACAGCATCTTATACCATAAGTCTAGAGCATATACACCAATTTTTATGCCAATCCAATAAGTGTTGATTACTCAAACATGGCTAAGATCACAGCTAGCTCAGATTCTCAATTATAGGACAGATTTCAACAATTGAGCTATACTTCATCAAATATGAATCAAACTTGAAACTGACTTGTTTGAATACTTCCATAAGACATATATCCATTTAAACCACTTACTAAAAGTCATCTCATGAATTTATCCAACACAAATCAATCCAAACTTGACTACTAATCAATTATCCGTTCAATCATCTCATAGCAAGCAACATTGCATATTTATCCAATTCAATCAACTCATATGCACCCAAATGAAATGATCAAAGAGATATACCTTGGCTAGCTCATGATCATCCAACTAGCAAGCTTCAACTCAATTATTTGCAAGTCATCAAATATATCTAATAAATCACCAACAACTTAAATATGACACTTGTATGTTGATAGCACTTGGACTTCACTCAATTTTCACTTGGCATTGGGTTTGGATGTGCACTAGGCTTCACATCTTGACTCAACATATGATGATCAATATGAAATCAATTGAATCAAGTCTCCAATGTCGATGATACCTATAATCAATCATCCACTTTTCGATGGTACCCAAACAAGTTTGGGTCCTCTCAAGTTAGGAGCAACATACTTAGGCAATGCCTTAGTATGAGTAGCGGGATGTTTTGCAATAGCAACCATAGAGGTACCATTACCATCCTTTCTAAGCATATTATTATCAATAATTGAAATAGGCTTAGAAATATCACCTAGGGGACATGAATGTGCCATGTGTCCCCTTTTTCGGCATGAGTAGCACTTTTTCTTTGATTGAGCCTTCTCTTCCTTGCTCATATGGTGCTTCTCATTGCCTTGCCTCTCATGGATTGCTTGAGCCTTCTTCTCAAGCTTGGTAGGACACTTAGAGACAAAGTGTCTTGTACTTCCACACTTGAAGCACTTGATGTGAGCATAATCTTTCTTCTCATCTTCATTCTTGCTCATTATCTTGGCATCTTGAGTTTGCATTGGATGCCTTGCCTTTCCACCCCTTCTTGTTTTCTTCTTCTTTATCATCAAATTACCACCATCTTCATGGTTGATCTTGATTTTCTCTAGGGGTGTCTTCTCTTGCTCAACTTGTGACTTTGGTTGGAGCTTCACTTGTTGCTTCACCAATTGCTTGGTTGGGCACATTGAGGTAAGATGACCCCAAGTGCGGCACTTGAAGCACTTGACATGCTTTAGCCTCTCTTCTTATTTTATCTTCTTGAGCTTCTCAATGTTAGGGCAACCACTTGCAAAATGTCCCGCTTCATGACACCGGTAGCACATGGTATGAGAGAGCTTTTGTTTGTTGTAGCTTCTTCATCTTTCTTTCTCTCTTTATTTCGCCCTTTGTCATCTTCTTCTTGAAGCCAAGGCCACACTTGTCACCATAGTTTTTTTGAGTCTTCAACATATGCTCAAAGGTGACTTTTGAGTTGTAGCACCTCTCTAACTTGTTGCTTAATTTCTTCACTTGTTCATTGAGCTCATTGTTCTCCTTCAAAAGGTTAGTCTCATAAGACATAGAAGTAGAACAAGCATCTATATGTGAAGAGCATGGCATATCTAATAAATTATCACAAGAGGTGGATACATGCTTCTTGCCTACATCACAAGGGTTAGCAACATTTTGCAATTTATCATTTGATCCATGTGATGAGCTCTCATTATTTTTAAGTTTCTTTGTAAACACTTTAATGAGAGAAGCATGTTGTTCTAATAATTCATCATGGGATGCAAGTAGTGTCTCATGATTCAATTTTAGCTCATCATGTGAAGATTTAAAAGCATCAAGTAATTTCTTATGTTCTTCACAAGAGTTCTTTAGAAATGAGTTTTCATTTTCCAATTTCATTGTTTTAGCTTTCTCATTTTCTAAAGACATGGTAATGCTAGCAAGTCTACTCACAAGCTCATTATATGAATCAACATGATCAACCACATTATCATTTGATACCTTGGTGTCACCTTGTGACATGAAACAATGTGGTGATGTAGAAGAGCTTGTAGTAGCATCACAATCATGGCCCGAGCATGAACCATCATCATCAAGATCACCACCAAGTGTGCTTGAGGTAGAATCTTTATGTGCAACACTTGTGGCATCATCATCAACTTTGTCAAGTGAACTTGTAGTGGATCGATCATCATCATCATCACTTGACCATGAGGTGGAGCAATCTTCCACAATCACCAAATTGTGATTATGCTCAACACACTCATATGCCTCCACCTTGTGATCATCCTCCTTCTTGAATTTCCCATCATCACTTGTGGAGGAGTCACCGTAGAAGGCTTGGAGTGCCATCCACATATCATGAGCACTTTCCAAGTCCCACACACGTCTAAAAACATCATCATGTAAAGCACACATTAGATAATAAAGAGCACGATGATCAAGTTGTAAGCAATCCTCTTGTGCTTGGGTTAGGTTGTCCTTATCCAAAGCATCATGAGAAAAACCAACAACAATGATCCACCATGCCTTGGGACCCAATTCACGGAAATGATCAAGCATATGACGTTTCCACCGTGCATAGTGTGTGCCATCAAAAATATGTGAGTCACAAATAACTTCTAGCCCAAAGTTCGCCATCCTCTCGGGTCGGTAAAGACCACAAATGAGAGACCTCGCTTTGATACCACTTGTAGGGTCGAGATGACGACTAGAGGGGGGGTGAATAGTCGTTTCTAAAACTTAATCGCGTCGGCTAACCGAAACAAGTGCGGAATAAAAACTATTGGTCTAGCCAAGACTACACCCATCTATCTATGTTCTTTAGCACCTTGCAAAGATCCTAGTTAAGCAACAAAGGTGTCGGGCTAACTAGAGCTCACCTAACCATTTATAGGAGCAAGGTCATACAAACCTATGCCACTAGTATTTTGAGCAATGAGGGAGCTCCTACACATGCTAGTAAGCAAAAGCATAAAGCCAACTAAGCTCACTAGCAATGCTCAATAACAAGACAACCAATGCCAAATTAGAGAGCGCAAATACTTAGCTAGACAAACTAAGCAAAGTGACTAACAAGGTTACACAAACCAAATTAGCCACGCAAGGGAGCTATTTCTATGCTACACAAGCAAGAAGGTAACTAGTAAGCTACACAAGCTAACTAATTACAAGAGCAACTACACAAGCACAATGTATATAAAAGTAATCATAAGCTTGTGTAAGGGGATTGCAAACCAACGGGAAGAACAAGGTTGACACAATGATTTTCTCCCGAGGTTCACGTGCTTGCCAACACGCTACGTCCCTGTTGTGTCGACCGCTCACTTGGTGGTTCGGCGGCTAATTGGCATCACCCACCAAGCCCGCACGTCGGGCACCGCAAGAACCTACCCCAAAAGTGAGGGTAGCTCAATGACACGCTCAACTAGAGTTGCTCTTCGCGGCTCCCGTGGGGCGAGCACAATGCCCCTCATAAAGCTCTTCTCCGAAGCACCGCACAAGCTTCTTGCGGGCTTCGACGGAGACCACCACCAAGCCGTCTAGGAGGTGGCAACCTCCAAGAGTAACAAGCACCACCGGCTTGCAACTCAATCACCTAGTGCCACTCGATGCAATCTCACAATGCAACGCACTAGAATCACACTCACTCGCAATCGATTCGCACTCTTGCAAGCACAAGTGAGTTAGAGGGCATCCAAGCACTCCTACACAAGCCACATAGGCGTGAGGGTGCTTAGCAACCAGCCCAAGGCCGGCCACACACTCCTTTTATAGCCCCAAGGGCTAAACTAGCCGTTACCCTTTCACTGGGCAAAGCGCGTACTGACCGAACGCGCAGGTCATAACGACCGGACGCTGAAACCCAGTGTCCGGTCACTTACAGAGAGGTTCCAACGACGTTTTTCAGCGACCGGACGCGTTCGGTCATCACTGACCGGACTCTCCCAACGTCCGGTCGCTTCTGGACACGCTAAAAACACTGACCGGACGCTGGGACCGAACGCTGGAACCCAGCGTCCAGCCGTTTTTCGCGCCAGCGTCCGGTCACAGACCTTTTAGCGCTAAAACAGCTATAACTCTTAGCTCTGAACTCCGATTTCGATGATCTTGGACATTTTGGAAAGCTTACTCAGAGGGCTACACATCCCACATGAATACATGATCCAAATTACAATGGATCAAAGCAGTATTCTAATCCAAGGACCATCCTATAGTTCAGAGTACACCGAAAAACCTTTTTCTCTTCTCTAAGTTGATTTACAACAACTCTAACTTCTTCTCCTTTGCAAATATGCCAACACCACCAAGGGTGCACCACCATGTGTATGTGTGTTAGCATTTTCACAATCATTTTCCAAAGAATTAGCCACTCAACTTGCCACGCCACTTAATCCTAGCGACGATGCAAAGTTAGATCATTCGAGTGGCACTAGATGACCGATATACAAACAAGTTTGCCCCTCTTGATAGTACGGCCATCTATCCTAAACCCGGTCATCAACTTATCTACACACCTATGACCGGTGAAATGAAATGCCCTAGGTTATACCTTTGCCTTGCGCATTCCATTCCATCTCCTCTAATGTTGATGCAACACATGCACCAACATGATCAACAATGATATGATCCACTTTATATCATCACGTGATCATATTGGTTCATCGATCTTGACATCACTTGCTTTTCACCGTTGCCTTCATCCATCGGCGCCAAGTCTTGCTCAAGCTTCACCGCCACGTGGTCCATCGCTCCAAAGCCTCTGACTTGCCCTTCACGCTTGCAACCGGTCCATCAAGCCAAGTCTTGTCTTGATCTTCTCCACCTTGATCACATGACTCAATGTCATGTCTCATGTGCAATGAGCTCCTTTATCATCACATGTGTGAGCTTTGCAACATCTCCAAGCCATTTTCACCTTCATAGCATATGTGTAACACCCTAGGTGTTTGGCTCCCACAAAATTGCATTTCATTTCATAAACATGTGCATCATCTATCTCATCATGCCATTGTTACTGAAACATGCATATGCAACATTCTCAATTATATTTGTTTCATACTTAATTGTTTGTGAATGGTAGTAGTGCAACATGTGAATGCAACATGAGTTTCTCATACCTTGAAACATGGAAACTTGGTAGTGTAATTTGACAAGTGTAAAATTACAACAAAGTCATGAAACATGTGAAACATGAAATTGCAACATTAGGGTAAATTGAGTGTTTTGTTGTTTCATCACATGTGATCCTTAGAAGTTGGTGTAGCACTTGTGTAGAGTGGTTAATTATGGTCTAATACACCTTAACTACACTTAGGGTAATTGATGGGACATTGTTCATGTGGACCAAAATGACTAAATTGCCCTCTAGGGGAGGTTTGACTTAGAATGACCCATAGAGTGACTCTATTTGACTGATTAAAAAGTCCAACCTAGGTATCTTGCATGGCTGTGCACCCTTTACCAAAGTTGTAGCCAATTTATCAAGGAACAAAAGTCTCAATATGACCATCTCATGAAAATGGCTAGAACATGCTCAAACAAGGCCCACAAGTCAGGTTTTCCTGCTGATTTCATACTTAGAAAATTTTCTAAGTCATAAATACAATTCCAGTTTGATCGAGCCAACTTTGGCTTGATGTAACTTCTGATTCATGGTGAATTAGACTATGATCCTTGAATAGAAGTTGAAGATGGAAGGTAGGGCTACAATTTTCATGTACATGGTTTTCGCGATGGATCAACGGTTTAGTTGTTTTAACGCGTTGAAGTTGCACTGTCAGGACTGATTGGATTACTGAATGGCGAGCTACAGTGTTCGACAGGTTCAGAGTTCGATGGCCGCGTGTACGCCACGCGTTGCCGGTCGTCTGATCGCGCTGCCACGCGCTGCGGATGCCCTGGCATGGCTGGCCACGACATGAGCACCCCCATGCGCCTGTCGACCGATTCACAGTCCATTTTCTCCATTCCTTCGCCTCCACCGCGTGTAGCAACAGAGCCGCAGCAGCTCCGCCATTGTCGACCGAGCTTCGCCATCAACTAGCTCACTTGCCACCGCAAAAACACGTTGGCCAGCTTGTCCATAGCTTCGCCGTGTTCTCCTCTACCTCCTCCACCTCTTAATCATGCCGATTGGGTCTTGGTAAGGGCGCATTTGCCGTTTCCACCACCGTCGCCATGACGAGACCTCGCCGGAGTTGGCGCTCCACGTGGCCAACTACCACCGAGGCTTTCCCCTCCCCTTCTCTTTGCTTGGGTAGCATGGTAGTGACCTCCTAAAGCTCGTACCGAGCTTAGTTGCGCCCTACGGGGCCGGACCTCACCGGAGCTGGCCAACCCGCGGCCGTGCGCCGCCATGGCCGTCGCCATTTCCCCTAGCCACCATAATAGCCGCAATTGATGGTACCCCTAGGTGCGCACGGGTGAGGTGAACGTGCTGGTACCGATGGCCTCGCCGGAGCTGCCACTGGCGATGAGCTACCGCCGTCGTTCTTCTCCCCTCCCCTGTCTGTCTCTCTGACTAGCGGGGTCCGCTTGACAGCCGCCGCGCGCAGGCGGGAGCCGGCCGTGGGCCGCGCCGTGTTCTGGGCCACGCTGAGTGGGCTGGCGCGTGCGTCGCGGGCCGCCGTGTTTTTTCGGGCCGGCCCACCAGTAGCTGGTTAGGTTTTCCATTTTATTTTGTTTTATTCTTTTTCACAGATTTGAGTACATATTCAAAAATGTATATCTCTTGGTTGGTATATCCAAATGATGTGGTTCCAAATTTGTTGAGTCCCTGGTAATGTCTAGTTTATATTAAAAATATAATTTATGCCATGTTCTGTTATGAAAAATGGAGTTGCTAATTATCTCTTTTAATCATGTGGGAAATAGGGGTAATTATATCTTTTTCTGTGTAGCTTCAAATGGTATGAAATTTTTATGGTGTATTGCTCATATCATGAATAGCTTGTAGTTAAATTTTCATACATTTTGGACACTGTATGTAGGAGTTAGGTAATTCTCTTGTTTGCATGGATGGATCTTGTGTGAATTTTCATAATTTTTCTATAGATCCAGTAAAGGAAAAATTTGGTGAGTGCTATTATTATGCTAGAATGATACTAGGAAAAATATGAAATCTGTTGTTTGACACTTTTCAATAGGGTTTCCTAATTATGCTAGAAATAGACCTACCATCTGTTATTTTTGATACAACAAGTTCTGCTTGTCCAATTGCTTTGAAAATTTTATGGTAGTCTATGTGAAGCATGAGGTAGCTACTGTAATTTTTGTAGATTTTTCTGTATAGTTTTACTATATGTTGCTTTAATCACCTAATTAACTAAATAAATTAGAAAAGGACATTAAATAATTTATTTAGAAGTTGGCACTATACTTTCTGAGGTTCCTATGGTATGCACAACAAGTTGGTAAACTTGGTTTGGTCCAATTATGCTTTTGCATCATCACTAAATATTTAATTTAGTAAACCTGCCATTTCTGGATAGATTCTATGTTTACTTTAATTCGATTTGGTTAACGTAAGAATCATGCTTTGATGTTTACAAATGATTTGTAGAGAATTTCATAAGCTTTCCAGAATGTCCTCTTTCAAGTCATTTGAATTTATAGAACTCTTGTTGTGATTGAATTAAGAAACTGCTCGTTTGCATGTGAAACCTTAACTTTTGATTTAAGTATGCCTTTACTATTCATAAGCTTGTGGTAATGTTCCTAGGTGTTAGGCCTTTAACTGAAGATGAGCATCTTTATCTTAGGTTATGCAAGTTAGGTAAGTTGATCTTGTTCTTCGAGTTAAGTTAGATACATATTTTAAAGTGATTTAAATAGAGCTGTTCTTAATCGGTAAACGAGTGTCCAGTGATGTTTTCGTTAAATACTTACTGTTATCCATTCATCATGAGCATCATGTCATTCCTTATGCATCCATGATATTTATCTTATGCATCGGCATACAATAGGAGTACCGGAAGGAGTGACACTACTGGAATTTGAGGAACTGAGCGGAGAGCAGCAGCAGCTAACATCGGAGGTTCAGGAGGTGCAGCCCTCGGGAGAAGTGCCAGACGAGGTCGCTGTTGAGTGCCCGGATCACCGTCCGTGCAACTTTGTGAAAGGCAAGCCCCGAAGCATATTAAGTCTCCTAATTTCCGAAATGCAGTTAAAGTATTATTGTTACATATATATATTGTTGCATTAAGTTTAGGTGTTGGATGCAAACACTTGCTGCATTGGTTATCCAATCCTTTGTCCAGATATTGATACCTTGAATCCTATGTAGCTCAGGCTCGTGTAGTGCTTAGCCTTGCTTAAACGCGGTAGAAGTCAGGTGATTTCCTGTCACCTGCGAGATATAGGGATATACATATGGCACGGTTGGCTATATTTGCTATCGTGGAAAAGAACCTGTCTGAATTTGAATTGAAGACTGGGCGAAGGCTTATCGGTTTGTAGTGACTCCATCTGTGTCGCTTAAGGACTGAATCTTGGAGTCTTTCCTATTCATGTTGAACGCATGCCTCTCTCTTAGTTGGCCGTGTCTGGAGACCGACCACGAAGCCGAGTAGCTCACCTCAGGCCGGGAGTCGATAAGTATAAAGTACGCCTCAGAAGGGAGCCATAGGCGTGAGTCCAAGGGCATGTGATTTAAAAGTCCTGATCGTCCTGGCAGAAGGGTTATCCCCGAGAGTGCTGGCGCTGATCGAACCCGTGAATTTGGTTCCTGAGTTGTCCCAAAGGTGACCCACGGTTGCCCTTGCAAAGTATGCCAAGGTGAGAGTTAGGAATACCCCTCAGCTGAGTTGTAATTCGATTCGAGTCGCCGTCTCTCACCGGTTAGTGAGAACTTGACGGGCTTATCTCCAAAGTAGATACACTAAATAACATAATGGTTCAGAAATGATGATATGATGATGACAGCCTTATTATACCTGCTATGGTTAATATTGTTTGCTCCTAATAAGTGAGTGCTCTAGTATAGGTGCAAATCTAGTGGACAGGTAAATGATGATAAACTTGATGCTAAGTTTAAATTGGGCACTATATTCTTAAGCTCTTTTATGCAACTGCGTCAAGCTAGCCCACCTTCTAAGCCTTGCATGACCCTTGGTGTCCTTTATTTCTGGTTTTGATGGGTAAGTCTAGCTGAGTACCTTCTCGTACTCAGGGTTTATCTCCCACCTGTTGCAGATGACCAGTTCTACTTTGGTTGCTGCAAGTATTGCCTTCTCCCGGCTAGGGATGAAGACTAGACCGTTGGGCGCGGTCTCTCCTAGTTCTTGTACCTGAAGATGCTTTTGTGGGACATGACTAAGATCTGGCAATGTATTTGAAACTATGAAGTTATGTACTAAACTATGTTGCTTCCGCAAATTTGAACTTGGTTTGTAATATTTTATTTGCACTTTGATGGATGTAATCCGGATGCCACTTGTGAAATGTTGTAACAAATGATGTGTTGTGTTGAATCACTATGATCTTGGTTTGTATGTCGAGAGTTGTATGAAATCCTTCGTGATTTCTAGACTACCGGGATTATGGGAGCTTAAGTACAGGAATTTGATCACTACGGTGATTGTTTTTGTACTTACATTCTTATAATTTGGTCGGTTCTGTTACAATATGTTTCTCACACATATGTACCTGTGGACTAATCACCTGTGTATCTCACATAAATGCAATTAGTCCACATAGGTTGTCACTCAATTACCAAAACCACACAAGGACCTTTCATTATGAAAAAGAAAAATGAATTCTCCCGCGTAGTCCACACACGCAGCCCACACGACGCAGCGCGCGGCGGCCCGCGGTGCGGCCCACGCAGAGACGCCTCGCGGCGGGGAAATCCCGCTCGCATTGAGGTTTTCCAAATTAGACCTCGCACTTCTCCCGAATTACAACTAAGTACTAACACTATTTTCTCCTCTCTCAAACCTTCTCACTTAACCCCTTGACTTTTGCCTAATTCACTCGCGCGCACCCTCGACAACTTAGTGCACGGCGGCGCGGCGAGCGGTGGCACTGAGTGCCTACGCCGGCCACCTGGGACCTACGCGGGCCCACCTAATAGGTCGATCACCATCTTAGACCTGAGCGGCTATGCTAAGTGGTGGCGAGGGGTGGCAGGACACGCTAGAGCGAGTTGCAGCGACGCGTGACCATCCACAACGGCAGCGCAGCTACCCCCGCGATCTAGAGCCCCTAAGAACCTAACTGGCTAGCAAGGGAGCATCATTAGACTACCATGGACCTAGCCAAGGTGACGGTTGGGGTGGAGGATGGCGAAGGAGGGCTAGCCATGTATGGCCGAGCCATGTGCGGCGCACCACGGTGGCACGGTCACGTCAGTGACGACGGGGAGGCGGTAGCAGTTTGGCTAAGGCACGTAGGGTGGAGAGGGAGGCAAGGTGAAGCTAGTGGTGCAAGTGAATTGGCTCGGGAGGGACGGTAGGAGGGCTGCCAACATCCACGGCCAGACGCGGCCTTATCGACACGGCGGTGGGGAAACTCCAAAATTGGAGCTTGGCTGGGCACGGTTCAAGGCTGGGTAGGGTCGGGCAGCGAGAGGACATGATGGTGAAGCCGTGGGTACGATGAATTGAATAAAGGTGATCATTCGCTGGGTAAATTGGATGGCGCGGCTCGTGGCGACAGCAGAGGGAGAAAGAGAGAAAAAGAGAGACGGGACGCGGTAGGTAGGCTTAGCTCGACCTCGCCTTGGCGGGATGCTGTCGGCAAGATCATGGAGACCCACGCGCAGGCGCTAGTAGACAGGCGCGTGCGTTTCCGATCGGCGTGGCCCGTGTGGCCGTAGTGGTCTTAAATGACAAGGCGACGACAAGCTCGACCACATGCACACGGCAGTGGTGGCCTTGAACTGGGCCAGCAACGGCGCAAAGGGTACAACAAATAGGCACGGACACGACGACGATGTGATGGCAGCGGCAGCGTCGCGGCGCGAGGTGGGTCGGTAGTGCGGCGAGGCGCAGTGTGTAGACACGACGGTAAGGTGATAGCGCCGGTAGTGGCTTCGTCGTGGTGCGGGGCGGGCAGCAGCAGCTCTACGCGGCGGGGCCAGCGATAGCCGGTCCACAGCCAGGCCAGAGGCAGCCACGGCTGGCCGTGCACAGCAGGGCGCACATGCGCGACCAACGTGGCAACGCCGAGCGCCCGAGCGTGGTGACCGTGCCCACGCGGCCAACCAGCCCGAAACCGAGTCGTGCACGAATTTTAAAGCGTCCAAAACAACTAAATGGTTGCTTCAGGAACCAAACCATCTTTACCATGCTCAAGATGGCATATGAGACTACCAAATCGAGCTATAACACTACACCACCCCTTAACGTAATCTCTCAAAATAACTTGCTAAACATAGCAATGTCTAGCTGTTGACAAACTTAGAAATTTTCGAAGTTTTTGAGCTGAACTTGAATTCAATTTACAATTTCTAGGCTAGTAGAAATACTAGCTAGCAATATCATTTTTCAACATCAAGTATTCCACTGTCATCTACAAAGTTTATACTTCAAACTTTATTTAAGTATCACACACATGTTCTATAGTATTTTCGCTTAATAAAAAATAGTTTTAAACCCTACTTGATATACATGAACCATTGAATCAACTTTCGTTTAATATTTTTATTAGTCATTTTAAGTTACAAGAAATTTATCTACACATTCTATCACATGCATTAACACATAAACATGATGCTCATGACATGTTTTAGTAAATGATTTAGGGTGTAACACCGAGGGTGTTACGGGCATGGAGGAGGGCCAGGAGGCGGTTGCCGGCGCGCTTGAATCCGGCCGTCGCTGCTCGAATCTGGCCGGGGACGCCATGCGGGAGGAAGACGTCCGCACACGAGGGAGACGCCGTCGCGCGTGGGGAAGAGGCGAGGCCGCGAAAGGGAAGCGCGAGCTGTGAGGCTGCGACTGTGCGTCTACGAGGTAAGAAGGGGAGGAGCCGAGGAGATTGGGGCGACCTGCGACCGAGAGGGCGAGAGTGCGGCACTGCTGGGAGGGGGCTGCGCGCCTGCGGCCCTGCGTTGGATGGGTGAGAGAGAGAGTGAGAGGGGAGAGGGAGTTAGGGTTAGCGGCCACCGTTAGCGTGGTGATGGGATACTAGGATGTGAGCAGGCCGGGCCGCCACCGGGCCGACCCTTGTGGACCGGGTCATGCCGTGTCGCCTGCCGTGCTTGAGCAGCAGACCAAGCATGGCCCTGTGTATCGAGCCGAGCCGGCTCGGGCCCGCTGCTCACCGGGCCGTGTCGTGCTCGTGTCGGGCTAAAATGCTGTGCTTCGAGGTGGGTCGTCATGCCGTGGGCTGCATGGACATTTATACGAAGGGGGTGAGGAAAGAGAAAAATTTAGGAGGATGCGTCAGATACAATTCTTTTTCTTTTTAATAATCATAATCATGCACATCTTTTACTATTTTCTCTTTAGTTCTATCTCATGTCATAGAAATAATCACGTATGTTTATTTCCTTATTAATTAATAAAATTTAAATATTAAAAATAACAAAACAAATGTTTATCTTTTTTATCACACCTATGTTTTGAGAATTTAGTGTTATAAATCCCTACGTTCCAAACGCTTTTATTTACATCTTCATGCATTTTTCATTCCTCCCCACAACACTCCTATCCTATTTCTGTACTTTTTTTTCTTTCCTTTGCGTTCCTTTCTTTAGAAAGAAAAAAAAGATATCATTAGGAATACCCAACCCATTTCTAAAAAAACAGTCCTTTGAGATTAATATAAAGTGCAATACAGAGAGCCATACAACACACCAATAACATAAATTCTCAGTTCAGATAAAGCATGCACAGTAGCACGAGTGAACAACTGACGATGGTGATCAACAATGAACAGGGAGACATGCAGATACAATGATGGCATCATCTGGTATTAGAAAGCATTCAATTTTACATCTCTACGTATAGAATTGAATATGTATACGATATCAAGAAAACAAAAAGAAAGGTGAAAAAAATCCTAATACATTTTGAGCATCTAAAGAAAGTATGAGATGCTCTAGACATCATTCGTATGTTCTCTTCCTTTTCAGGATTGTTGGAACGACAGCAACAGATCCAATAAGGAACAGAACCACTAATGTCTTGAAGTCATACAACTCTCTAACTGACTTCAGATCGCCGAGGGCTCTACCAGCCTGCATGACAATGACACAAAAATTATTAGCAGGAAAATGACTGAAAATGCTCAAAAGCAAGTATAATCAAGGAACAAGACCGTCAGGCTCCAAAGAAAGGTTAGATTCATTATTTCAATGCAATACATTGAGAAGATTGATAAAAGATGTTCACTGGAGTTACAGGGAAGCATAAAGTGGGTGAAGCTCACAGCTCAGGTAGTTTCTAGGTCAAGTAGCCTATTAGCAGTGAAAAAGGTAACTCTTCATTAAGTACAGGCTTAAGAGGTTGCACAGGGATGGGTAGTATGGATAGAGTCTAACAAGGTTCCTACTGGTTAATTGGAATTAACAACAGTAATAGATAAGGAGCCCCTATCCGAAGAAGATAAGGAGACCCTAGGCCCAGGCACGCATGATGATGTTTGCTCATACAGCTTCCACTAAACCCAGAAAACTTCAAAGATATGTAATAATTTTGTTAGAGGCTTGAAGCCATCAGCAAGGACATGCTTAGGCAGTTCATGACACATGTTATCTTTCATCTCCATTCATCCAACATCAGCATAAGAACAATGCCATACATTTAGAACCCTAAACAATGACACATATTTGGCACTCTTGATGCTTAAGCACCCAAGTCCATGTTTCAAGTGATTTCTTAACAATACAACATGGACATTGGTTGATTAGTGATTCAATAAAAAAATGGCGTACCCAGTGCAGAGAGCTCCCGCTCTGTGCGGGGTCTGGGAAAGGGTGTCAGTGGCAAGCCTTACCCTCACCTGTGCAATGCGAGGAGACCGCAACTCGAACCCGGGACCTTCCGGTCACAGGCGGTAAGACTCTACCGCTTGCACCAGGCCCGCTCTTCTGATTAATGATTCAATATAATCCAAAAATGAGTCAAACAATCATACCAACTCTGTTGTTAAAGAAGAAGATTACCTTTACAGTAATATAAGATGCTGGAATAAGACCAACTAGTGTTGCTGCGAAGAAAATATGGAAAGGTATGTCAACAATCGGTGACGCCATATTTATGAATGTATTGGGCAAAGTTGGAGTTATTCTCAGAAAAAGCATATAATTCAATAGCTTTTCTCTCCTCTTAGCAATCTGCATCAGAAACAATGGTATTTGTTACATAATAATAGTACATGACTATAGGTCATTTTTTATGAAATAAAGAAACTGCTGAACTTTGTGTTGCAGGAAGGATCTCAAGAAAATGTTAACCAACAGAACAGGCATAGCAGAAGATACCTCTGACTGGAAATATCTCAGTTTTTCAGGCCACAACCAACTAACCAAGGGTCTGCCAATCAGCTTGGAGACAAAATAGCAGGACGATCCACCGGCTGTGGCAGTGAAAACTACCAAAATGCCACCTTTAATCACTCCAAAAAGAGCCCCAGCAAGTAATGACATGAATATTGTTCCAGGGATCATGAATGTTTGCATGAAGATGTATATTGAGCAATAACCCAATATAAAATTTGTTTGATAATCTCTCGCGTAAACAGCAAGATTGTCTCTGCAAGTTTATAAAAACTTATTAGCAAACAGCAACAGATGTCTTATTCCCAAACTATATCCACTAATTTCATTCTCACTATACTCTACAAAGATTGCAGACATGAAAATTACTCACTCTGTTCCAAATTGTAAGTCGTTTTGGCTTTCCTAGGTCCATAACTTTTGATATGCACCTAGATACACGCTATGTCTAGATACTATAAAAGCATAAATGACTTCCAATTTTTTCATGTTATTATCCACCAATGGTAACAGAGTGTAAGTCTAGTAGAAAATCAGTTAAAACAAATTGGCTATGTGTTCAGTAACACCTGCGTTAAGATTGAAAATTCTGAGAATTCTATGGTTAATAAACTAGTACAAGTAAAATGTTCAAATAGGAAAATAGCATAGCATCAGATGCACTCAGCTTGTATCTTAGAAGAGGACTGTAATTGAAACGTAGGAGCACACCTCGGCATGCTAGATTTTGGTAAATACTCGCAGTGTCTCTTAGACACCAAATGAAATTGTTAAATTAGCCAAAACAAACAAAATGAGTGTCTGTGTTGTTGTAACAAGAAATGTAAGTAAATAACTGAATGTACTATGGTTTGGTGAGTAGTTGGCTGGTTGTAACAGAAATGCAAGGTCACATCCTAATTCATCAGAACAAATGACCAATTGGTAGTTATAACTAATTTTCAGTGAGTTCTTGTCTTGTTAAATTAGTAACCCAGAACTGAGGGATAGGTGAAACAATCCTACGACTTAGTTGATGGCGACAGAGGTCAAATGTCTATTCTGTACTGTGAAAGGTGAGTACAATGCATAATAAACAACAAAAATTCAAATTGCTTGAATGTTCAGATTTACATTTAAAATAACTAAGTTAGGTTCAAATATCTATTTACAAGGTTAAATTGTGTTATCTTGATGGAAAACTACAAAATAAACCTAGCTCTTGAATCATATTAGGTCTAGGATCTTATATTAGTGCCAGTAACTTTACAAGATTCAATTTTTTGTATCGAATGCACAACAAAGCATACGCAATTTGTACCGAACTTCAACAAGAGGTATGGATAAAATGAAAATATTTACTTTATCTAACTAAATCGATATGGGTACAGTAGTCCAAAAAAACTGTAAATAATTAATTTGGTACCACACAGCATTGTCCAGTGTTTATATCTATAACTAAGTACTTCTCTAACATGTAGAACCCAACATAAATGTGGGTATCATCTTTCATCTTGTATGGATGATGGTAATGGGGAGCTTTGAAAAATTGACACGCAAGGCCAATATACTTGCAAACTTCCCCTGCTAATTAACCTGAGAAGAATTATAGTGGTACTGAGTACTGACTCCCGAGAGAGAGAAAATTTACAGCAAGAAAGAAAGCTAGTCGCTGTCCACGACAATTACAGCAAGATCGAAAGCAAGTCGCTGTCCACAACAACTATTGAAATTTGTACATCCAATGAGCGTCTAATCTTGCCTAATTCCTAACGAGGTTTTGACTTAGACAAAGTCTCCCATTGTTGCAGCCACTGCAAGATCAAATACGAAAGCAAGTCTCTTTTGTCCCCTTCCTTGAAATTAGTAACCAATATATCTGATGTTTAAATTTGCATCTACTAAAACATGTCTTGAGTATTATTTGATTACACCGCGTGTTCATCTTTGATGTTGAAGAACAGCCTAGTCCTCAGAAATCGGCATCCGAAATCACACCCAAACTAGCACTAGTGAATCAATAGATACCAAGCTTGTAGTACGCTACGCGTTTCAGATACCCGATTTACACTACGCGTCTCAGATACGCAATAGCTTCGATCCAAATAAAAATCGATCGGGGAAACAACGAGCAAGCGGGCAGAGATATGTTTACTTGAGAAGGCGGACGTCGGCGAGGCTGCGCGGGAGGCGGAGGATCTGCCCGAACTCGCCGCGTGGGGCGGTAAGGAAGACGCAGAAGATCCCGGCGGTGAAGAGCGCGAGCACGGCCGCGAACGCGAAGGTCTCGGACCTCGTCAAAGCCGGGCGCGCCCCTGCGAGCTCCGGCTTGCCCTTCTTAGCGGCAGGAGAGTCGTCGCTGCCGGGGCCGGCGCCGGCGCCCGCCGCCTCGATGTCGCGGCGCGCGAACGGCATGGCAATGCCGGCGACGGCGGCCGCGGCGGCGGGGCGGGGGACGCGACGCGGAGGGAGCGCCTGCTGCTACTGCTGCTGCTGCTAACGCCGGGGCTACGAGGCATGTCTCGGGGGCGGCCTCATGGGGTGGCGGGCGACGACACCGAAGACGAGGTCGGGGGAGGCCGGTGGTGCGGTGCTATGTTCTTTGCCGCGTCGTGTTTTTTGTTCGGCTTTTCTTCGTTTTTTTTATTTGGGTTGCCGTGTTTGATCCGGTGCGTCGATTGGTGAGTGTGGGATGTCACTTGACCTTTGACTTATTAAAAGGGCCGGACTTGGGCCGAGTTCTGTCCCGGGCCTTTGGTAACCAGGACTTGGACTCCTACTTATCCAAAAAAAAGGACATGGACTCCTAGGCCCACAAGTATATTATTTTCATCTCTATCTTTATCTATAGGAAGAAGTCCATTTTACCTCTCCCAACTATCATGAAAGTCAATTTTCTCCCTCAACTCTAAAACCAGAAATAAATAGTTCCTCCCTCATCTCTCAAAACCAGCCACTTGACCTCCATGACTATTTTCCTTGGTGGTTTTCCTTTTTTTTTCCTTTTATGTTTATTTTGGCTGAATCTTTAAAAAATCATAGTAAATCATAGAAAAATCATAAAATAAAAAATCCAATTGTATTGGACTCCACATGAGTAGATCTACACAGTGAACATGTGATACACTATGCTTTAGCACAAAGTTTTTTATGTAACTTTAGATCTGTGTTTTTCTGTAATTGATTCATAAATGCGGTTTTTCTGGTCCAATTGTGGTGAAATTTATATGGTGGGCTAATCATTACATGCTTGAGTTGTAGTAAAAATTTCATTCTCATTGGATCATGTATGATTGAGTTATAGATTTATCTAGGTTTATGTTTGTTAAACAGTTTTTAAATGAAATTAAATGTATAACGCAGTAATACATGATCCAATGAGCATGAAATTTTTGTATGGTGGGCTAATCATTACATGCTTGGGTTCTAGCTTTAGATCTAAACTTTTTTGTAATTAATTTATAGTTGCAGTTTCTGTTGTCCAATTATGATGATTTTTTACGGTGGGCTAATCATTGAACGCTTAAGATGTTGCAAAAATTTCATGCTTATTGGATCATGTATGATCGAGTTATAGTTTTATCTAGATAAATCTATAAGTTAGTCATATATAATCTAATGAGCATGAAATGTTTCCTAAAGCTCAAGTAATCCACCATAAAAATTTCACCATAATTGGACCAGACAAACTGCAGATATAAAAAAATTAGAAAAACAGAGATACAAAGTTATAGCAAAAACTTTGTTTGAAAGCATACCATATTATATGTTCACTCTGTAGGTCTACTCATGTAGAGGCGAACATAATTGGATTTTCTATTTTTTGATTTTTCTGTGATTTATTATGATTTTCCAAAATTCAGCCGAAATATAAACATAAAAGAAAAAAATAAAAACCACCAAGGGAACAGCCATGGAGGTCAAGTGTTGAGAGATGAGGGAGGAAGTATTTCTAGTTTTAGAGTTGAGGGAGGAAAGACTGACTTTCGCGATAGTTAAGGGAGGGAAAATGGAGTTTTTTCTTATCTAGAGATATACTTGCTACTAATAAACTACATAATTGTCATGGGTTCCAACGGGTAGTGATGAGCAGACACACTGTTACTATCAATTTCACCTAACTTCTTGAGCCACACAATCTATAATCCGCAACATGTTGTAGTGCAATCGCGTGATCTTTGGACCGATGTTGTTCGTCACCACTAACCTCCGTAGGAGGGTTAGAAGGCTGCTTCTCCCCCCTTGGGTAGGCGGGATGCCAAGGTGATGGAGCGTCATCGCCCATAGTGAGCGGCGATAGCGGTTGGGCAAAGCAGGGATGAGGAAGTTCACGGTGAGACTACCTTTAGGCCTAAAGATGTTGGTTGCCTACCATGCATGATGCATCTTTTACCATGCCGAGCCCTGGCCATGTCAGCGCCACGTCGCCAACCACGCCAACCAGGACCTCCTACCTCGGCGCCATGACCTGTGGCGCCAAGACGTGTTACCTCGGCGTCATAGGTCACCACGCCGAGCTTAGTGTCTAAAGATGGGCTTTTGACGCCTAGGAGTATAAATGTGGAATTTTGACAAAAAGGGATAAATTGAAAAAAAACCATTATCTCAGAGATTCAAAACCCAAAATCAAAAGAAAAAAAGGGAACAAAAGAAAAAAAATATTATACGAGTTTTGTTTCAAGAGCCACCAAATCTGGTATGATTCCACCTTACACCACAAAATCTGGTAGGATTTCACCTTATATGAGCTTCCAATCTACTCCATTGGTCCCTTTTGGAGTGTTGCTATGGTATTTGTACTGGTCAATTGTTTTAAAGTTTGACTAGGTTTGTATAAAATGTTACCAACATTTATATCTCTAAATAAATTTATTATAAAAATAAATCCAATGATTTATCTAATGATACTAATTATGTACCATAAATATTGTTATTTTCTTGTATATATTTGGTCTAAGTTGAGTACTTTTAACTTATCAGGAAGTGAGAACGATAGTTAAAAAGTAATGGAGGGAATACATCTTAACACAGGCTTCTGACTCAAGTTACCATATTGCTATGGTTTGGTTTCCATTTCTTTCCACATGTACTCTCTCCATCTCCTAAAATAAATACATATGTCGCTTCTTGAAGGGTTAGACCTTTTAAGTTTCACTAAGTATGTACTCGTATTAATTTTATATAATAAGTATCATTAGATTGATAGTAAAATATAATTTCATAACAAATTTATTTGGAAATATAAATATACATACTATTTTCAATACAATTTGTTAAACTTAAAATAATTTGACTTTTTAGAAAGCGAGACGTGCATTTATTTTAGAACGGAGAGAATACGTCCTAATTTATGCTGGCCACGAATTTGAAGTCTTATACCTTTTCATTTATTCGTTTAGAACTAATAAACACTACTTGAGACATTTGGATAGTTGAAAACACGAAGTGATATGGAAAATAAGTGATGAAAATTGACATTTGAGAGTGGATTATAATAAATTGATTTGGATCCCTTCGGAATGATTTTTTATGTCTCTTGCATTTTTCTATGAAAATGAACTGATTTCTGTAAAAATCTCTATATATTTCTGTAAAGTTGTTTGTTCTAAAGGGGCCCTTTACCTCTAATCTTTGGAAAACTCAACCGCAGGGATGTGGAATGTCATTGAAAACTAGAGACCACGTAAAACAATATCTTTGTCGTCTACTGACTCATTATTACTGCACCACCTCCATCATCCCTTCTTGCATTTTCCCTTCCCATCCTAGCACCACTTCTAAATGGCAAACACCACCTTCACACCCGTGAACCCATCGCGCAAAAGAAAAGTAGAAAAAGAAATGGGAAAGGAAGAGAGAGCTCCTCTTCCTACCCGAAAGCATCACTACCGCGGTCACCGCCGACACATCGGGGTCCCTAGACGCCTTCGATGTGCCCCCGCTGGATTTCTTCTTCGACTTTGTCATCGCCATCATGTCGGAGTCCTCCCTCCGTACCCTCATCGCTATTGCGGTGGGATACTCCAAATACCATTTCATCTCCACCACGGCGGGGTGCTCCCTTCACACACTCGTCGTTGTCGCAGAGGGATACTTCATCTGTGGCAGGGTACTCGAAATCCCTCCTTGTCACCGCGGCAAGATCCTCCCTCGACATCCTCATCTCCATCGCGGTGGGATACTCCATCTTCACCTCTGTGGGGTACTCTCTGGAACCCATCCTCATCACCATGGCAGGGTACTCCCCAGAATCCCTCCTCGTTACCACAGTAGGATCCTCCCTCCTTGAAAACTGTGTATCCATCGCGATAGTCTACAACGGATGATATATCGTCTTGACCACGTCAGGGTACTCAGGCGACATCGCCTTGGTCGTCCCGTTGCGGGGCCATGCCACAATTCCCATTCCCTCATTTGCTTCCGCTTCTACTAGCAAGGTTTGTCTCGTTCAAAGCATGCATATCTCATTTGCTTGTCATTCAACATTTTGGCAATTTCTTTCTGGAGTTTAGATCTTGTCCCTAAATTTCTGGCAATGTACCCCATCGTCTGAAAAACATGCACCCCTAAGCTCAATAACAGTAGGCTGATAAACTGAATACATGCAAGGTGAGCACTAACTAGTGAAAGTCTATAGCCACTACAGGGTGTGATTAAACTGTATGAAATTATATGCATAACTATATATATGCTTGTGGTATATTAAATTGTAATGTTGGAAAACTTTAGGAAACTCCTTTTGACATTTTCTTGGATGATGTTGCAAATTCATTGTACAATGCATTGGAGGGTATCAAGGGGTTTTTAATTTAATTTCGAAGAATTATATGTCACAAGGAAAGCTCGTAACCAAGACATGGGGCTATTTTATAATAAGTATTTTCTCCAACAAATTTTTATCAAGAATCTAGTCTAGTCATTATATCTAGACACGTGATCTTTATCTAGATAGTGTATTCTCAAATAAGATGTGGTACCGATTTAAGGATCACCAAGCTATCTTACTCCCGAGATATAGTCTGAAGGTTCAGTAAGCTTGGACTTTGAGTCAAACTATGAAACCCTCAATTGTATTCCAGACCAGGAAGATCAAATAATGGTTGGGCTTTTAAAAGTAGTGGTGCATGCGCAGACTTTGTAGCATCTAGCATTTAACTACAATTCTTATGTTGAGAAGTTAAAAGAAGCTTTTGTGTTGCTTATTTTGTTTACGAAGGCTATGTGTTTTCCAAAATTTGAGAAATAGTTGCTGATTTGGGTATCAAGAAAAAATGCAAGTATGTTCCCCTTGAGCACACTGTAATATTCCATGAATGGGGGAAGCTCTCCACTGTGTTTCATGATGGGAGACATGAGTTTAGAAAGGCTAGTGAAATTGTGAAGTAGCATAGGCAAACATACGACAATGTCTGCACACTGTCTAGAATAGTTAATCGAATAAATCTATAAAAACAAACTAAAGCAACTAAGGGCAAGAAGAAGAAGAACACTAGATGGGACGCAGAGGAAACTGATTCAAGTTTTGACAATAAAAGAGGAAAGTGTTACTAAATGTGGAGATCTGAGAGAATGAATGATTCCATTAGTAGAGATGACTATATATAGGAGCCATATAGGGCCATATGGGCCTATATTAGGTGGGCCTTCTTATACTTAACACCCCCTTCAAACTCAAGGTGGAAGTGGAGGATATGAAGCAATGTTGCTCTCGTGTCTGTGCTTTACTAAAACAATCAGTTAACTACAACTCAGGAGGCATCGACACCAATGTGTTTGGTAAGTTCATGCTTCATAGGATCATTAGCGTTTTGGATGGCTCTTGTAATGTCACAAAGAAGAGGTGTGGCGGCATCACAAGAAATACCAAAATCAAAGCCATACAATCTCTACAATAGTATTAGCAAGTGCTCAAAGTTTTGCCTCTATACTAGAACAGAATACAACTGCATGATTCTTGGACTTTCAGGCAATAGGAGAAAAGCCAAGAAGAATATAGTATCCTATGATGGAGCGGCGATCTGTTGGGTCACTCACCCAAGTGGAGTCCGAGTAAGCATAAAGCTAGAGTGGACTATCTCGAGCATATAACAAACATTTAGAGGATGTTCCACGTAAGTATCGCAGCACACGAAGTAAATGCCCAAAATGAATGTTAGTTGGAGAACTGACTCAGAATATGGACTGCATGAGCAATATCAAGCCTAGTAACAATGAGACAAACAAGACTTTTGTTGGTATTTATTAATGACACTTAAAAAGAATATATATTAAGGCTGCAAGCGCACAGATAATATACTATTGTAGCACTTCACCCAGGAGTATTTCAGGTATCATTATTTATATTTTTATCTTAGGGAAGGACTGACAAAGGAAAATTATTGATAACTTATACCTATGATGGTGAAACCAACCATCTACTCTGAGCAGGGGTAAATCAAGAGATAGAATATAAGATAATAAATGATAGTTGATAAATGAACACTTAGAGTACTCCTGATGATAGCAATAGCAAGAATAAGTAGATGCAATAGAGAAACTAATTCCTAAGTCATTCTTAATTATAAGTCAAAGCATCCATTGATTAGTGCAATTATACTTAATAATCATGGCAAGCGATTAACTTCATATCTACACATAAGAGATATTAACAAGAAATATCAAGAATAGAGTTTGACTTCCTTCGCAACTAGATCCTACTTGGTGTAACACCCTAAATTTTAAATTTTTGGAAATAGAGCTAAAATGATTTAATTTGGAATTTGGTGCTCATAAAAATATAGGAAAATAAAATTTTTCATTAAATTAAAATTCATCATAAGGTAGCAACATGTTTGAGCATACATGCCCTAGCATTTGATTTATTTGGTTGAGTGGTTTTGATTGTAAATTTAAAATGGTTCAAATTGCTTTTGGAAAAAATTAGAAATGTCTTTGAAGTAGAAGAAAAGAAAATTTGAAAATAAAGGAATTTTTAATTTTGTAAATTTTATTTTTGGGAGCATACCAAAATTTCTTATTTGTATTTGAATTAAAAAGGTGTAAATGAATTTAATTTGGTTTACATTTGAAGTTGGTTTTGAATTGAAAGCAAGATAGGAAAAAACAATTTGGAAAATAGGAAGTCTTTTTCCACTCAATCTGGCCGCTCAGTCTTGTTTTCCCCGGTGGCCCATCTCTTTTTCTCTCGTGAAGCCTCCAACGCTACGTAGCCCGCTCTAGCTTCCATAGGCCCATGCTGCATGCCCCACGGCCTAGCTTTGCTGCCCACCACTGCAGCTGGTGGCCCAGTCTCCTCCCCTCCCGCTCGACCGCTCTTGTAGCCCAACCCCACGGCCCAGCAAGCACACGCCCCCGCCACCTCCCCTCTCCCTCATGTTGGCTCACTGACAGCCCGATCCACGCCCTGTGTCACTGATGTTGCGGCCCCGCCAGTCAGCTCCATCTCCTATCTCCACCCATGAGCAACCCGAACTCCTCCACCGCTGCGCCGAGTGTCTGCGTCCATCCCGTCGCCGCCTTGCCTTGTGACTCAAGTAGCCCGGACTCATAAATACCGAATTCAGAGCCCCTGCGCCGCCTCGCCTGAGTTGCAGCACCGCCGTCGAGCTGGGAGTCCACCGCTGCTCCAACTTTGCCGTGGTTCCCTCCGATTTGGCATGACATCCACGTCAAGCTTCTTACAAAGCTCCGCGACCCCTCTGCATCCATCTGCGCCGTCGCTCTAGTCTTGGCTTCGCGTTGCCGCCACATTCGGATCTCGTCGAGTAGAGCATGTCCACCCGCTGCCATGGAAGACGTCGTCCGCTGCTGTGCCGACGTCCACGAGTTGCTGCCGAGTTTCGGGTATAGGTGAAGAAGCTACCAATGTCTTTCCCTCCTCTCTTTCTCTCTGTGTTGTTCTCATCACCGCAGTGGTACACAGGCAAGCCGTCGTCCTCCTCTTCAAGCCCCGCAATGGCGCCAAGCCTTTTTCGCCCGTGGTAAACACCTAGGTGAGCACGCCGTCCTTCGCTTTGTCTTCCAGTGCTCTTAGTTTGGTTAACCATGGCCTCTGCGCTGTTTTTACCGAGCTCCGGCGAGCTCCGGTCATCACCGGCCATGGCACATGCACGCGCGACTACGGCGAGCATGCTGACATCATCGTGGACCCGGCCGTGCGTGCTTTGCTTGCTAGCTTGTTGACATCATCGTGACATCACTCGCATTTATGGCCGTTTTCCTTTAGAAAAATAAATCTAGAAATACAACTCCAAATACACCATTGTGGACCTGGTCCATGGTGGACTGCTCTAACCGCACCTCCACCGGTTCACGGCCCGCAGACTCGGTCCACATCATAGTGCACGTGCACTTTACGTTCTAACCCCTATACTTTTCCGTAATCGATATACTATTTTGTGAGTCTTGTATATCTTTCGAGCTAGCCCCTGTCATCTACGGTTATTTCCGTTTTAGCCCAGTTAGCAACCATAGTCAGCCCAAGCCACGCACGTTTTGCAGTTAAGACCCTCTGTTTTTGGTGAATTAACCCATAGTCCAGTCTAGTTCAAAATGAATACAATTTAGTCCTATTTTTATTTATTTAGGTCCCTGTGTTTTCTAAAAATAGTACCCGCAGTCCTGTAATCGTGTAAATTCATATTTTTAACTGTTTTAATTCAAAAATAAGTTCAGTTTATTTACAGAAATGTTATTGCACCTTATTTCATGCGTAACTTCTTCGTTTTAACTCTGATTTGACCCGTTCAACTTACGTTAGGTTCGTAATTTCATAATCTACATATTCATACTACTATTAAGTATGTTTTTAACTTTTAAAATTCGAGGTTAGATTTAATCTATTATTTTATTAAAGAGAATCTTGTTTATTTCATATCTTCTGCGTTTTAACTCTGTTTTAGTCTATTCAAGTTGTGTTAGATTCATAGCGACGAGATCTACGCATTAGTAACAGTTGTTACCATGTCTCTCTTTCTAGAATTTCATGGTTTAAATTCTAATTTGAATAATAATTATGCAACTAGGTTTTATAAATAAAATATGGTTTCTTTTACTTTAGTTTTATAATTCAAATCTAAATTTGACTTAAATTATAATCTCTATAAAATATCTTATATATGTTTTTATACCATTAAAACACATGAAGCTAATAGTTTTATGAGTGGATCTCTCAGTAGTTGTATCTTTTCAACCGTAGCTCCAATAAGCGTGCCTCTCGTGTCTGTGTGATCGTAGCGATACGTAGAATCGTGTTTCAAACTCTTTTACTTATTTTTCTATGATTGGTGTACTATTCTAATTTAGATCTATTGTTTGATTCGTATATGATTGTATGGATGTTTGTGTGATGCTTTATGATTACATCCAATCGGTGAGATATATGTGGTGATCAAGAAGAAGAAGAACGTTGAAGATTAAAGTTTACCGAATGATCGGTGTTTTAAGGCAAGTATAGCATGTGATCTTCCTTGTTGTCCTATACATCTTTAATCATTTAATTCATGCTGCATGTGTCTACCTTGACTGCCATTAAGGATTTCCTAGTACTTTGTACCTTATACCTTGATACCTTTGGGTTATTGCATTGGGTAGTATGATGCTAGTGCTCAACTAAAGTCATGATCTTGTAACTTGACTAATGGTATATGCAATAAACACTAAAAGATGCTTTTTAGCAACATGGAACAAGGGGCTAGAGCTTTGGGTTGTTTTTATGGTGCTCTAGATTCCTCTCCCTAAGGACTTATCTATAAGTGATCATCCGGGACTTACAATACAACTGTGAGGGTTATATGGCTCTGGCTTTAGCTCAGTATGAGGACCTTTTCTAGCTGGTTAGAGGTTACCTTTATGGCACAAGAGGGGTGTGTTCTAGGTTGGATATAGTGCAGCCTCTATCCATCAGTGTATAAGGTACGCGTCATTGTGCCTGTTAGAAGGGGAGCTCTACATTCATAGGCCACAGAAACCTAGCGGCCCTAACTTGTTAGATAAACCTTTGAAAAGCTTCATAGTGAACCCTGCTGACCTTCCTTAGTAGTGGGTCAAGAGGTTGGCCGTCTCAGGCGAAAGGGTAAATCACGACTCATAGTGAAAGTGTACAACCTCTGCAGAGTGTAAAACTAGTATATCAGCCATGCTCACGGTCACGAGTGGCCTTGGAACATTTACGGAATAGATGATGAACACAGATGATACTGATGATGAAAATGCTCACTAATGATTACTGTTTATGCTATTCATTATTCATGTTTACCTAATCATGTGTTTGTATGGGCTTGTGATAAACTTATTGCTACTCAATTGCTAAAATCATGACCCATTAAAAGCTATTCATAGTTAACCAGTGTCAGCCTTTTGAGCCTCATGAACCCCATGTTATATTTGTTGAGTACGACATGTACTTACGCTTGCTATATTTTTTTCAATTGTTTGGATAAAAATCCTGGATGGGTACCAGATTGCTAGAGTTTGGAGAAATTAGGCTTGTGATCAACCAGTCAGTTGTCCTTGTGGATTTGGAGTCTTCGTCTAAAGATCAGAGTTACCTTTCCGTTGTTTTCTATCTAAGGTTATATTCTTTATATTAAGTACGTTATATATTGAGCATTATCTTTTGATATTACCCTTATTTATAGCTATATATGATATTTGACTTCCTAGGCTCACATATGGTGTGTATCTGGTTTTTTTCTTAAAACTGGGTGCTACACTTGGCCTTTATTCGGGGAGTGGACTACAAAGGACTCAATGAGAGTGTCACACTCATGATCTACCACATGGCTCAAAATATAGGGTGCATCCATAGGTAAACAACATATAAGCACCATGCTTATACAATGTCGACCACTCACCCCATGTACTTTAGAGCGAGCGCTTTGCGAACTTATGCATAAACATAATGATAATCTAGCTATACTAAGCATATAATCAAAGTAAACGATGAACATGATAACTAAGAACATGAATAATATCAAGAACAATGTCATAGCAAATGTAGCAAACATATGAATAATGAAAGATACAAGAGAGGATACAAAAGGCTTTACCAAGCCATGCTCTTGACAAGATCAGGAATCCAAGCATATGAATTGACTCTCTCTAGATCTAACTTATCTAGCTATGCCTAAATATTTGTAAAGCTCTGAGGTTCTTCTCGATGGAGGATGATCTCTCTTGATTTTTGATGATGCCCTAGGGGGTATGGGGGGACTTATATAGGGGGAACTAGGAGTCCTATGGGCCCATGAATCCATGGCATCGTCAAATCTGAGCCATCGAATCGAACCGACCTTGAGCAATGATGTAAGATTAATCCTTAGAGGCGGTGGAGAACCGATGTTGAAGCAGAGGCTGACATGTGGACCCCACAGGTTGGTTGGCCTATAGGTGGGGCTGGCTGGCCCCACATGGTAGTGTCCTACTGTGTGTCACGGTGGTTTGCCTTCTGGAGTGTTCTAGAGTCTTCCTAAGTCAGTTTCATCGTGGATAAATGTGATTTAATCTGACGATTGGGTCCACCTTGCTCATTTTCTAAATAAATCTTGCTGAAAACAAAGATTTACTAAAACTCATGGAATTTGTCAGTTTAAACCCCTAAACCTATGTTGGTGATCATATTCATGCATTTATACATGTTATATTGACAGTTTATGATGAGTGTTAACTACCGTCAACAACTTCCCACTATATGCTGATATCGAGAGGAATCCTTAAGAGGTGTACCATCAGTGGGACATAACTGCAAGTGGAGATCCATAGGTGTGACAGCTGTGTGGTGATTAGTAATGCCAGAATGAGCAATAAGATCGTGTATGCATTTGGACTGAGAGATATAATATCCCTTGGTAGAGTGCAAAACCTTAATCCCTAGGAAATAACTGAGAGGACCCAAATCAGATGTCTATATATTGTCCTTGTATTGTCCTTTGACATATATACTACAACCTACTGTGCAATCCAATGAGAATTAAAGCCATATTGCCACTTCCTCAGCTACTACATGATGGAGTGCGTTGTCATTAGCATGAGTGCTATTGTCAATAGCAACAACAATGTTCTGTACAATATAATATGCACACATTTATACATGATGAAACTACACAAAAGATAGAAGATGAAGATCAAAGACCAAATGATGACCATACCTACATTATTTGCTCTCCGTTGACTCCACAAACATCTTTGATCATGACGTCATCATCATGCACAAGTGAGAGCAACTTTTCTCTGGCTATGTCATGTGCTACAGCAGAGGGACAAACCATGGATGATGGTTTTGTCTTGGGATGGTGACAAATTCTCTTCCTGGTCTCCTTCTCCTATCATGCCGGATGGATCATCCATGGAGACGACAACATAAGGTCTAGCATTGGCCATTGGCAAGACACAATATAATCACGACGTGTGTGAGGAGCGACCAGATGTGGACCAAGGAATCGAGATTACTTAGGATGGAGATAAGTCGACTGCTGAGCTCAATGTAGCATGGGAAGAACCAAAGAGTTGATGAAGCCAAGCTAAGCGTCCATTCCTCATGAGTGTCTGATTCGTTGCTGTCCATGCGTCGCACACTGAGGTTACGTACGTAGTGGATGGAATCTATAGACACGTTGCAAGGAACTTTTTCCACTCCCACCACATTAGTGATTGAAGAAACAACGCTACCATGCCCTTTCCTGCCTTCCTCTCATGGATCTCATCGATAATGCGACCATGTACCCCAAAGATCCCATCCCTTATCATTTCTTCTCCCAAACCATTCATGTGCCCTCCAATCAAGATGACATGTTTGGTCTTGATCTCAACTCATCAGCAGCTCTTGATTTCCTACACATGGGTTCCTACCAAGATATTCTTGAATCGACAATGGTTGAAAATGCAAGCAGTGGTGGTTGTGGTGCTTGTGGCACCCAAGGCATCAGAGGTAGCCATGGAGGGTCCAGTGAGCATGGAGGAACTAGGCTGTGGTGGCATTGGTGGATCGATGCAGGGTTTGCCAAACAAGTCCTAAACAATGACTAACCTTGGTGAGGAAATCCATGGCGGGCACCATGGACCTGAAGGACGCTTGAAAGCCCTAGTTTGGTTTTGGATAATTGATGAAACCTAGAACCAACCTTTGATCTAAGTGTGTGAATTAGATAAGGTAGTCCAATCCAAGTGATGGATCTAGATGATGGTTATGGTGAAGGTGATGGCCACAAAAGAGATGATCAAGTGCTTCACATTTGGAAAAAAAGAAAGAGAAAAACAAAAATGAGCTCAAGGCAAAGGTATAATGATAGGAACCATTTTTGGTATGCACTCAATACACCATAGAGGGTGTGAGTGGTTTAGGATTGATAGCCATACTATAAAGAGGGGAAATTGTTGGCTAAGTGGTTATCGAGTGCCACTAGGTGACATGATTCTTGCATATGCATTAGGGACCTAGTGTGCTAACATCTAACCCTTGTAAAATGCTTTTAAAAATCCTAACACACATGCACACAAGTTCTACACTTTGTGGTTAGCAACTTGGAAGCAAGGGTAAAGAGTTTGAGGAGTTAGAAAAAGAAAAGGGGATCACTGCACATGACCTGACGCGTCCGGTCAGTGTACTCTAGGTGGCGCGAGCGCTGGCCAAGAGAACCAAGTCCTGACCAGACATGGGACCTGACTCAATGTAGCATCAGGTCGTGGCATGTAGAGAGGGTGTCGCTCGGTGGCATGATCAGACGCGGGAGATGTCACATGACCGGACATGCAAGGGCTGCGTCAGGTCAGCGCTGACGTACGCTGTCGTAGGCATCATATGCGAGCAAAGTGAAGACCAGATGCCAAGCACGTTAGGTCACCTCTCTGGTTGCTTACTAGACTCAACCAGATGTGCCTCGCTCATGAGTCCGGCCACTTCTTCGTCGAGTTTGGTCACTTCTTCGTTGAGTCTGGTCACACTTTAACAGCATGAGTGATCGGCTAGTGACCGTTGGAGATCAATGCATGAGTTTCAAAGAGCGACATGTGGATGGCCATGGGAAATCATACTCTAGCTGACCAAATGTTGTGGTGCATCTGATCAGTGCATTCGGTCAAGCCCCAAGGCTCCAATGGCTCTCTAAGTCTTAGGACCTCTATAAACAGAAGTGCTTTGCTTTGGGCTCACTCTCTTAGACATTTTCACCTATGATACATCCTTGTGAGCCTAAGCAAACACCTCTCACTCATCTCCATCATTGATTCATCATCTTTGTGAGATTGTGAGTGATTCCTAGTGCATTTGCTTGAGTGATTGCATTTAGTGGCACTTGGGGATCGTTGTGGCTGCGGAGATTTCTTGTTACTCTTGGTGGTTGCCACCACCTAGATGGCTTGGAGCAGCGGAGGAGCATCAGCACGAGTTGGTGATTGTTCATGGCCGTCTCCCGATGATTGTGAGGCATCTTGTACCTTCCTCGGCAGAGAGACGAAAAGTAACTCTAGTAAATTGCTCGTATCATTGAGTTACCTCACTTGTGGTAGGTTCTTGCAGCACCCTTGTGGTAGGCTAGGTGTGTGATACCTATTAGCCACTGAACCACCAAGTGTTGCTCAACACAATGGGGACTAGCATGCCAACAAGCACGTGAACCTCAGGAGAAAAATCTTGGTGTCCATTGTGATTGGAATTCTCCCGATGATTGATTGGCATACATATTGTGATTGGTTCATTCCTCGACATGGTGGTATAATCACCCTACTCACTCCCTTACTTTCTTTGCAAACTAGTTGTGTAGCAAGCTCTTTAGTGTAGCTAGTTTTGAGAGCTTGCTTGCTAGTTTAGTTTCACCTAGTGGAGCTCTTTAGTGTAGCTTTGTTGAGAGATCTTAGTGAGTAGTGACTTAGATCTTGTGTGCTTAGTGATCATAAAAACTAGAATTGTTGGGATAGGTGGATTGCAACCCATGTAGAGCTAGAGCAAAATTGCTTACGCCATTTAGTGTACTAATCAATTGCTCTAGTGTTTTTGTAGAGATTTTTATAGGCTATTCACCCTCCTCTAGCCATTTAAGACCTTTCAAGTGGTATTGGAGCCATGGTCACCGTTTGATTGAAGGCTTAACAACCTCAATGTCAAAAGATGGCTGAAATAGTGTTCAACCATGTTGGGGGCAAACCACCACTCTTTGATGGCACATGCTATGATTATTGGAAGAGAAAGATGATGATGTATTTGGGTTCAATCAATGACAAGGTGTGGGATGTGACAAAAAATGACTATGTGATTCTTGATCCCACCAATCCTACCCCAAAGAGAGTTAGAGAACAAGTAATGCAACACAGTGACACTCAACACCATCTACAATGCTATTGATTCAAAGGTGTTTGAGCAAATCATGGATCTTTATAGAGCTAGTGAAGTGTGGAAGAGGTTGGAAGAAACCTATGAGGGCACACCGGTGGTCAAGAGTGCTAAGCTATACATTCTCAAGGACAAGTTGACAAGTTTCAAGATGAAGGATGATGAGAGTATCCTAGAGATGTTCCATAGGCTCCAAGTGATTATGAATGACTTGAAGGCATTGGGTGAGAAGATCAATGATGATGACATCTCTCATCGGTTCTTGATGTGCTTACCTCCAAGATTTGATATATTGAGATTGATCATCATTAGAGGAGGATTGAAATAACTAACCCCCAACCAAGTACTAGGTGATATCATGACACAAGAGACATACTGTGTGGAAAGAGAAGGGGTTGACCAAGATGAGAAGAAGGATGAGAACAAGAAGAAGAGTGTAGGATTCAAAGCTAGATCATCTTCAAAGAGTAAGGGCAAGTCAAAGAAAGAAGAATCAAGTGATGATGAAGATGCTAGTGACATTGATGATGAGGCCATGGCACTCTTTGTGCGCAAATTTGGCAAGTTCATGAAGAAGAAGGGCTATGGTGTGTTGATACTTCTTAACAACTATTGGAGGAATTCCGCAAGCGCATAGAACTATAGCGTAGCACTTCATTTGGTGAGTACCAAGTGTGGAATTTATATTTTCCCACAGGAAGGCGAAAGGCTAGAATTTATATTTACTGGTAGATTGCTAAGGGAAGCCTAAGTGTATCCTAGGTAGGTGAATGATAGTGGAAGTTGAATTTGAACTACCTAAACTAAACTACTAAACAAGCTACATAAGAGATAGCTAGGTGGGAGAGCGAGCGGTTTATCTTTCAGTAACAAAGGGTAAGCTAATGACTAGGCAAAATGCGCTAGTACTTCGGGGCACAACCAACTTACCAACTAGGAGAGTTAAATAGACAACGTCTACCATGAGCCCTACGATTTAATAACTAGACCTATCATGGTGGAATACATAGGATAGAAATGGCTGTCATCACTTGCCACTTATGATAATCTATCTGGAGGCCTAGCCGTATCCATAGGTAATCTATAGCCTAAGCACCACGCTTAATCTATAAACTTACTACTTCGATCCGAGCTCTGATGAAATGAGATCAAAGCACCCTAACCAGACGGTGGAACCAATACTAACGAATAGCTACTAATTAAGAGATAACCTATGCTACTAATGCCAAACAATAAGCACCTAAGCTCACTAATGATGAACAATAATGACTAAGTACTTAAGTAAAGCAAAGCAATAATAATAGAATAAAGTATTGAAATAAATACTGAATAAAGTAAATGTTAAATGAAAGAATTGCAAAAGACCTATACTAGACCTAGAAGACTCTTCTGGACTCCAAGAGAAGCTCTGCTCTTGCTCTACTCCACTACTAGACTACTACTCTATAGCTAATACTAAGCTAGAAAGCTAAGAGAAGCTTGGAGAGCTTGAAAATGAATGGGGCACTTCTCCACTAAGCTTCACACCCTCTATTTATAGTGTAGAGAGGCATAGGGGTATTTGTAGGTAGCCAGGAGGTCGGTGGAGTACCTAGGGCATCGAATGGCACAAGGGGGCACTGGCCAGCCCTTGGTTGCACCACATCTGCATTGTAGCACCATGGTTGCTCCTCCAAGTCAGTTGTGAAGCCAACACATGTTGAAATTCGGCAGTTAAGTCAGTTGGTAAGGCGGTGGAAGCCTCCCAAGTCTATAATAATGGGCCCATGGATCCACCGTCATCAAATCTTGTCCATTGATGAAACCGACTTGAAATGTCGCTTGTCATTGGCTCTAGAGCAACTCCCACGGATCGGTGACATGGCATGGCCACTTTGGGGGCCGGGCGGTGCTGCCAAGTGGGCCCAAGACTCCCTGCCACATCAACTTGCTTCCATGTGTCCATATTTGACACCTTTTTTGCTTATTTTTGCTTAAATTTCTTGCATACAAATAATTCTACAAGCACAAGTGGAACTAGGTGAATTATAAACAAAATTCTACACATGTAATGATGATTTACCTCAATTTGTCATGCTTTTAGGTGGAATGTTGATGGTCAAAATGGGTGTTAGTGACCATCAACAAGCTCCCCCAAGCTACCCCTTTGCTGTCCTCAGCAAAGATGTGGGTTTAGCATTGAATAGGTGCTGGATGAGGAGTTGCTACTATGTAACACCCTGCAGAAACTTATATACAAACAAATACTATCTCTTGAGTTGAACATATTAGCACTTAGAAATTCACCATTAGTCTTAGCAATGTGGGACTTATAGCTTTCACCTTGACACAAGCAATTGCAAGAATGTGTAGCTAGATAGATACTTTTTACCTACTTTGGTTTAGCTCAAACTTTCTGGAGATTTTCAATATTTTTTTTAAAAATTGCCTAAGTTCCACAGATGATACATTCAAGTCACTCAATGGTGTTTTGAAATCTCACCAAGGCCATGGTTCTTAGCCTTAATTTCTATCCTAAAGCTTATGTGGAGCTCAAGGTAGGGGATAAAAGCATAGCCTACTTGAATTGAATTTATTGCTAAGTCAAACACTTGGATCACAAGGAGCAACAAATCATACTAATTGATCAAGTTGTGCATGCGTGTCCTATATTTGGTGAAAGTGGTACTCCTTTGAGAAGTTTCCCTTCTCTAGCTTCTTTTTGAGAGGGCATGGCTACTTTCTTTTTCTCACTCTCTCTTTTTTGAACACTAGAGCTTTTTGCTCTTTATTCTCTCTCACTTTTTTCTACAGCCCATGCCTCTCTTTTTTATGTAAGATAGCTAAAGAGGTAACTTTAATTTTCATAGAGCAGTAATTTATGGAAAGCATATGTGGTTGCGTATTCCTAGTGTAGGAATAGCATAAGTATGTGGGTGTACGTGATCTTGATCAAAAAGCATGACAAGTTTCTCTACTCAGATCAACAAGGCTTGAAAAAGCTCAAAACAAACAAGCAGCTTTTATAGTGGCTTTATCATGTATGAATGAATATGTATCTGGCTTTGGTAGGAATTTATCACCATTGAGGAACTTCTGGCAAGAGAGTTTTAGCATTTTGCAAAACAAAACTCTAGGTTGTTTTTACCATCCCTCATATAGGTTCAAAGATTTACTCTAATCATGGCTACAACATATCTCACAAGAGCCTATTCTTGGTTCTAGTATTTGCAACCCACAAAAGCATTCATCTTAAGATGAACTCTAAGTTATCATGCTCAAAACTTAAGAAGTATATATAAGGTTGTATGACAAGCTTTTGCAAAGTATCACAGAGCAACGTTTCATCATCTCCAATTAAATTATCATCATTTTATTAGAGCAGAGTTTCTTTTAAGATAAATTTCAAGTCACTCCTCTCTACATTCTATGATCATGAATATTGGCATGTAAAACAAACATGAATGTAAAGAGAGGGGTTAAGATCTTTCACACCTAAGCAGGGAGAGATGTCTCCCCCAAGCTTGCCTTTTGCATAAGTTGGAATGTCGTTTGGCAGCTCTTTTGATTCTCTTTTTTATTGACTAACTAATACTGCTAAAATGCATAAATGACTAATTGACTAAACCTATTACTACTAGATAGCTTATTCAGTGTAACTACTACTGAATATTATTATTATTATATATTATTATATTATTTTTTTATTATTTTAATGCAAATCCTATCCTAACATGCATAGCTACTATAGGACTTTATTTATTAACATAGAGTAGCTTAATGCATCTAACTAATCATGCAATGCAAAACAAATTTATTGGAAATTTAAATATGAGATGCAACTAATGAAATACGGTAAATAAATGCAATAGATAGAGAAGTTACCTTTTTGATGGGCTCAAGGTCATTCGTCCTTGGGCGGAGGCGTTTCCTCTTGTTCCACATCGAAAGCCTTGTCGGGATTAGGGGATGACAAATTTGAGGACGGATCTTTCTTTTTACGACACCTCTTTCTATTCTTCTTCTTCTTGACAGGCTTCTCTAGATCTTCAATCAGCTTTGGTTTCTTCATCTTGATTCTCTTTGGATGCTTCTTCTTTTTCTGTTTCTCAACAAAGAGGGGTTGTCCAGAGGCAAAAGTAAATATTTCTTTTCTTCCAGCAAAGTGGAATTGGATTTGCCCAGAAACCACATATATGCAAGCATTTGCAGTATTAAGGAAAGGATGACCAAGGATTAAAGGTGTATCCTCGGCGTTGCCCATGTCTAAGATCATAAAATCTATTGGAACATAAGCACTCCTAACTTTAACTAATAAATCAGTGGCTACTCCCTCGAGATAACGGGTGGATTGATCGGCTAGCTATAAGTAAACTAAAGTTGGAGCTAAGGTAGTGTAAATATGGTAGAACCGCCCAAGTTATATGGCCCACATGTGCCTGTCATTGTCTTTCAAACTTCTGACTACTGCACATGGGAGCCAGACAACTCCGATAGTCTGTCGGGTGTCCTTGAGGAACCCCGAATCATCCATGTTTACCTTTTCAAGTAGGATAGATCACAGGAAGCATTGCAGTATTACAACAGTTGTACAAATATATTATATTAGAGTAAGTGGCAAAAGTCTTACAAACCATAAGTTTACAAACTATTTATTTAGTTATTTTAGCCATTCAGGCAGTGGGGTAGCAAAAGGGTATCACTTATACTACAATCAAAAGAAGTTCACCCTGCCCAAGGGTGCACGACAACTGCTCTACTACTAAGACTCCTTTAGAACCATCATGCAGCAGGGGCATAAGCCTACCTGCTCATGAGGCTTTGCTACAACAAGGGTTTAACAAACCCTGAGTACAAGGTACTCAACAAGACTTAACCGACGAAAAGGAAAGACTCTAAGGATATGCAGGATTACAGAGAATCAAGGTAAGTCTGTAGCAAGAATCCAGATTAATTTTGCAGAAAAGCTTACTAACATTTGATCCTTACTTTCCATGTTTTAGCTCAAGTTAAATCATTATAAGTCTCCAATTTGCTCCTATTCTAACTCATTCACTTATTTAATAGTCTGTAACATGATCATAAGTAACATTGTTTCATTGATTAACTACGATGTAGAGAAGAGAGTCGAGTCTTCTTCTCCATGAAGCAACAGGGATTCAAATCGATTTGGCCTAGCTAAGGTTTCCTTACCACATGACATATGCAGGTCTAGGACCGGTCCCAAACCTACATATATCAACTCTCACTCAGATCCTCCAAAACATGAATGGGTCCAGTGCTACCCGAGAGCACAATACTCTACCTCCCTATGCCACTCCTAGTGGATTCATAGGATGGGTACATGCTACTCTCGCCATCTCTCCACTCCTAGTGTGTGGTTGGCCTTTCACATAATGGAATAGCCGAGGTATTAGGCTTACCAAAGTATGTGGCCAGTACTACAAGCTCCCGACTCACAATAGGTCTACAATAGTACGGTCCTTAACCGACATAGATGGGACAAGCACAACTAGGTAAATGTATCGGCTTAACCTCCAGAGACGACCCATGTCTCGTCCGGTCTCCAGTTGAGACAATATTCATTATTAAGCTCTCAAGACATTTCCTGAGGAAAGAACCATTACGAATGATGAAATCATCACTCGACTCTTATTATGAAGCAAGGCTAAGCATAACTAAACTTATGTGACCAAAAGGTAACAAGGAATAGTAAAAGAATATCAAGGCAGGTAATGCAGCAATTGGGAATCAATCAACTCCTATAGTACTTAATGCACCCAAACATGAGACTTATGTGAATAATATTTGTAAAACACAAGGAAGTGGTTGTATGCTCTAGGGCTTGCCTATGGAGTTGGGGTGGTCACACTCTTTAGGTGTTCCATAGATATAATCCCCCACCTCCTCTGAGTGAAAACCCAACTCAAGAACTTGCTCAACTAACGGGTCACCACTCGCATTCACTATACGTAATTAAAGATGCATGCTTCAAAATGATGATACACTAACATACATATGAGAGGTGCAAACATGAATTAAGATGACTAATCAAGATTAATTACTATGGCAGAACAACCCAAATTATGCTGGCCCAGGTGCACCCATTATTGTCCTAAAGACCTTTGACTGTTGTACACGAAAGCTAGATAATCCGGTAGTCTGTCGGGTGTCCTCGGGGAACCCCAAATCATCCACATTTTACAACTCATACAGGATCAACAATGGAGTTACCACAATATTACAACATTTGGTACAAAAATATCATACATCGGAGTAGAGTGCAGAAGATTTACAACATTAGGTTACGAACATGTTCAAGTACTTTTTAAGTAAAAACTTAATTCTAAGAGATGAGTAGAACTATAAGAAAATACCTAACATAGAAGAGAACCAGATCATATCGAGCCCACTGACATGACCTTGATTAACATCACAAGTCAGAACCTACAACAGGGGTTAACAAACCCTGAGTACTTGAGGGTACTCAACAAGAATTACCCAACTAAAAGAAAAGACTCCAAGGGTATGAATGCTTAAGGGAAAGTCTGAAGCAAGAGTAACTTTTGCAGAAAACCTTACTATGAGTGAATCCTTGCTTTCAATGTTTTAATAGTGTATTAAGTCCATATCAATATCTAGTTTGCACTTGATCTAAATCAATCACTTCTTTAAACATCTCAACTCATTTCTTCTCATATCCATAAGTCACCATGTTTCATTAATTAACTAGATGTAGTTCAGTTGATCGAGTCTTCTTTTTTGAGAACCAGCGGTGATTCAAATTGATTAAACCTAGCTAGGGATTCCCAACCACACGATATATGCAAGTCCTAGACCTACATATATCAACCTTCACTCGAATCCTTCAAAACTAAAATGGGTTCGCATCACCTGAGAGCATAGTACTCCACCGCCCTACCCTATTCCAGTAGGGTGGGTACATGCTACTCTCGCCATCTCTCCACTCCTAGTGTGTAGTTGCCGTTCCCATAATGGAATATCCGAGATATTAGGCTTATCGGAGTATGTGGTCGATACTACAAAGTCTCAACCACAAGTGGCCCTACAATGATCGGTCCTTAATCGACACAAATGGTACAAGCACGACCAAGCAACCCTATCAGCTTAACCACCAGAGACATATCACATGTCCCGTCCGATCTCCATATTCATCATTTCATATTAAATCCTCAGGATGTCTCCTGAGTAAAGAACCATTGTGAATAATGAACTCATCACTTGACTCTTATCACTAAGCATGGTTAAGCATCACTAGCCTATCACTACTAAAGGGTGACAAGGAAAAGTATTAGAATATCAATGAAAGTCATGCAGTAATTGGGTATACAACCAATTCCTATTTTACTTAATGCACATATCATAAGACTCGAATTATAAAAGTATTTGTAAATACAATTGTATGTTCTAAGGCTTGCCTATGTTGCAGAGAAGGTTAGATTCAATAGAAGAACCTTCTTTGAAGCTTGTCCATCATGAACCTCTCACTCTCGTTTACTACACGTAATAAGATGATGCATGCTTAGCATGATGGAATGCATGGTATGATGCATGATGAGAGACACACAAGTACTTAGATGAACTCAAACATAGTTAACAAACTTGAGTACTACTTTCCTTCACGGTGCAATTGCAAGTAATTGACGTAAAGCACTTTTAATTATTATTATCACTAATTTGATTATGAGAGCAACCAATAATCAATTAAATTGCCAAGGAACAATAGAGGTGAAAGTGTCCCAAGGTCAATAATCAATTCCAAAACATACCCAAGCTATTTCATGATTTTATCCTAAGCATTTTGGTATTAATTAATTAATTAATTAAAGCATGGAAATTAAGTGAATAATTAAAAATGATCAAAATAGTACCAAACATTTTGTGGAGGTAGGATATTGCACATAACATTTACACAAAAAGTGTCATGATTATTGGATAATTATTTTAGCCTACAAAAATCATGGATTAAGCATTTATTAATGAAAAGAGGTAATTTTTAAGTATACCAAAACTACTAAAAATAACCATTTTGTATTTTACCTAGGTAGAGCACATGATAACAAAGCTACACAAAAAATTATAATTTTATCAGCTCTAATTATTTATTTATGAAATAAATAAGAATCAGCTCATTTTAATTATTATCTGAAAAAGAATAAACCGAAGAAAACATTTTGCACCCAGCCCCCTCCCAGCCACAGCGACTAACAGCGGGACCCCGGGTCAACCCCGGTGAGACGCCGTGCTGACCGGTGGGTACACGCCACCGGTGAGGTGCCCGGTGACCAGACCAGCATCAACGTGACCACGGTGACCTAACGCATCGATTGGTAGTGGTGGTTGATCAAGTTAGTGTTCGTGCTGAGCGCGGCCATAGCTACGGCACCTTAGCGGCGGTCTACATGGCGGCACGGTAGTGGACCGGTGACTACAACGCGTTAGCGATAAAACTAAGATGACCAACATGACCAGGAGCTCACCGCGAACACGCTCGTACTGATGGTTGAAATAGAGACACAGTGGAGATGGCTATCGGCGTTGAGGGCGGATGAGGCGGCCTAAACCAGCGACGAGATCAGCGTTCCGGCATGACCTGCATGGTAGCGATAAAAAGGATAGTACAATGAGCTTCACAGCATGCCAAGGGATCCAAAACGATAAGAGTGGGAGTGAGAGCTGCTCAGGAACAAGCTAGCCATGGTGAGGTCGAGCTCGGCGGCCATGGCAGTGCTACCGCGACAGAAACGGCGCGTGCGGCCACTCCTGACGGCGAGAGATGGCGCAAGCGGGTCAAGGAGGTGTGCAAGGGCAAGGCAAAGCTGTGGGCGTGAGTAATTAGATGGAGACAGCTCGACGGTGGTGAATTTCGCTGGTAAACGGGATGGACGGCGATGGAGCAGAGAGAGGAAAAGAGAGGGACGGTGGCCAGCATCGGGCATATATAGACGCAAGCGACGAACTCCAGCACACCAGCGTCTTCATGATCACAACCACGTGGATGGCCATGCGTCCAAACGCGCAAAGCGCCGTGAAGGACACGGCGGACACCGGTGAGCTGGGCGAGCACGCTGCTGCTGGCGATGTACTGTAGCAGGGACGCCTTCCTTCTGCTCCTTGTCTTTTCTCCCAAATCCAAATTGCAACTTCAAAAACTCCAAGAACAAAAGTTGTTCATCTAATTGAGATCTTTAACTTAGCCTTAAGGGTCAACCCCTAATTCAAACCGGTTAAAGAGCTTTGAATTTTGAAGATGGAATTTGAAACCTGATTTTTGGTTAGGGTTAGTAAAACAGCTAATTAGCTACTTTGGATAATTAATTGGGTGACTAACTAGTTGTCACACAATTTAACCAATAGCATAGTAGCAAAGTACAAACCTCATACCAATCAATGAAACAAAGGTTGCCCAACTTTTATTTGTGAAAATTGATTTAATAAATTCCCCAAAATTGAATTCCAAGACTTAACCAAACTTAACTAAGTGCTTAATTTCAAAACTAAATTCAAACTTGGAGCTCAAATTTGAACATGTTTAATTTAGAAACATCGTCAATTTTTGTTTCTGTATTATAAATCACACTTTATTCTACAAAGTTTATTTTAACAAAATTTTAATTGGTTAAACAAATTATTAGTTTATAAAATTATAAAGAACCTTAATCACTATTATTGCTAACATTTCATGGAACACATGAAACACGTCATAAGCAACATATTCATGCTATAATTGAAACATGAAATGCATTTATGCCTTAATGCTTAATGGTTATGCATGATGATGAACATGATCAAGTCTTTATTAAGTTCGTAACACCTAGGGTGTTACAGTTACTTAAGTACAACTTTCCTTCACCAATCATTTAAGTTAATTAAATAATATTATTATTATTGTAAACAAGTTAATCATAGGAACACAATCATGTAAAGTAATTGCCATGGAACAACAAGGGTTTATTGTTCCAAGGTCCACACTCAATCCTAAAGTACACTCAATTCATTTAATAATTTATAAAAATCATTTTTGTATTTTTATTAATGCATAAAAGGCATTTAACCTAAGTGGACAATTTATTTTCATCAAAACAAAGCCAAACTTTTTTTGAAGGCACATCTAAGCATATGAAGCATAAAGTTTCTTGATTTTTGGATAATTATTTTAGCCTATAAAAATCATGCAAGGTTCATTTATTAATAAAAAGAGAATTTTTAAGAATAGCAAAATTACTAAAAATGCTCATTTCATATTTTTTCTAGGTAGAGTACATGACAATAAGACTACACAAAAAATTTCATAATTTTATTAGCTTTATTTATTTAGTTATGATTTAATCAAGTTTCACGATTTATTAGCATTTTCAAAAAAATAAAAAAAATCAAAAATTGTTTCCTCACCCACTCTCTCTGCCCTCTAGCACTGACAGATGGACCCGGGGTCGCGCTCACGCTAACCTTGGCACGCACGACTGTTGGTGTTTTTGTCAACGCACACAGAAAAATCTGCAAGCACACGGATACTGATATAGCTTTCACCCGGAAATATTTCAGAGTATCAATTTCCACGAGGAACGTGAAGTGTTCTAGTAAGAATCAAGGTCGTCATAGGGTAAAGATACGAAAGTGTTTTTGTGGGTAGAGAGTGATTTTCTATGGCTTATACTAGAGAACTAAGGATCAGGCTTACTATACTTTACTTACTTTGGAGTAACAGTACCTTTTTGACTCTCGAAGTGGGTGAGAAAAGGGTAGTCGAGGGAAGGCTGCCTAAGCTCTATGAAACACCAATTCTAAAGTGGTGGATTACAATGGCCTGACAAAGCTATCACCTCTGGGGCTACCACAACTAACCGTAGGATTGGGCGGAAACTCAGGTAAATTCTAGCCTAGACACCACGTCTACAATAGGGTTTACTACTCTAATCACAATTTATAATTAGGGCACTCAATGCAAGCAGAGATCCCATAAATAAAGTATAGTAAAGATTGAATTCAATTAACTAGAGAACTTAAAAATACCAATAGAAGAGCCTGGATGTAACTCGAAGATGAATAAGATCTGTAGAGGTACAAAGTCAAGAAGAATCCGACAGATCCGGCTTCTCCTCAGATCTCTCTCCTCTCCTCTCTCTCCCTATTTTCTATAATTCAACTAGATGAGAATCATCTAGAGGGACACTACTACAATTAGGGTATGAAATAATGAAGCTTTGGAGCATAGGGTGTGTAGATGTGTGCCTCCTAGAGGGGGTCTAGGCATCCTTATATAGGTCAAGGTGGAGTAAGGGGCAAGGAATTGGCACGTCATCAATCCACGTCAACTCCCTTGATCATCGTTGGATGAACCACCTTAAAATCACCTTAAAATCAACGGTGCAGATGTTAGGAACGCATATGAGGCAGCGGAGGCTGAACAGCCTCTAGAGTGGGCCAGGCAGCCTCCCTAGTGCGTCGGCCAGCCCACTATTGTGGCCATTTTCCCTAAGCTTCGGTGTGGTGTCCTCTAGAACCTTCTAGAGTTGTCTTTCATAGTTTTCACGGGTTGAATCACTTGTTATCATTGATTTGCTTGTTTGGAGTGTATGATAGTGGTCTTGGGGCTATTTTCTAGATAAATTCTCCTGCATACAAATATTCACCAAAGCTTGTAGAATCCATTAGTTTAGACCTCTATCCTATGTTTGGTGATGGAATTATGTATATATATAGGTTATGTTGATGGTTTATGATTGGCATTAATAACCATCAACAAGTTACCCCAAGCTTATCCTTTGCCAGTCCCTGAGCAAAGTTAAACTTGAACAATGGATTAGGAGTTGCTACAATGTTTTCACTCCTCAAAAGTACACATGCGTTCAAATAAGAATTATCCTCCTAATTAGAATAAACTGATCTAACTTTTCAAACTCACCCATATTACCATCAACCATGGGGCTTCTTAGCCTTCACTTGGTTCTTGAGCATTTGAAAGACAGAATGATCAAGTCAAGCACTATATCTCAAGTTCTTTGTTCAACCATTGTTCTAGAGTTTTTGTAAGTTTGCAAAATAAAACTCAGAGATTCCATTGCATGATACTCTCAAGTCTCTCTCTATATGCGATATTTGTGGATCCTCACCAAGGTAAAAGTGATGTTATGCCTTTCTCATCCTACAACTAAGGCTTATGTGGAGCTCGTAGGAGTGGAGAAAGCATGAAAGAGCATACTTGCAATACATATATTGTAAAGTCAAACAATGGATCCAAAGAGAGTTGAGTCATATAATCAAATCAAGATGTGCATGTGTATGGATGTATGGTGGATATATATATGGTGTCTAACCTAATGAAATTTGGAAATATTTGCTAGAGAATAGGGGGCTATCTTATTCATCTATCTTTCTTTTCTTCTTTTTTTAGGCGGGCATCTAAGTACCCATTGTTTTCAATATCTCGGACACTTTTGTGTCCATTTTTTTCTCAACTTTTTTCTTCTTCTCTTTTTTTGAATAACTTTTGCATAGCTCCATATCTCTTTTCTACAACAAAACTTTGAGAGACAGCAACAAGAACTTGGAGCATTTATTTGGTTAATGGAAAACCTAACAAGCATATTTTTGTATTCTCCCAGTGTAGGAGTAGAACATTTTTTGGTGGATCTAAATGGAGAGCATGTTTCTGCGCCTACCCCTAGTGTAGGAGTAGTGTAAATGTGTGTGGTGTGTACGTGATCTTGATTTTAAGAGCATGACAAACCTCTTATAAGGGTCAACAAAGCTTGACTAAACTCAATGCAATTACAAATAACATATAAGTGGAAGTTTTCCTAATCTAAATATCATGTATGGCTCTGGTAGGAATTCAAGCTTTATCATACAAGGAACTCATCATATAGAATTTTTGTGTTTTTCAAAAGATAAATCTCCAGAACTTTAGTGTCACTTGGAACACGATAAATATTAGCTCAGACCTCCTATCATATCCGTCAATTGCCTAGACTTAGATCAAGCATATACTACCCACGAGTTTCAAGTTCAGAGTAAATTCTTATATCAAAACAGTCGTATCCAAAACTCAAGAGAATTCAAGGCTGAAAACTAGGTACTTGAAAGAAATTACAACAGAGAAACTATTCATCATTTCCATTTAAAGATTATTCTGAGTCGTCTTTATTCTATTCAGCTCTTAAGAACAAATTAAAGCAAACTAGACATGACTTTTTATTTTGTTTCCAATTACTGTAGGGATAACTATATATATATAGTTATTTTTTTCTTAAAGTAATAAAACTAAGAGAAATAAATACTTAGCTAGGTATAATAAGGGTGCCTCTCCCCCAAGCTAGTTGTTGACATGGTAGCTCATGATGTGCTTCAATGTTTTTTTTCATCAATGGGAGTTGGCACGACCCTCACACTTCTCCAAAACTATACCTGGCTTCTATTCATAGATAGAAAATGGTGTAAACACAAGGTACTCTTTTGGTGAGAGATACCAGAGAGCCACAATTTTATTGAACTATTGAATTAGCCTAAGATCTAGAAGGAAACAAGAACAAGAATGAATTTTCTAGATTGGATCTTTAAATTACAAAAATTCGATCACGTCAAATTTTTCTAAGTTTTGTGGTTCAAGAAAAACTTTCAAACGCTGGCCATTTACCTTGAATGTGTTACCTGTATCATCTTGGAGCATGACAACTCCATGTGATGAGGCTTCAATCACTTTGAATGGTCCTTCCCATTTGCTTCGAAGTTTTCCATGACCAAAGAGCTTCACTCTTGAGTTGAATAGTAGAACCTTATCTCTAGGCTTGAACTACTTGTGCTTGATTCTCTTGCCATGCCATCTTTTAGTTCTCTGTTTGTAAATCTTGGAGCTATGATAAGCCTTATCTCTCCATTCTTCTAGCTCAGATATTTGCATCTGATGATTCCTGCCAACTAGATGGAGATCCATGTTCAATTTCTTGATTGCCCAATGGGCCCTGAATTCCAATTCAATAGGCAAATGGCATGTTTTTTCATATACAAGCTGATAAGGTGACATACCTATGGGTGTTTTATATGTTGTTCGATATGACCATAGTGCATCATGAAGCTTGTGCTTCCACTTCTTCCCCATCTCATCCACAATCATTTGTAGAATGTTCTTGATTTGCTTATTTGATGTTTTAGCTTGACCACTTGTTTGGGGATGGTATGGAGTTGCAATGTTGTGCTTGACTCCATATTCTGCCAAGAACTGTCAGAAAGTCTTGTCGATGAAATGCGGCCCTCCATCACTAATGACCAATCGAGGTGTTCCAAATCGTGGGAATATCACTTCATGGAACATCTTCTTGTCATGCTTGGAGTCGGCGTTTCGACATGGTAATGCTTCAACCCATTTGGACACATAGTCCACTGCCACCAAGATGTATTCGGCACCTCTAGACTTTGGGAATGGTCCCATGTAGTCAATCCCCAGACATCAAACAACTCCACTTAGAGGTTGTTCATGAGTGGCATTGCATCCCGAGCATTGATGTTTCCATGTTTCTGGCATCTAGCACATCTTCTGACAAATTCCTTTGTATCTTGATACATTGTTGGCTAGAAGAATCCACTTTGCTAGATCTTAGCATTTGTACGGAATGCTCCATAATGTCCTCTATAGGGTGATGCATGACATCTCTCTATGATTTTCTTGGCTTCAACCATGGGGACACATCTCCATAGCAATCCATCAGCACAAACCCGATAGAGATATGGATCATCCCACAAGTGGCAATGACTTTGATACTTGAGTTTCCTCTTGTCCTCCCCTAGTGGTACATAACCTACAACCATATAATTCATAATATTCACGTACCATGGGTCAGAGTCTGTTACCCTAAGGAGCATGTCATCCCTTAGATAGCCATTAATAGGTGACTCATGTGTTTCCTTATATTGAAGCCTAGACAAATGATCGACTACCGAGTTCTCTACTCCTTTTTTATCTCTTATTTCTATGTCAAATTCTTGGAGCAAGAGAATCCATCGGATCAACTGAGGCTTAGCATCTTTATTAGTGAGGAGGTATTTAAGAGTAGCATGGTCAGTATAAATAGTTACTTTTACCCCCACTAGATAAGATCTAAACTTGTCTATTGCAAAGACAACAACCAACAACTCTTTTTCAGTGGTAGCATAATTGAGTTGTGGCCCGAACAAGGTTTTGCTAGCATAGGATATAGCATAGTGCTTTTTATCCTTGGTTTGGCCTAGAACGGCTCCTATAGCAAAGTCGCTAGCATCACACATGATCTCAAAAGGTAGCTTTCAATCAGGTGGTTGGATGATTGGAGCTGAAATGAGCGCCTTCTTAAGGATTTGAAAGGCTTCATGGCACTCATTGTTGAAAATGAAAGGTGCATCTTTGGCTAGGAGGCTAGTTAGGGGTCTAGCGATTTGAGAAAAGTTTTTGATGAAACACCTATAGAACCCTGCATGGCCTAAAAAGCTACGAATGCCTTTCATATTCGTGGGAGGTGGAAGTTGTTCAATGACTTCAATCTTTGCTCTATTTACTTCTATCCTATGAGCAGACACCTTGTGTCCTAGCACTATTCCTTCCTGGACCATAAAATGGCATTTCTCTCAGTTCAGGACTATGTGCTTTTCTTCACACCATTGTAAGACTTTGTCTAAATTCTCAAGACAATCATTGAAGGTTTTACCATAGACAGTAAAGTTATCCATGAACACCTCCATGATTTTTTCAATCATATCAGAGAAAATGGACATCATGCATCGTTGGAAGAAGCTGAAGCATTGCATAACCCGAACGACATTCATCGATATGCATAAGTTCCATACGGGCATGTGAAAGTGGTGTTACTTTGGTCATCAGGGTGGATCAGGATTTGGTGATATCCAAAATAACCATCAAGGAAACAAAAGAAAGAATGGTTCATGAGGCGTTCTAACATTTCATCGATGAATGGCAATGGAAAGTGGTCCTTCCTAGTGGCCTTGTTTAGCTTTTGGTAGTCAATGCACATCTGTCACCTAGTGATGGTTCATTGAGGAATGAGTTCATTCTTCTCATTCCTAACAACCATCATCCCTCCTTTCTTTGGCACAACTTGGATAGGGCTAACCCACTCACTATGAGGCACGGGATAAATAATCCTAGCATGCAAAAGCTTAAGGACCTCTTTCTTAACAACTTCTCGCATAGCGTTGTTAAGCCTACGTTGTGGTTCCCTCGATGGCGAAGAATCAGGATCGATAGGGATATGATGAGTGCAAAGAGCGGGACTAATCCCTATGAGATCTTGGAGTGAGTAGCCTATGGCCGATTTATGTCTTTCTAGAATAGCGACAAGTTTACGGGTTTCTTCTTGGGAAAGCTTGTCGCTTATGATGACAGGAGTTTCTCGATTGTTATTGAGAAAAACATATTTCAAGCCAGAAGGAAGAGGTTTTAACTCAATTAAAGGTTGTGATGGCACCTCCATTTGGTCTAGCTCGATAGGCTCTGCCAGCTCTTCCTCTTCTTGAATAAGTGTTCATCATCGAAAGCTGGTTGGGCCATGTCTTCTAGAGATGCCATTAAAACATCCTTAGCAGGGTCATGTTCGGTCTTGGGTTCTACTATCGTGTTATTTGAGCGTGCAAGCGAGACGATGATAGGAGACTTTCCCAGATTTACATTCAAGAGACCCTATTTTGGTCTTTCTTGAAAGAGTGTTCCTAAAGGTACACCAATCAAGAGAGACATGTCCGAGATGTCATAGATATGAAAATCTAAGCGATACTCAGAGCCTCTTATTCACAAAGGAATATACCTTATGACCCCATAGCTTTCAAGAGTAACTCCAGAAGGAATTCTCAAAAGCTTATGAGATGGGATCAAGGACTCATTGGGGCAAAGTTTTTTAGCCAAAGCCTTTGAAATGATATTCATCCCAATGGTAGGACTATAGTGAGCCTCAATTGTTGTTTTCTTTAGGATGCAAGTTAGAACATCTAAGGGGGCAATGATTCGGGCTACCTCGATGGATAACTCCATTTCTGCCAACCACTCATGACTCATGGTGGCCAAAGTCCTTTGATGTGTTCCATTAAGAAGGAATCATTATGTGGACCATCGTCATCCTCTAACGGTGCAGAGTGTACTAGAGGCTTCACTTGGACTGGTAAATTCGAGGCGTTGCCAAAATCTTCAAAAAGATTTTCCTTGATTTCAAAGGGGAACATAGAAGGATGAGGTTCATCATCCTCTAAAGTGTGGTGTGTTCCCTCAATGGGAGGTTCTTTGGCAACCAAATCATCAGAAGAATTTGAAGGAATTTCGGATTCGGTTGTGTGTGCCTCCTCTTGTTGGTCGGGGCTTGGCTCAACTTCTTCTTTTTCTTCAGGAAACTCATCAAAAATGCTAGTGTAGAGGGTGTTTTGAGGATTTTCTCTAGAATGGCTTTCCCTTCACTAATGGTTTTGTGCGAGAATGAACCTCCTGAAGATATGTCGAGGTAGAGAGCAGCTTCCTTGCTAAGACCAAGATGGAAATGAAGTAAAAGGATGTGGTCTGGCAAGGAAAGGTTTGAACTAGAGTTAATAAGGCTTATGAACCTAGCCCAAGCTGCTCCTAATGTCTCCTCCTTCTGCTGAAAGGTAAGAACTTCTATTCGTAGAGCGACAATTCGAGAAAGAGGGAAGAAAGCAAGACAAAATTTGTTTTGAAGTTCATCCCAATTTCCATTTACTCCTCCTACAGTATGAGCATACCATTGTTTCGCTCTACCTAAAAGGGAGAATGGAAACAATTTTCATTTAATGGTCTCTTGTGTCATGCCAGCAATAGTCAAGCAAGAACACAGTTGCTCAAATTCACGAAGGTGGGTGTAAGGATTTTTGCCTTCTATGCTAGAGAAGGATTGCTCCCGAACCATGTCTATGTAAGCAGGATGAAGCTCATAGCCATCTATAAGAATTGGGTGCGATGATGGTGGAGGCTCCAAAAATTCACCCTTTGGAGCCAAAAGTTGAATGATAGGAGTTGAATCCATGTGGTAGGGGTGGTTGAAAGAGGTAAAGGGATATATGGATGACTTGATTCTAAACTAGCATAGCTACCATCCCTGGCAACGGTGCCAGAAAGCTTGTTGGTGTTTGTTAACGCACATAGAAAAATCCACAAGCGCACGGATACCGATGTAGATTTCACCCGGGAGTATTCTAGAGTACCAATTTCCACAAGGAACGCGAAGTGTTCTAGTAAGAATCAAGGTCGTCATAGGGTAAAGATACAAAAGTGTTTTTGTTTGTAGAGAGGGATTTTCTATGGCTTATACTAGAGAACTAAGGATCAGGCTTACTATACTTTACTTACTTTAGAGCAACAATACCTTTCTAACTCTTGAAGTAGGTGAGAAAAGGGTACTTGGGGGAAGGCTGCCTAAGCTCTATGAAACACCAATTCTAATGTGGCGGATTACAATGGCCTGACGGAGCTATCACCTGTGGGGCTACCACAACAAACCGTAGGATTGGGCGCAAACTCAAGTAATCTCTAGCCTAGACACCATGTCTACACTAGGGTTTACTACTCTAATCACAATTTATAATTAGAGCACTCAATACAAGCGGAGTTTCCATAAATAAAGTTTAGTAAAGATTGAATTCAATTAACTAGAGAACTTAAAAATACCAATAGAAGAACCTGGATGTAACTCAGAGATGAATCAGATCCATAGAGATACAAAGTCGAGAAGAATCCGATAGATCTGGCTTCTCCTCAGATCTCTCTCCTCTCCTCTCTCCCTATTTTCTATAATTCAACTAGATGAGAATCATCTAGAGGGCCACTACTACAATTAGGGTATGAAATAATGAAGCTCTAGAGCATAGGGTGTGTAGATGTGTGCCTCCTAGAGGGGGTCTAGGCGTCCTTATATAGGCTGAGGTGGAGTAAGGGGCAAGGAATTGCCACGTCATCAATACACGTCAACTTCCTCAATCACCATTGGATGAACTGACTTAAAACCACCTTAAAATCAACGGTGTAGATGTCAGGAATGCATATGAGGTGGCAAACGGTGAATGACCTCCGTAGTGGGCCGAGCGGCCTCCCTAGTGGGCTGGCTAGCCCACTATTGTGGCCATTTAGCCCAAGCTTCGGCATGGTGTCCTCTAGAACCTTCTAGAGTTGTCTTTCATAGTTTTCACAGGTTGAATCACTTGTTATCGTTGGTTTGCTTGTTTGGAGTATATGACAGTGTTCCTAGGGTTGTTTTCTAGGTAAATTCTCATGCATACAAATATTCACCAAAGCTCGTGGAATCCATTAGTTTAGACCTCTATCCTATGTTTGGTGATGGAATTATGTATATATGTAGGTTATGTTGATGGCTTATGATTGGCATTAATAAGCATCAACAGCGGCCATTGACTAGCGGGTGCTCGGCTCTGGTGAGCTCACCGGTGATGAGACCTACCCTGCTGCACTCGTCTTGACCTCATGCATCTCCTGGTGGTACTAATTGAATGATCGGTGCCTAGTGGCGAGCATGACAGCAGCTCTGGTGGGTCAGCAGTGCTCCGATGCGACAGTGATGATCGCCAACGATGACTCTAGCGACAACAGCTACCCTAACGTGTTCCTCTCAATCTCTCAAACATGTTCACGGTTATGGTTGATCGGCTCAGGCATGGCAACCTACCCGCCGATGGCCATGGTGGCATGATAGAGCTCCGACAAGGCAGCTACACGCAACGGTGAGCTCGCTGACTGTGCGAGCTACCCAGACACCATCCTCTTGCCCTTGTGAACCTAACCAAGGCATTGGTTAGGCGAATTGGCGCTAGTAGCATGACTGCAGCAACCTTGTGGCGCTCCAGTGAACCAGAGGCGACCAATGGTGATGTCACCAGCGACGCGAAGGTCATCAGTGCACTCAACGCACTCACCCACATGTGCACAAGGGGTCTGTTGAGCATGCACATCCTAACTATGCACACAACCATGATCGCGGTGGCTCGGTAGGGCAGAGCATGCCGGCATAGTGGCTCTCCAGTCACTAGGGCATGGTAGAGTCAAATTGGAGGGCAGGGTTAGCATCAGGAGCTCACCACAACTTTAGAATGACAATAGGTGGTGATGGGGACATGGCGAAGCTAGGTCATCGGCGTTGAGAACAAAGGCGGTAGCGTAGATCATGGTCACGGTGGTTTTCTGGATCATCTCAGGCTCCACTGTGAATACTGACTAGTCAGTGAGCAACAGGATGACAAGGTGAACCAGGAACATGAGGTAGATGAGGCAGAGGTGCGCCACAGTGGCTTGGCCATGGTGAGGAGCTCACAGTGGCATGGTGAACGTCGAGGAAGAAGACGACAACGTCTGGTCGGCTTCGGTGACTAGACCTAACGCGAGCAGGCCAGACGGGTGTGCAAGGTGATGGCGAAGCTATGGATGAGATGAATTGTGGTGAGGTAGAGCGGTGGTGTTGAATTCAACTAGCAAACTAGAGAGCTCGATGGTGGTGGAAGAGGAAGAGGAAGAGAAGGAGGGCACAGTGGCTGGCTTGGCACTTAAGGACGATGGAGCGACTTCAGAGCATCTAGTAGCTGTTTGAGAAGCATCGAGGCAAAGCAGTTGTGCGTCCCACATGCGTGAAGCGGCGAGCAAGGGCGGTGACCGATGGCAAGCAGCTTGGCCATGCACTGTAGCAACCTGATAGGACCTCTTCTTCCCTCTTTTTCTCCTGATTCCAAACATGAACTCGAGGAGCTCCAAAAACAAAATGTATTCATCTTCATCTGGTGTCCAACTTGGCTTTAAGGATCACCCCCTAATTCTAACTAGATTGATAGATCAAAGCTAGAGAAGAGAGGGAGATTGAGATTGAAAACCTGAACCTTCATTTAACAGTTAGGGTTTAGGAAAAACAGTTAGGTTAGCCTCTTTGGTGAATTAATTGGTAATTAAATTATAATCAAACAAATCAGCCAATACCACCATTGTAAAGTACACAATTCATACTTCAAAATGATGCCACTGTTTGAACTAGTTTATTTGTGAAATTCCTTTTAATAAATTCCCTAAAATTGAATCCAATAATAAAATCCAGCACTTAGCCAAAATGACCAAGTATTGAAATTCAAGTTTGAATTCAAATTTGGAGCTCAAATTTTAAGAGTTTGTACTTGAATTCATATCCCACACATGACACTAGTGTAAAGCACCTACTTTACACTTCAATGTTTATTAGGGCATAATTACAAGTGTTTTAGTGAAATTCAAAAATAGAAGGCCACAAAGTACCTTAAAAGGATTTTGGTTTGAATCACAATACATCACTCATGCATTGCTTTACAAGCAAATAAATATTAATTTTAGTGAATACAAGGCATGGTAAGCTACTATAGATAATTAACATGTATGATGATGACATGATCAAGTTTTAGCGTTGCTTAACACCAGAGGTGTTATAGTAAAACAATCTATCATAAGTTTTCTTATACATGATGTTAATTCTAGACCCTAGATCACAAATGGCATTATAAAAAGTATGGGGTCCAATGGAGCAAGTAATCGTGGGGGTTCCAGGATCACCTTTCTTAATGGTAAATGGGGAGTTTACTAAGTAGGAACCCCAAGAACTTAAAGGATAGCCATACCTTGCCGTAACAAGGTTGGTTGTATCCATGGTTCCTTCAAGTTTGCCCGGAATTCTATCTTTTTCATAGGATGGGATAGCAGCAGCAATTTGAGCTAATTGGGTTTCTATCATTTTATTAAAACTAAGTTGATTCTTTAAAGCAAAAGAAAACTCATCCAATTTAGCATTTATATTTTCCATCATTTTGTCATGAACATGCAACTTTTTATTAATGCTATCAGTCATTCTACTCTGACTATAAACAAGATCTTTAAGGAAAGCATAACTATTATTACCTTGATTATTCATACGTTGAGAAGAGTAATAATTGTTACCTCCTTGGTTGTTGGAGCGCTGATTCCATCCTTGATGTTGTGGTGGACGAAACCCATTGTCGGTGTTGATGAAGTTGAGGTCTTCCTGGGTCTTGGGACAGGAATTGCCCAAATGTCCAACATCTCCATGGACTTCATAGGTCATGTGGGATTCCATGGCTTTGAGTGTCTCTTGGGCACTGTTGGTATATATTAACACACATAAAATAATCTGCAAGTGCATGGATATTATACCGATGTAGCACTTCACCGGAAGTATCCCAGTTTCATATCGAACTCAAGGAAATATGTGTGAGAATAACTAAATCTAACTTAACCCAATTTCACATGAAGGCTTTGATAATAGGAGTATAAAGGAGATCACAAAGGTCTTCCAGTTCTAACTTTGGTAAGCTATGTCTTCTATTGTTCAATTCTGGGGATATTACTAAAGAAAACACATGCAGAGTTTGCTTCCTATAGTCCTACAAACGGGAGGTGGACTACAAAGGATTCAACGAGGCTATAAGAGTCACCCTCATGAGCTACCACTGATCTAGAATATAGGGTATATCCATGAGTAACCGAGTCTAAGCACCACGCTTACACTATGAATACTACTTTAACCCAGGAGCTACAAGGATTAAAGTACTCAAAAGAGAGTCTTAAACCTGAAGAATAATATGAACAAGATGCTTACTTGAATTAGAAGTCGATTACCAGAGAATCTCAGAAGCAAGCTCAAGAAGAACTTGATTTCACCAGAGTACAAGCCATAGAGAGAGCACCAATAGGCTGGCACTTCCTCCAAACTCTTCCCTCACACTCTATCTCTAATACAAGACTAGATCCTATTGAGGACTAATCTTCTCTAGATTGCTAGCTTTGATCCTGGTGGAAATATGAATTTAGGTTTTTGGCCTTCAGGCTCTCAGGATCAAATGCATTCTGCCCTAGAGAGGGGGCTATAGGTAGGTATATATAGGGGCTTCAAGCATCTTGGACCATCAGATCAAACCAACTTAAAAGGACGACATAGATGTAATCCTTGAGGCGGTGGAGAACTGACGTAGCAATGGGAGGCTGACATGGGGGGCCCACAGGCCAGCCGGCTGGCCTGATAGTGGGACCGGGTTGCCCTACATGTCAGTAGCTCAGGGTTTGCTTTGGTGATTCAACTTCTGGAGTCTTCTAGAGTCTTCCCATGTAGATACCATCGTGTCTTGAAGAAGTAGACGTGGCGGCGGTGGAGCGATCACCGGATGGCGAATGGCTTGGGCGATGTAAGATTGGTTAGAGGGAATAGGAGCTACTTCTCATGGTGGGATGATGCTTAGCGGTATGGGTACATCAACTCTATAGGGAACGACCTCTCTACCGGTCATTGGAACTTGAGAGAAGGAGAGCTTGGGTGCTGCTGGAGATGGAAGGCTTTGATGGAATGGCTATGGAGACAGGCAGGGGCTTGTTTATATAGGGGGAGAAACTTGCAGCAAGGGTCAAGATCTTATCCTTTAGGGTTTCATAATGAAGGAAAAACTAATGTAGCGGAAAACTATGGGATAGTAGAGGGGAAGGTTCTAGAATAGACGAGGGAATTAACTAGAGGCGAGGCATCTGATAGGTGGGCCACCCAGCCAAGAGGTGGGGTCAGTCAGCCCCACATGTCATCTCCTTGTGGGGATTTTCTCACGATGATTTCTAATGCCTAACTAATCCCGAAAAATATATTCTCGCATTATGAAACATAAAGAGGAGGGTAGTGGTGTAAATCTTTGGAAAAATAAGAAAATCTACCTCATCCAAAATTTTTAGGTTCTAGAAAGATCTTGAGACGATGACCATTTACCTTGAATAATGTACCTTCATCATTTTGAAGTGTTACCGCTCCATGCAATGAAGTGCTTATAACCTTGAATGGTCCTTCCCATTTGTTCTAAAGTTTTCCATGCCCAAATAATTTTACCCTAGAATTAAAAAGTAATATCTTATCTCCTGGGGCAAATTTCTTCTTAATCCTCTTATCATGCCATCTCTTTGTTCTCTCCTTGTATATCTTGGCATTGTGATATGCTTTTTCACGCTATTCATTGAGCTCAGAGAGTTGCATCTTCCTCTTGGTTCCTACAGCTTCAAAGTCCATGTTCCATCGTTTGATAGCCCAGTGAGCTTTGAATTCTAGCTCAGCAGGTAGATGATAGGTCTTCCTGTAGACGAGTTGGTAGGGTGACATCCCAAGTGGTGTTTTATAGGCCATTCTGTAAGCCCATAATGCATCGGATAATCTATCCTTCCATGCAGTCCCTATCTCATTGACTGTCTTCTGCAGAATATTCTTGATTTGTTTGTTCAATGTTTCTGCTTGGCCACTTGTCTGAGGGTGATATGGAGTAGCGACATTGTGATGGATCCTATGTCTTAACAAGTACTTGTGAAAGTTCTTATCAGTGAAGTGAGTGCCACCATCACTAATCACCATTCTCGGAACTCCTAATCATAGAAATATTGTCTCTTCAAACATGTTCTTGGAGTTCTTTGCATCAGCAACTCTACATGGTATGGCTTCAACCCACTTGGAGACATAGTCAACTGCCACCAAGATATATTCATAGTTCTTTGACTTTAGAAATGGTCCCATGTAGTTGATTCCCCAAACATCGAAGAGCTCGATCTAGAGGTTGTTGGTGAGTGGCGTGGCATCTCTTGAATTAATGTTTCTGTGCCTTTGACACGATCCACACCTTTGGACAAAGTCCCTCATGTCTTCATACATGGTTGGCCAAAAGAATCCACTTTGCTAGATCTTTGAATGAGTGCGGAATGCACCATAATGCCCTCCATATGGTGATGAGTGGCATCATTCTATGATCTTGATGCCTTCTTCTATCGGTACAGACCTTCTGAGTAGGCCATCAAAGTAGACTCTAAAGAGGTACGGCTCATTCCATATGTGGAGACGACTTTCGTAGATGAGCTTCCTTTTGTTTTCCCCTGGTGGTACATATCCTACAACCATAAAATTAACAATATTCGCGTACCAAGGGTTGGATTTCATGATCTTGAAGAGCATGTCATCCCAAAGTGAATCATTGATGGGCAATTCCTGTGGATTTTCAAACTGTATTCTGGACAAGTGATCGGCAATAGAATTTTCTACTCCCTTTTTATCTTTTATTTCTAAGTCAAATTCTTGGAGTGGCAAAATCCATCTTATAAGTCTAGGTTTAGCATCTTTCTTAGTGAATAGATAATTTAAAGCAGCATGATTAGAGTAAACAATCACCTTAGCTCCTACTAGGTAAGTGTCGGTGTTTTGAGTAAACACCAACGAGTAAATTTCTAATATTGCGCGTCTGGCTCGGATGGTGTGATAAGAGGACACGAGGTTTATACTGGTTCGAGCAGAATGTCCCTATATCCAATTCATTGCTGCTATTCATGTTACTAGCACTGAAAAGTTTATAGTAGGGGTTACAAACGGTCGAGAGAGGGACATGTCCCAAGTCTCTAGTGAGAGGAGTGAACGGGTGCTGAGAGCTCGGTAGCTGCTCAGCTATGTGTTCGAGGTTCGAGTGTGATGTGTTGCGATGCTCTTGGATTTGATCCCCTTAGTGGGGTGTCATGCTTTCCCTTTTATAGGCCAAGGGAAAGCACTGGTTACAACAGATGAAGAGAGGAGAACCAGAGGGAGAGGAAGTCCTTCATGGCCGCTGGGCCTTTCTTTTTCTTTGTGCGGGCCCCGTCGACACTGCATGTGGTGACAGGGATGGCTCCACACTAGAGTCCTATCCGCCGACGATGCCATGCCCTAGCATTGTCAGTAGGTAATGATGTCCCACTCCACCCCGGTGGGCAGCATGGTGAACCAGCGTGCCGATCAGCGGCCATACAGGGAGTAGTGAAAGTGCATCTAGCCCTTTAGTGGGTTTTGGATGATTGAATGACAACGTGATAAAAGGTCTAACCCATTTGCTAAGTGTGGACAGGTAATAGGTTATCTTATGGGTACTTAATGAAAGCCAAAATGATGTATAGTTGTATAAACAATCTAGTTCAAGCACAAGACAACAATGCAAATGAAATTCATGCAAAGGCTTATTTATTATGGGATTTCCATGTTCTATGTGAAAGCAAGCTCGTAAGAATTAATTAATGAGACATGAGGGATTGCATATGGAATGGTCTCATATTTGAAGCTTGCTAAATTAAAATGAAAAAGATAACAATACAAATGAATGGATGATTCAACACAAGATGTGACTTGATGGCTTGAGATGGTGAAGATAGCAAGGAAAGGCTTCGAGGTACTAAGCAAGGGTGAAGGGCAAGTGACGTCTTGGCGGTTGAAGAACCTAGCTAGGGTGAAGAAGGAAGTACTTGCATTTAGTTGAGGTACTAATCAAGCTATGATAGTCATGTCAATGTGAAGGATCAAATCACTATTGAAGTGTTTGATGAAAGTGACTTGATACATTTGGGATTATTCAAAATTTGATGAATGGAATCAAGTCACATGCTCAAGATGGCTATGCTCAAGTGAAAAGATCAATATCAACATGTTGGCACCCTCACTTGATGAAGATTGGAATACACGGCTTCGGTTGAAAGAGATCAACTTAAAAGGTTTAAATTTGTTATACTTTTAAATTTGAGTTAACAAGAATGTTGTACTATTAAGAGGGATGCATCATGTTGATAGATAATGTTTCATAAGTGCTCAAGCCAACCCATGTGAGTTTTGATTGTTTGAGAGACAAAAGAGCTAATCTGTTTTTGCTGGTCTGGCAAGATACCAGACGTGTCCGGTATGTGCCTAGCCATGATAAAATTCTTATTGTTCTCGGGTTGGTTCGTCGGGAGTTCTGATGTGGGTCAGAAGTTCTGACGGTCAGTAGTTCCAGCATAGGTTGGGAGTTCCAACATTTCACGCTTAACTGACTTAGAGGTTCACTGTCCTGGTCATACTGGACATGTCTGGTATGGACGACCAGAGGCCAATGGCTAGTTTTCAAAATGCCTTGAGGGTCGGGAGTTCCGACGTGAGTTGGGAGTTCCGACAGTCGGAAGTTCCGATATGCGTCGGGAGTTCTAACACCTCACAAACTTCAATTCAGTTACCTAGTTTTCAAATATGCTGAGGGTCAGGAGTTCTGACATTCATCGAGAGTTCCGACGCCTCACATTGTCACTATAACTTAGTTACCGTTGGGGTAGTGTAAGTCATACCAGACGTGTGCGGTATGGCAACGGCTATAAAACAGCTAGTTTTTCCAAGGGGGCTATAAATACCCCCAAGCCTCCACCTTTAGAGGTTGCTGATCCTCTAGCATGTTTTTGAGCTTTGCCAACTCCCAACCCTCTCTTAGTGAGTGTTTGATCAAATTTGCCAAATCAAATTGTGGGTTGAGTGAAATTCAAAAAGAGAGCAATCCAACCACTTGAGCACTTGTGCATATTGTCAATCTCATGATTCACATTCGTTACTCTTGGACTCTTCAGTCCTAGATGGTTAGGCGTCGCCGGAGAGCACCCGAGAGATTGTGGTGTGCCTCGGAAAGTTTGTAACAGTCGATTCCGCTGCCTTGGAATCAACTAGTGGAAGGAGGAAAAGGAGTTGGAAAAGACTTCGGCTAGAGTGACCTTCGTGGTACCCTCTAGGGCTGACCTTCGCTGGGTCACCCACAGCCTCCTCAACGGAGAGTAGGACTCAAACAAGTCCGAACTTTGGTAAAACAAATATCGTGTCTTAATTCACATTTCATTTGATATTTGTGTTGCTCCATCTCTTGTATAGGTTCTCTATGTATATTGTCATCTCTAGTAGGTACCTACAGTTTGGCTTGAAGATAGAAACTGAAAGGAGCAAGTTTGGGGCTGCTCTGCAGAAATCATGTATACCGGACATGTTATGTATTCCCTACCTATGCTGAAAAATATTTATTCTCTGTTCTAACTTTGTGTTGCAGAGTTGTAGCTTCTAGATATATTCTTTATACCCTTTTTACTCCGTGGCTAACTTGTGAGGGGTGGCATTACTCTTAATTTGGAGTTTCCATTTTGAAAACTCCCTTTTCTAATTGTTTCCACATTTAAAGGTGTTAATTTTTAGAAACGCCTATTCACCCCCCTCTAGGTGGCATCCTAGGTCCTTTCAATTAGTATCAGAGCGAGGTTCTCACCTAAAGCTTCACCACCATGAGAAAAGGATGTCGACGCCTATCGAGTTGGAGCCGGTGCTTCTCCAAAATGATGATTCAAACTTTCTACCTTGGTCAATTCATGAACTCAATGCTTTTAGGGATATTAGCCCCCTTGTTGAGCATATTATGGATGAAAGCATACCTCTTCCTATAGTTGATTGGAGCAACTACAAAAATTTGTCAAAAGAGGAAGAGATATGCGTGCAACTCAATGCTCAAGCTAGTAATGTCATGTTGAGTACATTGAGTGCAGAGGTTCAAGATGAGGCAATCTTCAATGGACAACCACCTTTGGAGAGTGCTCATCTCATTAGGACTAGACTTTTTGATTTATATGGAAAATCCAAATGTGATGATGCACTTGAGATCGAGTCAATGGAAAGTATGTCCATTGTGTCTTCATGCAGCGAAGAAACCTCACAAGACCTCAAGAGCGTTGAGCCAGAGCAAGAAGTACAAGCAGCGCATGACCTATTGTCTGCCTGCACATACCAGATGTGTCCAGTATGCCTACCAGATGTGTCCGGTATGGCCATGGTAGTAGGACAGTAGGTTGTCTATGATGATGAGGCTCAAGCCCGGTGGTGACCAAGTGATGAGTCAACCTCAGTATCTCATGATACTCATCACTTGTGTCTCATGGCCAAGAAAAGCAAGAAGAAGAGTAACAAGAAAGATCAAGAAAAGGAGAAAGCACAAGCAGATGATCAAGATGAGAGTCATGTTGAAGTTGAAGACAACTACAACCTTGATCATCTCAACTGCAAAGACAAGTTCATCATCATGAAGATAGTTGAAAAGAATGATGAGCTTGAAGAAGAGATTGAGAAGCAAGAGCATTCACTTCAAAAGCAAGAATTGTTTATCATCTCCAAGATGGAAGAACTAAAGGCTCTAAGTGAAAGGTATGAAAAATTATCAATTGAGCATGCTTTAGTTACTAACTCCTCTTCTAGTGTTTCACAACTAGAGAAGGAAAACTTTGAGCTCAAGGCAAGGCTAGATGAACTATCAAGCAAGTATAATGTGCTACAAGCAAACTATGTTCATCTAAAGTGCTCTCATGAGGAAGTAGTAGAATCAAGCATCAGGCCTGAGGTAGCTCATGAGGTTGTGATCACATCGGTAAAATTTTCTCAACCTCTCACACATTCACTCACTAGTACACCATCTCAATCAAATATTTCTTGTACTAATGAATGTGCTCCTTAAGCAAGCCAATCTTAGATTGAGTTAAATCTCATAGAAAACATAAAGCTCAAAGAAGAGGTGGATAGATTAAAGAAAGATGTGATTCGGTTGAAGGGTAAGGAGAAAGCACAACCTTCTCAAGATAATCGTGATAACATGGTGAAGAAGCTTGAGAAGGGTTCAAACCTTGCTTCCTCCAAAGCCCAACAAAATAATCACATCTCAAGTAAGGCCAACACAACCAAGAGCAAGAATCATGGAAAAAGATTATGCTATGGTTGTGGATTATATGGACATGAGTGGGCCATGTGTCCACATAATAGTTGGGCCAACAAGTGTGAAGTGGTCAAACAAAAGGCCTCAAACAAGTTGGCCAACCAAAAGAAAAGTGATGGACAAAGCACTTGTCTCATGAGCAAGAAATTGGGGCATCCTACCAAGAAATGCCCAATGTACAAAGAGGCAAGAAAGGAAGCCCAAGTTGCAACAAGAAGATGCTATGGATGCAATGAGATGGGCCACAAGGTTGATAGATGTCCATACAAGCAAAGCAAGCATAGAGCAAACAAAGGTCGCATATGCTATGCTTGTAGAAGAAAGGGGCATTTAAGCTATGAATGCCCAAATGGTAACACACCTAAGTCGAACATATTTGTTTATAATGATATGCTTAGGAAGACCACAAATGGAGTTAGCACTAGCAAGGTGATATGTTCACCACAAACTTGTGCTAAAGCCATTTGGGTGCCTAAGCACTTGTTGACTAACTCAAAAGGACCCAACAAGAGTTGGGTACCAAAGTGTGCTTAGGTTAATGATGTAGGTACTTAGTGATGAGATGAAGGCTTCGGGGTGGTTGAGCAAGCAAATTGATAATATTCACTCAATCGATCAACCAATTCATATCATAATCTCTTATATGGTTGACCCGAAGATAATTTAATGTATATATCATTTACTTATCTTCACCATTGGTAACAAGTACCTAAGCCTTATAGGATAGCCACTTTATTTGTTTTGTGCTCAATGACTCACAAATAGGCATATTTGTAAAAAATTGAAAGTGGCTAATTAATTTTACTTGATAATTAACATGTTTGTCATATGGTGCTTTTAATAGTTCTCTGGTAGAGCAATTCATTTGTTGAGATGCAGGCATACAATAAATAATAAAGCTAAACAAAGAATCACAAGCAGTGAATTATTTGTTTCTGTCCTGAACCTATCGGACATGTCCGGTGTTACTATTGGACGTGTTAGGTATGGCTAGGGATAGAGAAAATATTTCTGTTCTGTGTATTTCGGACGTGTTCAGTATACCTACTGGACGTGTCTAGTATTGCAGGAACCAGAACACTAATAGAATTGCAACTGGGTCTTTGATCCATATATTTTCATATATCCTCAATTTACTCAGAAGCTTGTGGTTTACCAAATCTAAGTGAATTATGAGCATCTCTTGAACTCAAATTTAAATATGGCAAATTATTTGGTTGTGGTTCAAAATAGAAAATTGACTCCCAAATTCTTAATAGAATAAAGTGCTAGATAAAAGTCATTCAAATTACTTAAAGCACTTACTTAGGGGGAGCTCAGTTTTTATTTTACACCTTTGTGGACTAGCAAATTTATCTAGCATTCTTTGTAGTCCTTTGGATGAAAATGTATCTAGCATGATTATTTGGCAATTAAGGTCAACATAAAGATTATCATGCTATGTATCTTCTTAGTGGTATTCTTGTGGGCTCAAGGCAAAGGTATGTATTTACATACATGCATTGTAAGTGCATCTAAGGCCCTTTATATGTTAGAATGTGCATTTGTGTGACATAGGAGAGATGTTTTTCAAAACCCATAACTAGCATGTGTAGGTGGTGTGAATTTGAAAAACTATTTCAATCTTGGTCTTTGTGACCTAGCCTTGTCATGTGATAATTATAGCTCTCCTTGATTGTTTGATTGGTTAATTATAGATGACATGGCTTTCTTAAGTCCACAATCTACTATGCCTCTCAATATCTCTCTCAAGTAATCAAAATCTATATATGCCAAATATTTGGAAACAAGAAGTGAAATTTATGGTATTAGATAAGAAAAGTGATGATACTAAGTTTGGTCAAGATTATATACATTTTTGGACTGAGAAATAATAGAGAAGGGGATTGGAAGAGAGAAAACACCTTTTGGAATAATTTGGGCCAGCCCGCGTATACCGGACGTGTCTGGTATGCTACCGGACATGTCTGGTATGAGCAGGGCTATAAGACAGAGCATACCCTTTCGGCAAGTCAGTTTTGTCTCTTTCCAACCAACCCAGCCGACGCCCTCCTCCTCTCCTAGGGCGACCGAGGATTTCACCAAGAAAAGGGAGAGAGGGAGATTGCATTAGAGAAGGCTTGCATCAAGGTTGAAGGCCTAGGGATTTGGATTTCATGTCGCTTTCTCGTCTCTTCTCTCAAGGTACCCTAATCCTAGACCTCGTTCGATCTACGTGGTTAAAGCATGGTTTTGAAATTCCTTCGGTCAATATGCTGCATTAGTGATATAGAAGCAATGCCCAAAGTTTGGAATTGATCCGTGATGGGTTGAATCCAGGGACCCTGGTTAGGGTTGCTGAAGCGAGCATACCAGACGCGTCTGATATGAGCCAGTAGAGCAGGCCACTGCTTCCCTTTGATTGAATCCAATTCAATAGTTGTATATTAGGCTTAGCTTCTTTTATATCTATGTTTTGCAAACCTAGTGACAGTGGTATGTCAAGGTGATTGTAAAACCATGGATAAAAGAATCTATGTCTAATTGCAATTCAAGATTAAGCTATGGGCATATATCTAAAATTCTTTAGAAATCTTTTGGATACAGGGCAATAGCTATGAGTGGAAGAAGGGAACCTAGATCCAAGCACAGCCATGATCCAGCACTAGAGAAATACAAGAAGGCAAGACAGGAAATGCATCTTGGATTTGAGCCGACCAGCAGAAGGTCTACCAGAGCTGCCTCTAGTGCAACACCTCAGTGTGCAGAGGGGTTAGGGAGCTCTTCTTCTGACACTGATATTGATGAGTTCAGAGTGGAGCCTAGAGAAGATAGAAAGAGGAAGAGCATCGACAGAGGCTCAGAAGGTGACAGCTCAGATGAGGAGCAAGAGATTGAGGAGGAGGAGTTAGTACCTCCATTTCAGCACCAGCCTGGTTAGGGTATGCATTATGGTCTTCTTGAGACACGTCTATCTAATGTGCCCACTTATGTTTCCAGAGTTGACTATAGAGGAAAGGGCATGACTAGGAAAGCCAAAGATGAGAGAAGAATATATCTGAGAGGCTTACCTAAGGTTCAGTATGATCACCGCTTCTAGACAGCCTTTCACATGGACTTCTACTCTAGTGTGATTCTCACTAGGAACCCTGTTGTAGCCAAATCTTAGTGGATAGACTGGCAATACATCAGAGAGTTGCAGAAGGCCTCAATTGATCATGCTATTGCCATTTGCCAGCGCACAGGAATTTATGAGATCATGGAGTTCCAGCATGACTGGAACATAGAGGTGGTAGCTTAGTTTTATGCTACTCTGTTCGTTGAGGAGGATGAGAGGTGGATGCACTAGATACTTGAGGGCCAGTGGTACAGTGTTGATTATGATGTATTTGCCACCCTGCTTGGCTTCTCAGAGGATGATCTTCAGAGGGATAAGATTCACATAGAACAGGTACTTCCTCCAGAGCAGCTAGCCTACATGTACCCACTAGGAGGTGAGAGAGGAGAAGTGGGCAAGGTTCTAGGTCTTCACCCTACTTATAGATACCTAGACAGGATGTTCAGGAAGACCATTGATTGCAAAGGTGGAGATAAGGGAAACATCGCAGATTACTCCAGGAACCTGCTCCATAGGATGGCACCTAATGCTTGGCCCTTTAGTGTTTTTGACTTTATCTGGTGTGAGATCTAGAGTGTAGGTGAGAGGCCCCTCAAGGGCTATGGATTTTCTCCTTATATCATGTATATGATTGAGTAGGTCATAGGGCACACATTCGAGTATGACAAGATTCATAAGGCCCTGAAGATTGTTGCAGACTTGCCTGAGACAGGGATACCTCCAGTAGGTCTAGGGGAAGCAGTAGCTACAGCTATGGCAGATGCACCTACTGGTGGTGCACCAACAGGAGGAGCTTCCCTTCCGCCATGTGGTTCTCACTCACGTTCTTCCTCAGGCCATGGCAGTCCTCCCTCGCCTATCCATAAGTTCTTCAGTTCCATCTTTGGGATGTGTTGGGACATTTAGGTTAGGCAGCGGGCATTGAGTCTAGGCAGAGGAAGGAGAGGGAGGCTAGGAGGAAGGACACTAGGACTCTAAAGTAGTTAGCTACCCAACTTGAGCTTGATCCTCCTAGGTCTCCTCTATCATATGGAGCAGTCTCAACAGCTAGTGAGCCAGAGACTGAGGAGCAGTAGCAGGCTAGATATGGCAGACAGTTTGCTGAGTTCTTTCAGCAACAACAGCTCCTACAGGAGTAGCCTTAGGAGTAGGCACAGCAGCAGCCACGCCTATAACAACCTGGGTTTTTGGAGAAGCCAAAAATACGAACTTTTTAAAATTTTCCTACAATGTGTGAAGCATGTAGATGCTAGATCAAACAAAGAACAATTTATAAATAAATTGTTGCATACATATAGTGTTGCTTGTAGGAGCTTGCTAGAGTTCCTTATTTGGTTTAGGGTTTTGTGTTGGAGAGCACAAGTCTGTAGCAAATCCTTTTGACTCCTTCTGGAATCTCTCATGAACCCCTTGACATAAATTCTATAATCAACCAACTATCTTTATCAACTCAATGCCCATGAATTGCTGACCCTTGGCATGGATCCCCACCACCCTAGCTGACCCTTACTAGACCCCACATAGAAGCCCTTGGTTTATTTAGAAGTAGAAAATAAAAATAGAAAGGAATAGAACAGGGAGGAGAAAAAGGAAATGGCCAAACTAGCCCAAGCAATAGAGTTGGCCTAGCTCGCCTCCTCGGCCTGTGACCACCTACCTCCTAGCTAGCCTCTCCCACTTGAGCTGGAGGCCCAACCCATCACCCCATCCTCTTCTAGTCCACGTGGGCAGCAGCAGTAGCCCAACAACCGAGCCCCCCTCTCCTTGCCCGGCCGGCCTCCCAGCCGAAAGCCCAGCAGCCGCAGCGCAGTGCCCATGCCCTAGCAAGCAGTCGCTCCCAGCCGCCACCGCCAGACCACGTGCGGGCGCCCGACACCGCCTATGTTCCACGCCACACGATGCGTGCCGCGTGCCCCTTCTCTGCACAGAAGCCGAGGATCACTGTCCATAGTGCCTAGAGCCCTAGCTGCTCGCCCGATAAAAACATCGCAACCGGCTGCCCCTCTTCTTCTTCCTCCAAGCCGCCGTCGTCCCCTTCTTCCTCCTCTAGTGCGCCGCCGCTCTCCACAATTGTCGCCACGCCCATGCTGAGTCGCCATGGCCATGACCTCGCTCTCCACTAGAGCCGCGCACCGCTGCTTCGAACTCACCGTGGAGGCACTCGACGCGACGCACCGCGCCGCCGACGCCGGGCTCCGTCGTCCTCGCTGCCGATGGCCCCTCGCCGGTCCACTCCGCTGCCAGGACTGCTCCACTGCGTGTCCATCTCTTCGTCCGCAAGCACCTCCAGCCGAGCCGTGTCCACCACGCCCTACCAAGCCTCACCTTCGGCCACCGATGACAGCTGCAGCAGCTCTGTCGACCATCACCGACCGCCGGCTCTCCTCCACCATGATGCCGAGCCAAGAACTGGTGGCCAGGGTCACCACGTCTGGCTGCAGCAGCACCAGCCGCAAGCTCCATCCTCAGCTATCGCGGTCACCACCTCACTGAGCACCTCTTCATCCCCATCGAGAGGCACGCCCCTGCACGTGCTCCAAGCCTCTGGACAGCAGCAGTAGCCCTTCCTCGCTATGCACCACCGACCACTTCGCTGATGGACCGCAACATCTTCCCAGTGTCGACCGTCGTATTCTTCTATGACCGGCCTTCTAGCCGTGTAACTCTATGTGCAGGGAAGAAGCCGGCCCCTTGCGGCGTCTTTCACGAACCATGGCCGAGCTTCGTCCAACAGCCACCACCGAGCCCCTCTTTCCAACCCCGACTTTGCTTACCGGCCATGGCGTTCCAACCATGGGATGCGTAGACCGAGGCCACCTCAGGCCTTTGGACACAAGCACACACACACATGACTAACCCAAGCCAAATCGAACCGCCGGAGTTCCAAGAATGCCGGTGTGGTTGCCGACTACCATTGAAGCATTCTCTAAAGCCATGCCTCGTCCACCGTGAACCATGCCCGAATGAGTCAAGCCTTGATCGCCGTCTCTTACATTGCGATGGAGCTCTACCGCTCCTAGACACACCCGCACTCACTAGCACGAGACCAGACTTAGCCAAACGGATCCACAGCGTAGGAGACGCCGGAAAGGACTTGTCGCCTGTAAAACCCGTCATGGCCAAGCCATGTCATGGCGAAGAGTTACCATGACCTCATCGTGAGCCCCAAAGCCGTAATTGGACCACATGGTATTGATCGCCACATCATGGACTGTAGGATTCCCTTTTTGGTTGCCCTGATGGCTCTGTGGAACCCTGTGCCCATGTTTCACCACTATTCTAGCTACCTCGAGTCACGAGAACATGTTGTCGAGATCTACCGAGACCCACACTAAAGGCCTTTTGAAGTAGTCACATTGCACAACTCACGGCCAAGGTCCTGGTATGCACCGCATGACCTAGCACTGTGCCATCATGGTATTGAGTCTGTTCCCGACATTCTAGCTGCCTCGTTAAGCGAGGGCAAGCCGTTGAGAAACCGTGTGATCCCTAGCATCGTACCGATGACAAGTGGAGTCTTTCCGACGTTACGGTCACCTTGCCTTGCAAGTGCGTACCATTGAGGAGATATCATAACCCCGTCTACTATGAGCCATAACCTCTGGACCATGAACCCTAGTCGTATGTCTTATCGAGACCATGGAGAGCCCCATCTCGCATCTTTCTATATACGCATATCTACCTTGTTGGGCCCTATTCTTATGACCTATCTGTCCATGACTGTCTTACAGGAATTCATCTATCACCCAGCTATGGAATGTGCTACTCTGCAGTCATGTCGAGTTATCGCATCTTTCAGTCGTGTTTGGTTCTTATCGCTGGTTGTTGGTGTTGTTGCCTGTGTGCCGAGCCTTCGAGCCGGCTGAGGGATCGTACCTCATTCGGACGTTACGATCATGGGATCCGTCTCGCCATGACCGTGATGCCGAGTGTAACTCGACCCCTTGCTTTTTAGTTGACTTCATAGTACCATGAGTGTTAGCTCCTGTCTTCGGCCCTAGAACATGGTCATGTTGGATTCGATGTCGATACTAACATCGATGCGGATATCACCCGCATGCTTTGAGCCCTCCATGACCAAGTCCTATGGGAGATGACCTAGGAGATAACAATCATGGAACGATGGATGCCAACTCATTGGTATAGCTTGTGGCCAGAAGTTCACCTCGCCATGACCATGGAGCTATGCCTCTCTCTTTCATTTGCTTCTTTGTGCCCAAGCCCTTGTGTGTTGGTACCCCGTTCGACCATCGTGTTTCATTGACTCTCGCGGTGACAACCGCACCGTTATGAATCAGAGAGATGACTTAGTGCCAGTGCACCCAGGTCAGGTACCCTATGGGTAGTTTGCGCACTTGTATTCTTTAGTGAGTCGCTCCTTCCGATGCCCTGTCTTCTATCGTGGCGTGTGTGCCGGAAGGAGTAGACCTCCGTTCTCTGCTGTTATTGCCCTATTAGCCCACTCTGTTCGATCCCGCCTTGTCCATGGCGATTGGATCAAAGACCAGACTATCTCTTTTTAGTTAGCAAAGCAATGGTTTATGTCGTACCTCAGACCCGTGCGTGTCGACCCGATCGGCCGTCTAAAACCATCTTTCCCGAAGATGTGTCTGAGAACATGATATGGATGTGCCTAGCTAACCCTCGCTCCTTGTGTTTTGCTGAGCAACTCTCTTCTTGGTTCCCGACGTTATTATGTCGTGTGGATCAAGAGGACCCATTGCTGTCCAATCTCTTTGCGCTACCGCATTCTACCATAGCGGATGAGCCGAAGTACATTGGAGCCAAGTCACAATAGTGTTATTCGTTCTTGTCTGCTTCCTGTATCCAATGGTGACTTGCGGGATAAGACTATAAGAGCCGAACCCTGTCATTCTTCCTTCATTGGGCCCATCCCCCGATTCCCGTCCTTTCCATGATGCCCGGATCGAAGGACGTGAGCCGTGGTGTTGCTATGGATAAGCTTTGGCTTAAACCATCTATCCTAAAGCCATACTGGCTTGGCCATGACTTAAGCTTGTGCTGAGCAAACCACCACTTGTGATTCTTTGGCCCGAGGAAATCGAACAACCGCCGAGAGGGCTAAGCCGTGTATCTCTTATTGTCTCGATGGCATTATTGGATTTCCTATGTCTCGTCGTCTTTTCGAGTGTTGGGTGCTCTCTTGCCTTGCGTGTCACTTTGCGGAGTAGCTGACGATCGGACCAAGAGAACATGGACGATGACAAGGACTGCGGAATGGAGTCAACGCAGGAGGAGGTGACCCCACTAATGGAACACCAACGAATGGAGAATTGTACCACTACTACCTCTACATCGCAGGTGTCATGGCAGCACCCTCTTTTAGAGAATCCTATTAGACATTGCATAATATCTAGAACTGCTAGTGCTTTATAATTATTCCTTTGATAGTACTTTGATGCATGCTACTACCTGAGCCATTATTACCCCGATGCAACCCACTCTACCACGTCACCCTGCTTTGCGCATTCACTCACTTATATATGCTTACTTGCCTGCTTGCTTGCATATTACACCACTATACTTATTATTAACTCCACTTCGCATTATATCGGGGATGTGATGCTGGTGGTGAACCTCCTGGGAATGGTTTGGATATGGGTGCCGGACTTGGTGGTGTGTGAGCATGCTGCGTGTGTCTTGGGTGCGTGGAGAGTGAGGGTTGTGTCGACCGAGCTAGAATAACGACGAGCCTGGGGCGAGTCTTGCCATGTGGAGCTACCTAGGCACTTGGATATGGAATACCTGTGGCAGGTAAATGGTAATTGGAGGTGGCCTTGGGTGTGAACCTCGGAGAGGTGGAGCCCGGGGTAGAGGTGCTGTGGTGGCACATAAAATGGAAACCCTGATGAAGACATTCTGGCTTGTTCAATCCCTAAGGACTTACTAGTACTCAGACTCACCGGGAATCCTTTACATCCCACTCGCCCTATATGGTGCGGGACGGTCGGACCACTTGGTAGAACAATGCCACTATTGCTAGGTGAACGTGTGCAAGGAGGTACGGGGCGCGCGGTTTCCCCCACACCCTTCCGAGACTTCAGGAGGCCTTGTGGACCTGGCTCTTGACATCCGACGGGCCCCGGCTCTATCTACGACTCATAGTATCAGCCATCCTAGACTAGACTTGGGATGTTCCAGGGCTGAGAGGTAGGGTGGCATCGTTCTAGGCTAGCAAGCGACCAGAATCCTACCTAGGAGATACATGGCTCCGAGGATGGCTAATCTTGTGGGTATGTAAAATCTCTACAGAGTGTATGGTTGATCGATCGATACATATGCTGACTTGTTAGCTATGGACCTTTCCTGGGTTTCGCTTGAACTAGATAGGAGATGAGTCCTTCTTTCCTCCCTCCAGGGTTGGGGTATTTTCCGGTCGTGAGCCTTGGGGGCTACGGGCCGTTGAGACAAGGCCGAGAGGGAGTTGGCCTGTCGACCTGAGTGTGTGAGATGAGATATGGTGTGGTGGTGTGGAGATGGTTTGGGATGGATGGTTGACGGATGGATATGGATGGTGTGGTGGTGAATGTGTTAAAAATTGGATATTATTATTATATTACTAATGTTATTTACTTCTCATGCGCTAAGGATGCAAACCACAGCCAAATATTAGGATCGCCAGATCCCTTGTTTATCTTTTCCACTAAAGCTCATCGGTGCTGACCATGGCCTGCACACATCTGGCAGTGTGCAGATTTCCTGCTTCTCAGAGATGCTGACTTTAGAAGGATTAGAAGGTCTCGTGCCTATGCTCAAGTTTGGTACAGAGATGGAATCTACGCTGCACTACGTCATCTCTGATGATGCCCGTGAAGGAGGAGCCTTCACTCGATAGTCTTCTGCTAGATTAATGCTATAATAGGTGTGTTTCCCAGTGATGTAATATCTTGTATTCTTGTAATCTTACGATGTATGACTGTGACATTGACTGAAATATGATGATATGATGGAATCAGTTCTTGGTTTTATCATATTAAAATTCATTATGTGGATTTTCCCTTCAAGGAAAATTGAGGATGTTTCAGTTGGTATTAGAGCCATACTTGACCTTAGGACGAGACCTTTAGTACCAAACACTAGTTTAGAAGCCAAACATTCTATCTGTAGTGGAGTCATAGCTACTAACACTTGATTCCCTGTCTCTACCTTGAGTTCTACTACTAACTGACTATCCCTGATCTGAAAAGTTGACCACTAGGAAATGATTCCCTTTGTCACCCACGCAAGATCGATAGATGTGTGAGACTCAAAGGCTTAGGAGTCGCCTTAAGTCAACACTATGCATATAGGAGTTGTAATGCTGCTTGAGTGCTTGGATCTTTTTGCTTCTTATGCTTCTTGTGTTTATATTGCTTGAGTGAAGAATATAAAAGTATTTTATCTACGTGTGACTCCAGGCAAAAATCAAGGCTGTAATATGACTAGACAAGTGATTTTGACCACCGGTTGGACATATTAAGCCAAAACGTCATATCTTCACCCGTCCATTTCAAAATTGACTTCAATTTTCAACTAGGCATGTTCAAAATGCTCTCTCTCATTTGTTGAAAACTTCTCGCGTTTGCAAAAGCAACTCCATCTTAAATGAAAACTATTTTAAAACCCTCTAAAGCTACCAAAAGAAAGTGATTTCGACTCTTTCCAAACCTACCTTAAATTTCAAAAGCTTTAAGGAAAGCAAATTGAAAACCAACCTTGTTTCAAAAGTGTTGTGAATTCGTTTTTGAAAGACAAAAGTTTTGTTTTACACCATACCTTTAAAAAACTGGTATTTATTTATTTGATTCCAAATCAAAGATCTTGACTCTATTCTTAATATAAGAAGCTCGTACAAATAAACCCTACCATTAAATCAAACTACAGATGAATTACTAAATAAAATATCTATCAAAGCGTTACTTTTCAAAATGAGAACACAATTTCCAACTATTTTCGAAACCCTTGAGTCTTAAAACCAAAATGGGGCACAACCTACTTTGAAAAGGCATTTTTATAATAATTTCAAAATTCTTAAGGTTGTACCCTTCTTGCTTACAAAAATCTATGAAACAAATGATTTGGAACAATGTTTCAAAAGTCTTCACCACCAATTTAAAACCCACTTAAAAAGAGCCTTTCTCAAATTTTCATAAAGGACTATTTGCAAAAATTAAAATTGTGACAAACCCCGATTTGATCCTTTAAAGGATCTCTTCCTCATTTATAAAATAAAGTTTCTCCATTTAAAAAGTTGTATGCAAACAACTCTTTCCAAAAGCTCCTATTCAAAACTCCAACTGCGAAACAAATGCATTGGTGCATATGACTTGACAACGAGGACCCCTCTTCTCTAGTGACACTAACCCCAAAATCTCGAGGGCGAGATTCCTATAAGGAGGGTGGACTATAACAACCCGGGTTTTGGAGAAGCCAAAAATACGAACTTTTTAAAAATTTTCCTACAATGTGTGAAGCATGTAGATGCTAGATCAAACAAAGAACAATTTATAAATAAATTGTTGCATACATATAGTGTTGCTTGTAGGAGCTTGCCAGAGTTCCTTATTTGGTTTAGGGTTTTGTGTTGGAGAGCACAAGTCCATAGCGAATCCTTTTGACTCCTTCTGGAATCTCTCATGAACCCCTTGACCTAAATTCTATAATCAACCAACTATCTTTATCAACTCAATGCCCGTGAATTGCCGACCCTTGGCATGGATCCCCACCACCCTAGCTGACCCTTACTGGACCCCACATAGAAGCCCTTGGTTTATTTAGAAGTAGAAAATAAAAATAGAAAGGAATAGAACAGGGAGGAGAAAAAGGAAATGGCCAAACCAGCCCAAGCAACAGAGTCGGCCCAGCTCGCCTCCTCGGCCCGTGACCACCTCACCTCCTAGCCAGCCTCTCCCACTTGAGCTAGAGGCCCAACCCATCACCCCATCCTCTTCTGGCCCACGCGGGCAGTAGCAGTAGCCCAACAACTAAGCCCCCCCTCTCCTTGCCCGGCCGACCTCCCAGCCGAAAGCCCAGCAGCCGCAGCGCAGTGCCCATGCCCTAGCAAGCAGCCGCTCCTAGCCGCCACCGCTAGACCGCGTGCGGGCGCCCGAAACCGCCCTGTGTTCCATGCCGCACGATGCGCGTCGCGTGCCCCTTCTCTGCACGAAAGCCGAGGATCGCCGTCCATAGTGCCTGGAGCCCTAGCCGCTCGCCCTATAAAAACGCCGCAACCAGCCACCCCTCTTCTTCTTCCTCCAAGCCGCCGCTGTCCCCTTCTTCCTCCTCTAGTGCGCCGCCGCTCTCCACAACCATCGCCATGCCCACGCCGAGTCGCCATGGCCACGACCTCGCTCTCCATCGGAGCCGCGCACCGTTGCTTCGAGCTCGCCACGGAGGCACTCAACGCGACACACCGCGTCGTCGACACCGGGCTCCGTCGTCCTCGTTGCCGGTGGCCCCTTGCCGGTCCACTCCGCTGCCGAGACTGCTCCACCGTGCGTCCGTCTCTTTGTCCGCAAGCACCTCCAGCTGAGCTGTGTCCACCATGCCCTGCCAAGCCTCGTCTTTGGCCATCGATGACAGCCGCAGCCGCTCCATCGACCATCACCAGCCGCCGGCTCTCCTCCACCATGATGCCGAGCCGAGAACTGGTGGCCAGGGTCACCACGTCCGGCTGTAGCAGCACTAGCCATGAGCTCCATCCTCGGCTGCCGCGGTCACCACCTCGCAGAGCACCTCTTCATTCCCGTCGGAAGGCACGCCCCTGCACATGCTCCAAGCCTCTGGACAGCAGCAGCAGCCCTTCCTTGCTATGCACCGCCGACCACTTCACTGATGGACCACAACATCTTCCCAGTGTCGACCGTCGTCATCTTCTGTGACCGGCCTTCAAGCCGTGTAACTCTATGTGCAGGGAAGAAGCTGGCCCCTTGCGGCGTCTTTCGCGAACCATGGCCGAGCTTCGTCCAACAGCCACCACCGAGCCCCTCTTTCCAACCCCGACTTTGCTTACCGGCCATGGCATTCCAACCATGGGACGCGTAGACCGAGGCCACCTCTGGCCTTTGGACACAAGCACACACACACACATGACTAACCCAAGCCAAATCGAACTGCCAGAGTTCCAAGAACACCGGTGTGGTTGCCGACTACCATTGAAGCATTCTCTAAAGCCATGCCTCATCCACCGTGAACTACGCCCGAATGAGTCAAGCCTTGATCGCCGTCTCTGACATTGCGACGGAGCTCTACCTCTCCTAGACACGCCCGCACTCACTAGCACGAGACCGGACTTAGCCAAATGGATCCATGGCGTAGGAGACTCTAGAAAGGACTTATCGCCTGTAAACCCCGTCGTGGCCAAGGCATGCCGTGGCGAAGAGTTACCATGACCTCATCGTGAGCCCCGAAGCCGTAATTGGACCACATGGTATTGATCGCCGCATCATGGACTGCGGGATTCCCTTTTTGGTTGCCCTCACGGCTCTGTGGAACCCTGTGCCCGTGTTTCACCACTATTCCAGCTACCTCGAGTCACGAGAACATGCCGTCGAGATCTACCGGGACCCGCACTAAAGGCCTTTTGAAGTAGTCACATTGCACAACTCACGGCCAAGGCCTTGGTATGCACCGCATGACCTAGCACCATGCCGTCGTGGTATTGAGTCCATTCCCGACATTTTGGCTGCCTCGTTAAGCGAGGGCGAGCCGTTGATAAACCGTGTGATCCCTAGCATTGTACCGATGACAAGTGGAGTCTTTCCGATGTTCCAGTCGCCTTGCCTTGCAAGTGTGTGCCATTGAGGAGATATCATAACCCCGTCTACTATGAGCCGTAACCTCTAGACCATGAACCCTAGTCGTATGTCTTATCGAGACCATGGAGAGCCCCATCCCGCATCTTTCCGTATACGCATATCTACCTTGTTGGGCCCTATTCTTATGACCTATCTGTCCATGACTGTCTTATAGGAATTCATCTATCACCCAGCTATGGAATGTGCTACTCCATAGTCGTGTCGAGTTGTTGCATCTTTCGGTCGTGTTTGGTTCTTATCGCTGGTTGTTGGTGTTGTTGCCTGTGTGCCGAGCCTTCGAGCCGGCTGAGGGATCGTACCTCGTTCGGACATTATGATCGCGGGATCCGTCTTGCCATGACCATGATGCCGTTGTAACTTGACCCCTCGCTTTTTAGTTGACTTCATAGTACCATGAGTGTTAGCTCCTGTCTTCGGCCCTAGAACATGGTCGTGATGGATTCGATGTCGATACTAACATCGATGCGGATATCACCCGCACGCTTTGAGCCCTCCATGACCAAGTCCTATGGGAGATGACCTAGGAGATAACAATCATGGAATGATGGATGCCAACTCGTTGGTATAGCTTGTGGCCATGAGTTTGCCTCGCCATGACCATGGAGCTATGCCTCTCTCTTTCATTTGCTTCTTCGTGCCCAAGCCCTTGTGTGTTGGTACCCCATTCGACCATCACGTTTCATCGAATCTTGTAGTGACAACCGCACCGTTATGAATCAGAGAGATGACTTAGTTCCAGTGCACCCAAGTCGGGTACCCTATGGGTGGTTTGCGCACTTGTATTCTTTAGTGAGTTGCTCCTTCTGATGCCCTATCTTCTATCGTGGCGTGTGTGCTGGAAGGAGTAGACCTTCGTTCTCTACTGTTATTGCCCTATTAGCCCGCTCTGTTCGATCCCGCCTTGTCCATGGCGATTGGATCAAAGACCAGACTATCTCTTTTTAGTTAGCAAAGCAATGGTTTATGTCGTACCTTGGACCCGTGCGTGTCGACCCGATCGGCCGTCTAAAACCATCTTTCCTGAAGATGTGTCTGAGAACATGACATGGATGTGCCTAGCTAACCCCCGCTCCTTGTGTTTTGCTGAGCAACTCTCTTCTCGGTTCCCGACGTTATTTTGTCGTGTCGATCGAGAGGACCTGGTGTTGTCCAATCTCTTTGCGCTACCGCATTCTACCATAGCGGACGAGCCAAAGTACATTGGAGCCAAGTCACAATAGTGTTATTCGTTCTTGTCTGCTTCCTGTATCCAATGGTGACATGCGGGATAAGACAATAAGAGCCGAACCCCATCATTCTTCCTTCATTGGGCCCGTCCCCTGATTCCCATCCTTTCCATGATGCCCGGATCGAAGGACGTGAGCCGTGGTGTTGCTATGGATAAGCTTTGGCTTAAACCATCTATCCTAAAGTCATACTGGCTTGGCCATGACTTAAGCTTGTGCTTAGCAAACCACCACTTGTGATTCTTTGGCCTGAGGAAATCGGACAACCGTCGAGAGGGCTAAGCCGTGTATCTCTTATTGTCTCGATGGCGTTATTGGATTTCCTGCGTCTCGTTGTCTTTTCGAGTGTTGAGTGCTCTCTTGCCTTGCATGTCGCTTCACGGAGTAGCTAACGATCGAACCAAGAGAACGTGGACGACGACAAGGACTATGGAATGGAGTCAACGCAAGAGGACATGACCCCACTAATGGAACACCAACGAATGGAGAATTGTACCACTACTACCTCTACATCGCAGGTGTCATGGCAGCACCCTCTTTTAGAGAATCCTATTAGACATTGCATAATATCTAGAACTGCTAACGCTTTATAATTATTCCTTTGATAGTACTTTGATGCATGCTACTTCCTAAGCCATTATTACCCTGATGCAACCCACTCTACCATGCCACCCTGCTTTGTGCATTCGCTCACTTATATATGCTTACTTGCCTGCTTGCTTGCATATTACACCACTATACTTATTATTAACTCCACTTCACATTATATCGGGGATGTGATGCTGGTGGTGAACCCCCTGGGAATGGTTTGGCTATGGTGTTGGCCTTGGTGGTGTGTGAGCGTGCTACATGTGTCTTGGGTGCATGGAGAGTGAGGGTTGTGTCGACCGAGCTGGAATAACGACGAGCCTGGGGCGAGTCTTGCCATGTGGTGCTACCTGGACACTTGGATATGGAATACCTGTGGTGGGTAAATGGTAATTGGAGGTGGCCTTGGGTGTGAACCTTGGAGAGGTGGAGCCCGGGGTAGAGGTGCTGTGGTGGCACGTAAAATAGAAACCCTGATGAAGACATTCTGGCTTGGTCAATCCCTAAGGACTTACTAGTACTTAGACTCACCGGGAATCCTTTACATCCCACTCGCCCTATATGGTGCGGGACGGTCGGACCACTTGGTAGAACAATGCCACTACTGCTAGGTGAATGTGTGCAAGGAGGTACGGGGCGCGTGGTTTCCCCCACACCCTTCCAAGACTTCAAGAGGCCTTGTGGACCTGGCTCTTGACATCCAGCAGGCCCCGGCTCTATCTACGACTCACAGTATCAGCCATCCCAGACTAGACTTGGGATGTTCTAGGGCTGAGAGGTAGGGTGGCATCGTTCTAGGCTAGCAAGCGACCGGAATTCTACCTAGGAGATACATGGCTCCGAGGATGGCTAATCTTATGGGTATGTAAAATCTCTACAGAGTGTATGGTTGATCGATCAATACATATGGCGACTTGTCGGCTATGGACCTTTCCTGGGTTTCGCTTGAACTAGATAGGAGATGAGTCCTTCTTTCCTCCCTCCAGGGTTGGGGTATTTTCCGGTCATGTGCCTTGGGGGCTGCGGGCCATTGAGACAAGGCTGAGAGGGAGTTGGCCTGTCGACCTGAGTGTGTGAGATGAGATATGGTGTGGTGGTGTGGAGATGGTTTGGGATGGATGGTTGACGGATGGATATGGATGGTGTGGTGGTGAATGTGTTAAAAATTGGATATTCTTATTATATTACTAATGTTATTTACTTCTCATGCGCTAAGGATGCAAACCACAGCCAAATATTAGGATCGCCAGATCCCTTGTTTATCTTTTCCACTAAAGCTCATCGGTGCTGACCATGGCCTGCACACATCTGGCGGTGTGTAGATTTCCTGCTTCTCAGATATGCTGACTTTAGAAGGATTAGAAGGTCTCATGCCTACGCTCAAGTTTGGTTCGGAGATGGAATCTACGCTGCACTACGTCAACTCTGATGATGCCCGTGAAGGAGGAGCCTTCACTCGATAGTCTTCCGCTAGATTAACGCTGTAATAGGTGTGTTTCCCCAGTGATGTAATATCTTGTATTCTTGTAATCTTACGATGTATTACTATGACATCAACTGAAATATGATGATATGATGGAATCAGTTCTTGGTTTTATCATATTAAAATTCATTCTGTGGATTTTCCCTTCAAGGAAAATTGAGGATGTTTCAACGCCCTAGTGTGGGAGAGGAGATGGGTTCTGCTTTCTGGCAGGACATCTTTGGCAGTGACCCTAGGTACTCTACCAGTGACTACGGCTTTGGTGGCTAGGATATCTACGAGGGTATTGGTGCTCCAGGACATAGTTCTTCTCGCCCACCCGATGCTTCATGCTTAGACGACGAGGGCAATGATGATGGCGATGAGTGATGCTAGAGATCATATACAGCTTGCAGCCCCTTTTGTGCTTCGTATGTCATTATTGAACCTTTGTGGTGATAGGTGACAAAGGGGGAGAGAGACTGATTAAAGCTTCAGGACATTTGTTTTTGCTTATCTTTGTACCTGAAGATATATACTGCAGGTTGTAGTTTCTTGAGCTTCATTAATGTAATCTTTTGAGCTTGATTGTATCTTGTGAGAGATGAGACTCACTTATGCTTTCTCTATGTATCTCTTGAGACATGATCTTTATTTATATTATATTAGTGGCTTGTGGACTTGAGAAAATGTGTATTGAGTGCTATGTGTGATATACATGTGTTTCATTTATTTTCGTAAGGACTATGCATGCTAGAATGAAAATATTTGATGTGATGCCTTTATATTTATTCTTGCATCATATATCTTGTCATATGCATCATGGTTTTATCTTATCACACACACATGCACCCCATGGATGCAATGATTTAGGGGGAGTCTCCTATATGTTTTAGTATGTGCAATTGACATTTGAGGTCATTTTGTGAATTCTAATCATAAGCACATATTAAGGGGGAGCCTCTCATAAATCATTGAACCCAAAAGCTTAAATGTTTATATTCTTTTGTAAGCTTTAATCAAGTTGTCATCAATCACCAAAAAGGGGGAGATTGAAAGTGCATCTAGCCCTTTAGTGGGTTTTGGATGATTGAATGACAACGTGATTAAAGGTCTAACCCGTTTGCTAAGTGTGGACAGGTAATAGGTTATCTCATGGGTACTTAATGAAAGCCAAAATGATGTGTTGTTGTATAAACAATCTAGTTCAAGCACAAGACAACAATGCAAATGGAATTCATACAAAGGCTTATTTATTATGGGATTTCCATGTTCTATGTGAAAGCAAGCTCGTAAGAATTAATTAATGAGACATGAGGGATTGCATATGGAATGGTCTCATATTTGAAGCTTGCTAAATTAAAATGAAAAAGATAACAATACAAATGAATGGATGATTCAACACAAGATGTGACTTGATGGCTTGAGATGGTGAAGATAGCAAGGAAAGGCTTCGAGGTACTAAGCAAGGGTAAAGGGCAAGCGATGGCCTGGTGGCTGAAGAACCTAGCTAGGGTGAAGAAGGAAGTACTTGCATTTAGTTGAGATAGTAATCAAGCTATGATAGTCATGTCAATGTGAAGGATCAAATCACTATTGAAGTGTTTGATGGAAGTGACTTGATACATTTGGGATTATTCAAAATTTGATGAATGGAATCAAGTCACATGCACAAGATGGCTATGCTCAAGTGAAAAGATCAATATCAACATGTTGGCACCCTCACTTGATGAAGATTGGAATACACGGCTTCAGTTGAAAGAGATCAACTCAAAAGGTTTAAATTCGTTATACCTTTAAATCTGAGTTAATAGGAATGTCGTACTATTAAGAGGGATGCATCATGTTGATAGATAAGGTTTCATAAGTGCTCAAGCCAACCCATGTGAGTTTTGAGTGTTTGAGAGACAAAAGAGTTAATCTATTTTTGCTAGTCTAGCAAGATACCGGACGTGTCTGGTATGTGCCCAGCCATGATAAAATTCTTATTGTTCTCGGGTTGGTTCGTCGGGAGTTCCGATGTGGGTCGGAAGTTCCAACGGTCGGGAGTTCGGACGTTTTATGCTTAACTGACTCAGAGGTTCACTGTCCTGGTCATACCGGACGTGTCCGGTATTCATACCGGACGTGTCCGGTATGGATGACCAGAGGCCAATGGCTAGTTTTCAAAATGCCTTGAGGGTTGTGAGTTCTGATGTGAGTTAGGTGTTCCGATGGTCAGAAGTTCCAACATGCGTCGAGAGTTCCAACACCTCACAAACTTCAACTCAGTTACCTAGTTTTCAAATATGCTAAGGGTCGGGAGTTTCAACGTGAGTCGGGAGTTCTGACATTCATCGGGAGTTCTGATGCCTCACATTGTCACTATAACTTAGTTACCATTAGGGCAGTGTAAGTCATACCGGACGTGTCTGGTATAGCAACAGCTATCAAACGACTAGTTTTTCCAAGGGGGCTATAAATACCCCCAAGCCACCATCTTTGGAGGCTGCTGATTCTACTGATCCTCTAGCACATTTTTGAGCTTTGCCAACTCTCCCAACCCTCTCTTAGTGAGTGTTTGATCAAATTTGCCAAATCAAATTATGGGTTGAGTGAAATTCAAAAAGAGAGCAATCCAACCACTTAAGCACTTGTGCATATTGTCAATCTCATGATTTGCATTTGTTACTCTTGGACTCTTCGGTCCTAGACGATTAGGCATTGCTGGAGAGCACCCGAGAGATTGTGGTGTGCCTTAGAAAGTTTGTAATGGTTGATTCCGCCGCCTCAGAATCAACTAGTGGAAGGAGGAAATGGAGTTGGAAAAGACTCCGGCTAGAGTGAACTTCGTGGTACCCTCTAGGGCTGACCTTCGCTGGGTCGCCCGCAGCCCCCTCAACGAAGAGTAGGACTCGAACGAGTCTTAACTTCGATAAAACAAATATCGTGTCTCAATTCGTATTTCATTTGATATTTGTGTTGCTCCAGCTCTTGTACAGATTCTCTATGTATATTGTCATCTCTAGTAGGTACCGGTAGTTTGGTTTGAAGATAGAAACCGAAAAGAGCAAGTTTGAGGCTGCTCTGCAAAAATCATGTATACCGGACACGTCCGGTATTTCCTACCTATGCTAAAAAATATTTATTCTCTATTCTAACTTTGTGTTGCAGAGTTGTAGCTTCTAGATATAATCTTTATACCTTGTTTACTCTGTGGCTAACTTGTGAGGGGTGGTATTACTCTTAATTTGGAGTTTCCATTTTGGAAATTCCCTTTTCTAATTGTTTCCGCATTTAAAGGTGTTAATTTTTAGAAACGCCTATTCACCCCCCTCTAGGCGGCATCCTAGGTCCTTTTAAGTAGGTAGCACAGTGACCACACGTCTGTCATTGTGGGTGATGTGAGTTCCCTAGAATGACATGTTGCGGGCACAGGTTGTGTCGAGACATGACCGCTCCCTGTACGGTGCCAGAAGTTTGACCTTGGGTTGTACCTTCTGGCCCATAGTGGTTGGCGGCAGCATGGGCTTCTGTTGGAAGCCACGCTCGAGGGGTCGAGGGAGACAGAGCCCGTGGCCTTGGTGTTGGGTGAGGTGGAGCTAGCCCTCAGACGTCGGATGAGGCGGAGCCCTCCCTTAGACATTGGGCGAGGCGGAGCCAGCCCTCAGATGGTGGGCGAGGTGGAGCCAGCCCTTAGACATTGGGCGAGGCAAAGCTAGCCCTTAGATGTTGGGTGAGGCGGATCTAGCCCTCAGACATCGGGCGAGGCAGAGCTAGCCCTCAGACATCGGGTGAGGTGGAGCTAGCCCTTAGATGTTGGGTGAGGCAGAGCCTGTCCTCAGAGGTCGGGCAAGGCGGGCGATTTGGAGCTAGCCCTTAGACGTTGGGCGAGGTACAGCCAGCCCTCAGACATCGAGTGAGGCGAAGCTAGCCCTCAGATGTTAGGCGAGGTGGAGCCTACCCTCAAACATCGGGCAAGGCGGAGCCTGCCCTCATAGGTCGGGCGAGGTGACTCATGCCCTTAGAGGTTGGGCAAGGCGGAACCTGCATACCTGGGGGTCGGTTGGAGCTACAGTCACGCCCTTAAAGGAAATAAGGCTTAACAGTCGTTAGCCTCTCCTCTTCGGATACCCTAGTATAAGTCCTCAACACTAAGATCTAAATTTATCTATAGCAAAAACAATAGACAGGAGTTCTTTTTTAGTTGTTGCATAATTAAGTTGAGGTCCTATCAGTGTTTTGCTAGCATAAGCAATTGCATGATGCTTCTTATCTTTTGTTTGTCCTAAAACTGCTCCCAGAGCATAATCACTAGCATTACACACAATTTCAAAAGGTAGTGACCAATCAGGTGGTTTAATGATTGGTGCAGAGATGAGTGCTTTCTTAAGAATTTTAAAAGATTTTAAACATGCATCATTGAATTCAAAGGGAACATCCTTGGCCAAAGGATTTGTGAGTGGTCTAGCAATATGTGAAAAATCTTTTATAAAGCGGTGGTAAAACCCCGCATGACCAAGAAAACTGCAGATCCCTCTAATATTTATGGGAGGAGGTAATTGTTCAATTACTTCAATCTTAGCCTTATCTACCTCTATCCCTCGTTCGGACACTAAGTGTCCAAGCACTATGCCTTCTCTAACCATAAAATGATATTTTTCCCAATTAAGGACTAAGTGCTTTTCTTCACATCTTTACAAAACCTTGTCTAAATTATCAAGACAATCATCAAAAGTTTTTCCATAAACAGAAAATCATCCATGAAAACTTTCATGATTTCTTCAATCGTATTAGAAAATATAGACATCATGCATCTTTGAAAAGAAGCTAGAGCATTACATAGTCTAAAAGACATTCTATGATAAGCATACATTACATATGGACATGTAAAAGTGGTTTTGCTTTGGTCATCTGGATGGATCAGTATCTGGTGATAACCTGAATACCCATCAAGGAAACAGAAGAAAGAGTGATTTGCCAGTCACTCCAACATTTCATCAATGAAGGTGTCGGTGTTTTGGACCGAGGGGTCCTCAACCAACTAGTAAATTTGTACTGTGTGTTCCCAATTCCAAATGGTGATGCAAAGAGACACAAAGTTTATACTAGTTCGGGTAATGGGTACCCTACGTCTAGTTCGGGAGATCGATCTTGTATTCTTTGCACCGAAATGCTCGTAGTAGGGGCTTACAAGCAGGGCGAGAGAGGGAGCTAGCCCTAGGTCTCTTCGTGGTGTGGCGTGGATTGCTTGAGATGTTGATCTCAAGCCGTAGGAAAGCTCATATGTACCTCTAAATGTTGTGCATGAGTTCGTCGCGTGTGCCTAGGCCTAATCGTCAGTGTTCGATCCCCCGAAACGGCCCTGGTCCCTCCCTTTTATAGTTGAGGAGGGGACAAGGGTGATACATGCGCTACTTACATGGTGTCGTGCAAATGGAGGCGGCATGTCGGAGCCCTGTGGCCTGTTGCTATGGCGGCGTGGTCGACGGAGTGGTCCTGTCCTTGAAGTACTGGGGCAACGCGCCGGTCACATCCATTCCTATGCGTCGTGGGGGCTCTAGTGTTTGCTTGAAGCGGGGCATGGCGATCGACGTGCCAGCCATTGTGCGCTGACTGCGAGAGAAGCCAGGGCTTAGCGGGTGCCGAGGCCGAGCCATCGTGGGAGGCTCGGCAGACGTGAATCCCATGGTTGCCGAGGCCCCATAGTAGATTGTCGAGGCTTGGAGGGAGCGGCTAGGCTTGTATGTTGATTCCGAGGCTATGGTGACCTGGACCTGACTCCCCATGCCGCATTGTTCTGGGGGTAGGGATTAGGTGGCACAGTGTAGTTCAGGCGCTGATCGTGGGCACAGCACCAGCGCATAGTGCCCAGTAACCCCTACCCCATCCTACTCTTGGATGGTATGGCGCCGATGTGACCTCCTGTCCCGTCGGCCACTCCGCGGTGTCGAGCCGCCGTCCGACTAAGATTGCAGGAGTGGTTGATGCATTAATGGGACGCGACGCATTGTCGGGAAGGCTAGTTGAGGCGGGAGCAACGGGTTATTGCCGAGACAGCCTCGAGCGATGCGGAGAATCACTATCTTGTTTGAGGCTATACACGCAGGGCCTCGAGCGAGACAGAGAAGGGGTTCCTTATCGAGGCCTCCCGTATGAGGCCTCGCGCGAGGCGGAGATTCGTCAGGCCATCGAGACCTCCCGTGCGAGGCCAAAGGCGAGGCGGAGAGCCGGTGGGCTCAGACAGGGCCGGTGATTAACCAATGGCTTACCTTCTGAATTTGTTTTTTATGCGATTGAAGTGGCTCTTTCGATATACGCTAGGGATACCCCATTTTATGGTACCCGACAGTAGCCCCCGAGCCTTAGGGAGAGCGTGAGCGCTCTTCTTGAGGTTTTGACAAGGCTTGACTTGTGGTAGCTCCTGGCAAAACAGTGTTTTGTACTTTGAGGCCTCGGTGGGTGCGCGCGAGCACACCCACCGGGTGTAGCCCCTGAGGCCCTAGGGGAGTGGATTCATTCCCCCAGGGTCTTTTTCTCCCTTTGAGCGAGGGATTTTATCGCATTTGCCGAGCCCACAAGTGCGAGTTTGGGTTGCGGGGTTTTGACAAGGTCGCAGGAAGAGCCCCTGAACCTCCGCACGAAGCGAGAGAGCGATCAGGAGCTCCCCTAACTTTTTGTATGACCCTCACACTTCCTTTTCGCTCAGAAGGAGAGGTGGAATATGCCAGGCTACCCTCGGTGGGTGTGAGCGGTGACACTTCCGGTGAGCTGTTATCGGGTAGTCCGAGTGGAGGCCCATGCCCCGTTCGCTAGGGGTCGGCTAGCGGTCTAGAGACGCACTCCAAGAGTACTAGAGGGTTTCTCTAGTGGGTGTTGGGGCTGCTCGCTGGGCCCCGGCGGCTCAGTGCCTCCCTATGGTGGGATCCCATTCGAAGACCTCCCTGCCGGTCTCAGACACGACTTAGGACGTCCCGAGCGATCGTTCACTTGGGCCTTGGCCATACGTAGGCTCGCCCATAGTCGTCCATGACTCTGTTGCCCTAGGGTGGCTGTCAAAACCCTAGGGGGCCTAGCCTTCGAACCCCTGGACCGTAATGGGCTCGATGCCCTTTATCGCGTTTTTAACGAAACTTCTAGCGCGGGCTTAGGTCGCTTGTTTTTGTCTTGGGTGCAGGAGGAGCCCTCGAGCCTCCGCATGGAGTGAGAGGGCGGTCAGGGGTCCCCCTGACTTTTTTGTTTGACCCTCACACATCCTTTTCACTCGGACAGAGGGTTTGTTTGTCGAGCCCATTCGGGTGCGAGCCTGGGTCGCTGGGTCTCGGCAAGGTTGCAGGAAGAGCCCCCTAGCCTCTGCACGGAGCGAGAGGGCCGTCAGGAGTTCCCCTGGCTTTTTATACGCCCCTCGCGCGTGAGGGTTTGTTTGCCGAGGCCCCCTTGGGTGCGAGCCTGGGTCGCGGGGTCTCGGCATATCTGTAGGAAGAGCCCCCTAGCCTCTGCATGGAGCGAGAGGGCCATTAGGAGCTCCCCTGGCTTTTTGTACGACCCTCGTGCTTCCTTTTCACTCGGAAGGAGGGGTTGTTTTGCCGAGCCCATTCGGGTGCGAGCCTGGGTCACTGGGTCTCGGCAAGGTTGCAGGAAGAGCCCCTTAGCCTCTACATGGAGCAAGAGGGCCGTCAGGGGTTCCCCTAGCTTTTTGTACGACCCTCACGCTTCCTTTTCGCTCGGAAGGAGGGGTGGAATATGCCAGGCTACCCTCGGTGGGCACGAGCGGTGGCACTTCTGGTGAGCTGTTATCGGGTAGTCCGAGTGGAGGCCCGTACCCCGTTCGCTAGGGGTCGGCTAGTGGTCCAGAGACGCACTCCAAGAGTACCAGAGGGTTTCTCTAGTGGGTGCCGGGGCCGTTCACTGGGCCCCGGTGGCTTGGTGCCTCCCTATGGTGGGATCCCATTCGGAGACCTCCCTGCCGGTCTCGGACACGACTTTGGGCGTCCCAAGCGTTTCGCTTGCTTGGGTCTCAGCCACGTACGGGCTCGCACGCGGTCGTCCCTGACTCTGTTGCCCTGGGGCGGCTGTCGAAACCCCTCAGGGCCCAGCCTTTGAACCCCTGGACCGTAATGGGCTCGGCGCCTCGTTCCTTCGTCTGAAAGGAATAGGGTGGGGGATATCTCCCCTATTGGCTTGACAACGGCTGGCGCGCCTTTTGAGGTGATTTTCTTGGGGAGGCGAAACGACGCCTGCCACTACAGTGATCAGACGTGACCTGGCGTCAGTGGATGGAACGTAACTGTTCCCGCGATTAATGAGGAAAAGGTGGGCACGTGGGTGGCAAAATCGGATTAGGATTAACTGTGCCGGATCTGGGGGAAACTTCCCCGATTTCATCGCCCATCTGTTTCACCTTCACCCTACATTAATACGCAACAAGCCTCGCCCCTTCCCTCGTTACCTTGCCTGTATTAGCTCTGCCCTCATTGAGCTGTCGCTAGAGCAGCGAGCACCAGGGAGAAGAAGGGAGAAGGGCGAGGCAGGGAGAGAGAGAGAGACAGAGAGAGAGAGAGAGAGACTCACCGTCGTATTTGAACCCTCCACTGCACTCATGGCCGGTGACATTGTTGTCATTGAGGCAGACCCTAGGGATCCATCTGACGTCACCGTGGAGATGCTTTAGTCGCTCATCGACGGTAGACTCCTTCGTCCGGTGACCGACCCCAATAGGCCGGAGTGGATTGCTCCGTCGGGCAAGCTGGAGCCAAGGCCTCATAATGGTTATGTCGTGAGCTTCATGTCCTTTCACGAGCACAGCCTCGACATCCCGGTGGACCGGTTCATGCGGGCGCTCCCGCACTATTATGGCGTGGAGCTCCATAATTTCAACCCCAATTCCATCGCGCAGGTGGCCATCTTCGTCGCTGTCTGTGAGGGGTATTTGGGGATTGCTCCCCATTGGGAATTGTGGCTCCATCTCTTCCGGGCGGGGCATACCACCAAGCCGATGGGCACGAGGAAGGCGGTGAGGGCCGGCGGCTGCACTCTCCAAGTGCGCCAGGACCGCTAGCACCTCTACATCCTGGCCCAGCTCGCATCAACCAATCGTCGATGGTACACGAGCTGGTTCTATCTCCGCAACAACGACGGTGGTCTTCCCCCCTATACTGGGTGGATTGTGAGGAGCTGCCCAGAGAGATGGAAGTACGACGTCCCGAGGGAGGATCAGCCCAAGCTGCAGCCGCTCTTGGAGGGGCTGGAGAGGCTATGGGACCACGGCCTTACCGCGGCTATGGTTGTGGCCGCCTACCACCCTCGGAGGGTGCTGCCGCTGATGGCTCGGTGGTGGCGCCTGTTCGAGATGAGGCCGGATGTGCCGATCGTGGGCATCCGGATGTTTGCCTCCGCCCTCTCTGACGAGGAAATTCTTCGCCGGGTGAGGGAGACGGTGGATGTGAAGCTGAGGAGCGGTGGTCTGACCACCCTCGCGATGCGTCCATTGCTGGGGTTCCTCTCGCTGGTAAGTCACGCGCCGCTACAGCCCCCAAGCCCTCTCTGTTTCTCATTATTTCTCGTTCCCTTATCCGCGTTCACCGTTCCCGCAGGGGATGAGGGATGTGCGAGCCTCCCCGCCACCCGTTCCTGAGGACGCGAGGTGGCGGGCGATCAACTGGGCGCATGCCGAGGCGCAGAAAAAGCGGAAGGATGCCAAGGCAGCGAAGCGCACGAAGAAGATCCTTGCGCTTGAGGAACTGGACAAGCGCCGTCGGTAGCAAAGGAAGGACGATCTCCCGTTGGAGGAGTCCCCTTCGCTGTCTCTATCGATGGATGCCTCGAACGGAGATGACGAGGGCGAGATGGGGCGGGGTCCCCTGGACCATCTCCCTGACATCGGGGAGACGGTGCCTGGGGCATCGGCAAGTAGCCCGGCGCTCCCAAGGGGAGGAGGAGGAGCTGTCTCGGGTCGGCAGTCGCCCGCCCCAGGGCCAAGGCCGACACGCCCAAGGCATGGGCGCTAGGAAAGTGTGCCGTCAGCCTGGTGGGCTCGACGGCAGTAGTGGAGCAGGTGGCAGCGGGGGCGACGCAACTGCCTCCACAGAGGACTGAGGGGGCACCGGGGTCTGTCGAGGACCGGCCGGCGCTAGCAGATACAGAGGTCATGCCCCTGCCACCGCCACCACCTTTATAGACGAGGGTTGCAGTGCCAAAGTGGCTGCAGCCTCGCTCAGGGTAAGCGTATTTTTTGGTAGAGCCGCAATGTTTTTCCGTTCGTTCTTCGGTCTCGTGCTGACCCTGCAAGTGATTTGTCCTTAGTCAGAAGCGACCTACGGAGGTGCTTTCCTTAGTGCCCCTCAAGGCGCTCAAGGTGAACCCTAGCTCCACCGCCCACTGGGTGGCAGAGGCGCAAGCCGCCATACGACGCGGCACGACATCAGTGAGGGCCGACCCGAAGGAGCCGGCCATCCTAGGAGGGGCTGCTGAGGTGACCCCGACACAGATGGGGGAGGGAGCGCCTCTGCCCCACAAGGACGAGGCTCGTCAGTCGAATGGGGCTGAGGTGCCCTTGGTTGCCGAGGCCACCGAGGTCGAGGCCCCCGGGGTCTCTAAGGCCGAGGTGACAGAGGCCGGGGCGCCCAAGACCGCCGAGGCCATAGCGGCGGGGGTTGGCGTTTCCGCGACCACCGAGGCCACGATGGTGGAGGCCAGAGCCCCCAAGACCAACGAGGCCGACGTGACGGCGACGAGGCCGTCGGCCCAGGAGGTGGAGATGAAAGCGGTGGAGGCATTGGTGGCACCCTTGGTTCAAGGCCCGCCGTCGTTGCAGGAGAGCACCCGGGAGGCGGAGGTCCATCTGATCTCCTCCGACGATACTTCCCGGGCACGGGAGGTGGTCGACGCTGAGGTGACCGGCACCGTGGAACAGCCAGTTCTGACCCTGGGCGAGGGAAGCTCGGCCCTCGTGCGGGTGCGACCCGAGCCTCGCGGGTGGGATCACCCACGTGTCCTGTGGCGGAGCCAGGATGACCCTAAGGGGGAGCCTCTGTTCGCCCTCGAGGACGCAGCCGAGGGCTGGCGCTAGGACACGTTCAAGCAATACCGCCAGCTAGCGGAGTGGTCACTACGGACGGCACTATCCGTGGTGGCCGACGAACTGCCCGGACTCGCCTAGGTTCGTGCTTTCTTTTCTTGTGCGATGTTGTCTTTTTCTGAGTTTTGTTGTAGTGAATGACCCATGTTCTGCTTCCCCAGGAGCTCGAGACCCGGTCCCTTGGGAAGTCGGTCTTTCTCCAACGGGAGAGGGACGTCTAGGACCAACTCTAGTGGCAAAAGGGCCTGCTTGCGGGTGCCAACGAGCTTCTGGCGGCGCGGAGCACGGAGGTGGAGGACCTTCATCTTCGTTGTGCCGATGCGAAGGTTGAGGTGGCCACGGCCCAGGAGCAGGTCACCCCTTTGGTGGTGCGGGTCAAGGAGTTGGAGGAGGAGCTGACCCATGTCGCCGGTGATCGGGATGCCTTCAGGTCCCGGGCTGAAGAAGCGACGGCCTCGGGCAAGGCCCTTACTGGGCAGCTAGGGGCGGAGCAGAGTGCACACCAGCTGACGAAAGGCGCCTTGGATGAGGCCCTTACGGTGGTTGAGGCTTCTCAGACCGAGGCTGTGGTTTGGAGGGGGAAGGCCAAGGGTGAGTCCTACTCCCCTCGTTTTATTCGCTTTTCTTGTGCTCGCCTCCTAACTTCTTGGTGTGATGCAGAGCTGGGGAGAGAGGCTTCTAGGGCGGCCGAGGCTTCTCGGGTCGAGGCCCAACGCCTGACGGAAAAGGCCAAGGCTTCTCGGGCTGAGGCCCAGCGCTGGGGAGAGAAAGCCAAGGCCTCTTGGGTTGAGGCCTGACACTAGGAGCAGAAGGCCAGGGGTGAGTCCCACAGGCTTCTATCCTTTTTTTGGCTTGTTTTTCTTTGCGTTCAACCCCACTCTGTTTCCTTGGGCGCAGAGTTGGAAGCGGAGGTCACCCGGGCGACCGAGGCTTCCGTCGCGGTGCAGGCGGTGCTCGAGATCAAGATCGGGGAGCACGATGCACTGAAAGGTGCCGCCCGTACCGCCTGCAAGGCCCTAGAGGTCGAGGGGGTTCAGTTAGGCAGCTCCCTTGGGAGCCGTCTGGTTGCGTTGAGCGGCCAAATGCACGAGCGGCTCTGAGGAGCGCTGCACACGGGTGTCAAGCGCGCACTGGCCGTCATCGCCTCGCACTACATTGGTGTTGACCTCCCGGCAATCAGCGATGGCTATGTCCTGCCCGACAATGACGAGGAGGCCGACGAGGTGGTCACAAAGCTGATGGAGGCGGCGGAAGGCCCTGGCACGGTGCTAGTGACGCTGTTTGAAGAGGAGGTGGTCCCTCCCCGGCCGTCTGCCGATGCTGGAGGTCCTGAGCCTTGACCTAGCCCCAAGAGGCCATGTAAATGGGATAGGGATTGATTTTGTATCATAATGCTTGTGGCTGTCGAGGCCTTTTTTAACGTACTTGTGTTTCATAATCGTTTTTCTTGTATTTCCGAGCCTCTGGCCTCTGTTGTCTCTGATCAAATTTCTTTTGCAAAAAAACCCCTTGGAGCCTAAGCCGCTCCTTGGGCAAAAGGTGGTGAGGGAGTGCCGTAGCCCAGGGGCGTAGGCCGTCTCGCGACTCTACCGGCCTTCTGCTTAGGAAATAGACTTTTCGGTCCGTGGGTTTTTTACAACTGATTCGTCAGAGCGTGCTAGAGAGTTTTGGCATAGGAATTTTTTCGAAAAATGACTGAAGAATGGTGCGTGGGACTTAGGGGGAGTCCCCCATCTAGCCCCCGAGGGAGGCTTGATTCTGCAGAGGCAGAGCCGAGTCTCCCTTACAGTGCTATCATATTGCCGAGACCCGTGATGGGTGCGGGGGGTCTCTCGAATAATTAGAACAACTAAAGAACGCTTCTTAATTGTATTTCGAGAAACAATGTATACAATGCTTGGAAATTTAAGGGTAAAAGCGACGTAGCTGTTCTATGTTCCAAGCGTTGGTGAGGATTTCACCCTTCTCGTTGGCTAGCTTGTAGGTCCCGGGCTTCAGCACTTGGGCGACGATGTATGGTCCTTCCCATGGTGGGGTCAGCTTATGGCGGCCCTTGTTGCTCTGTGTTAGCCTCAACACCAGGTCACCTACCTTCAAGTCTCGGCTTTGAATGTGCCAGGCTTGATAGCGCCGTAGGGCTTGCTGGTACTTGGCCGAATGCAGCAGCGCAATGTCTCGGGCTTCCTCCAGTTGGTCGAGGGTGTCCTCGCGGGTGGTGCGGTTGCTTTGCTCGTTGTAGGCCTATAGCCTCGGGGAACCATATTCCAAGTTAGTGGGGAGGATAGCCTTGGCTCCATAGACCAGGAAGAAAGGTGTAAACCCCGTGGCTCGGCTTGGTGTGTTCCTCAGGCTCTAGGTGACCGACAGGAGTTCGGCGAGCCATTTCTTGCCAAACTTCTTCAACCGGTTGTAAATTCTTGGCTTGAGGCCTTGTAGGATCATGTCGTTGGCACGTTCTACTTGGCCGTTTGTCCTTGGGTGTCCTACGGCCGACTAGGCCACATGGATGTGGTGGTCATCGCAGAATGTCAAGAATTTTTTGCCGGTGAACTGTGTCCCGTTGTCGGTGATGATGGTATTCGGGACCCTGAACCTGTGGATAATGTCGGTGAAGAATAGCACTGCTTGCTCGGATTTGATTTGATTGATCGGACGAGCCTCGATCCATTTGGAGAACTTATCGATTGCTATAAGTAGATGGGCGTAGCCCCTGGGGGCCTTCTGCAGAGGCCCGACCATGTTGAGCCCCCATACGGCAAACGGCCATGTGATGGGGATGGTTTGGAGGGCTTGGGCCGGGAGGTGTGTCTGCCGCGTATAGTACTGGCATCCCTCGCAGGAGTGTACCAACTTGGTGGCGTCGGCCACCGCCGCCGGCCGGTAGAACCCTTGGCTTTAAGGCGTTTCCGACGAGCGTCCGAGGCGCCGCATGGTGCCCGTAGGCCCCTGCGTGCAAGTCCCAAAGTAGGGCTTAGCCTGCCTCAGTGGTGATGCATCGTTGGAGGACACTAGAGGGACTTCGCCTATACAATTCGCCGTTGCAGAGGACGTAAGTTTTGGCTTGTCGCGCAAGCCATCGGGCTTTGGTCCTATCACTAGGAAGCTCTCCCTGAGCGAGCCAATCAAGGAACGGGTCTCTCCAGTCCGTGTCCTGGCTAGTCTGGGGAGGCCCTATGTCAACTTCCATGACCTCGGGCTCGGCCAAAGGAGTCTCGGTGGCAAAGGGGGCGTCGAGCCCCGCAGTGGGTTTGGCCGGTGGTCCCTCTTCTGCTGCCGAGGCGTAGTCAATGGAAGGCTTGTGGAGGTCCCTGGCAAAGACGTTCGGGGGGACTGGAGCCCGTGCCGAGGCCATCTTTGCCAGTTCGTCCGCGGCCTCGTTGTATTTCCGCGCGATGTGGTTAAGTTCGAGACTGTCAAACTTGTCTTCTAGGCGACGTACCAACTTGCAGTACGCCTCCATTTTGGGGTCGAGGTAGTTTGACTCCTTCATGACTTGATCAACAACGAGCTATGAGTCACCCCGGATGTCGAGACGCCGTACTCCAAGTTCGATGGTGATCAGCAAGCCATTGACGAGAGCTTCGTACTCGGCTGCGTTGTTGGAGGCGGCGAAGTGGAGCCGAACCATGTAGCGCAAGTGTACTCTGAGGGGCGAGATGAAGAGTAGGCCCGCGCCTGCCCCGGTCTTCATCAGGGACCCATCGAAGTACATGGTCCAGCACTCCGTCTGAATTTGAGCAGGTGGCAGTTGGGTGTCGGTCCACTCAGCCACAAAATCGGCTAAGACCTAGGATTTTATTGCTTTTTGAGGCACAAAGGTTAGGGCTTCCCCCATGAGTTCGACGGCCCACTTGGCTATCCTACCCGAGGCCTCCCAGTTATGGATTATCTCTTCGAGGGGGAAAGACGATACCACAGTCACCGGGAGGGACTCGAAGTAGTGGCGTAGCTTGTGTCGAGCCAAGACTACGGCGTAGATCAGCTTTTGGATGTGGGGGTAGCGTGTTTTGGTCTCGGAAAGTACTTCGCTGATGAAGTAAATAGGTCATTGGACGGGCAGAGCGTGCCCTTCTTCCTACCTCTCCACTACCACGGCCACGCTGACTACTTGGGTCGTTGCGGCGACGTAGAGTAAGAGGGCCTCGTCCCTGGTCGGCGGTACTAGGATAGGAGGATTGGTGAGCAGCATTTTGAGCTTGGCGAGGGCTTCTTTGGCCTCGGGGGTCCAAGAAAAGCGTTCGGATTTCCTCAAGAGACGGTAGAGAGGCAAGCCTTTTTCGCCAAGGCGCGAGATGAAGCGGCTCAGGGCTGCAAGGCATCCCATGACCCTCTGTACTCCCTTGAGGTCTTGGATCAGTCCCATGCTGGTCACGGCCGAGACCTTCTCTGGGTTGGCCTCGATGCCGCGTTCCAAGACTATGAATCCCAAGAGCATGCCTCGGGGGACCCCGAACACACACTTCTCGGGGTTGAGCTTGATGCCCTTCTCTCTAAGGCATTTGAAGGCTATCTTTAGGTCATCGACGAGATCCCCGGCCTTTCTAGACTTGACCACGATGTCGTCCACATAGGCCTCGACGGTTCGCTAGATGTGGTCGCCAAAGACCAGGGTCATGCACCGCTGGTATGTGGCCCCTGTGTTTCTGAGGCCAAAAGGCATAGTCACGTAGTAGTACATGCCGAATGGGGTGATGAAAGAAGTCGCGAGCTGGTCGGACTCTTTCATCTTGATTTGATGGTAACCAGAATATGCATCAAGGAAAGATAGGGTCTCTCACCCCGCAGTGGAGTCAACAATTTGATCGATTCGAGGTAATGGGAAGGGGACTTTTGGACAGGCTTTATTCAAACTGGTGTAGTCTACACACATCCTCCATTTCCCATTTTTCTTCTTGACCAACATAGGGTTAGCTAACCACTCTAGATGGGATACTTCCTTGATGAACCCGGCCACCAAAAGTTTCTGCACCTCCTCGCCGATGATCCTGCGCTTTTCCTCATTGAATCAGCGCAGGTGCTGCTTCACTGGTCTAGAGCTGGCCCGGATGTCTAAGGCATGCTTGGCGACCTCCCTTGGTATGCCCAGCATGTCCGAGGGACTCCATGTGAACATGTTGGCATTTGCGTAGAGAAAGTCGACGAGCACGGCCTCCTATTTGATGTCGAGGGTGGCGCTGATCCTCAGCGCCCGGTCGTCGGGACAGGTGGGGTCGACTGGGACAAGTTTGATGGCCTCCACGAGCTCAAATGTCCTAGCTCGACGCTTGGGCTCGGGCAGCTAGCTGCCGAGTTGGTCGAGGTCAACGATGAGGGTCTCAGCTTCCATGAGAGCCTCGGCATATTCGATGCACTCAACGTCGCAGTCGTATGCATGCTCGTATGTGGACTCGATCGTGATGACGCCATTGGGACCCGGCATCTTGAGCTTGAGGTAGGTGTAGTTGGGGACCACCATGAACTTAGCGTAGCACGACCGCCCCAGGATGGCATGGTAGGTTCCCCTAAATCCAACCACTTCGAAGGTAAGGACCTCCTTGCGGTAGTTGGAGGGGGTGCCGAAGCAAACGGGAAGGTCGATGCGTCCGAGGAGTCGCGTGCGTTTCCCTGGCACGATGCCATGGAAAGGCGTGGCATCACCCTAGAGCCACGACCGGTCGATCTCTAGGAGCTCTAGGGTGCTGGCGTAGAGGATGTTGAGGCCGTTGCCTCCATCCATCAACACCTTGGTGAGACGGGTGTTGCCAACGATCAGGTCGACGACGAGTGAGTACTGCCCGAGATTTGGGACATGGTCGAGGTGGTCATCTCGATCAAAGGTGATCGCCTCCCGAGACCAGTTATGGCAGAACCTCCTAAATTATAGGACCCACATGCGCTTGTCACTGTCCAACGACCTTTGACAACAATGCATATGTTCCTGGTAACTTAAGAAGTCTATCGGGTGTCCTCGGGGAACCCCGAATCATCCACGATTTCCGAGCAGGATCACATTACAAAGTTATTGCAGTATTACAACATTTATTCAAATATCAACACCAGAGTAAAAACAACGGAAGTCTTACGATAACATAGTTTACAAACCAGTTATTTCAAACCTTACAAACTATGTTCGATAATTATTACAAACCATAGTAGTAGTGGAGTGGCATAATTAACATATACATAACACACAAAATAAACATCCTGTCCAAGGATCACACATTTACTTCTCATCGTCAGAACGAACGATAGTCATGCAGCATGATCCAAAACAGATCTGCTCATGAGGCTCACCTGCAACAAGGGTCAACGAACCCTGAGTACAAAAGTACTCAACAAGACTTAACCAAAATATTAACTGATAAACTTAGGAATACAGGCTCAGGGATTCAAGGTAAAGCTTTAACAATGATCAAAGTTCTTTTGTGTAAAAGCTCTTTTAACAAAGTTCTTTATATAGAAAACTTCATAAGAATTATATACAAAGCTGACACAATCCGTGTTGAGATCATGAAACTTTATATCCAACGCCTTCACAAACCTTATTCGAGTTCCAGTTATTAATACTATGATGATGAACAGTGAGTTGAGTCTCCATAACCGAGGAGCAACGAAGATTCGAACGATTATAAACCCAGCTGGGAATTCCAGACCACACGACATATGTAGGTCCCCGACCTACATATACCAACCTGCACTCAGATCCTCTAAAACAAGAACGGGTCCGCGCCACCCGAGAACACAGTACTCCACCAATCCAGCCCATGGCCACGTGGGTACACGCTATTCCCGCCATCTCTCCACTCCTAGTGCGCGAGTAGCCATTCTCGTACTAGAATCGCCAAGTTAAGGCTTACCGGAGTATGTGGTTAGTACTACAAATTCTCACCTCATGCAATTCAACAACGGACGTGCCTTAATCGACACAGGCGGAAAGACCCCGCTCATAAGACCTCCATGTCTGGTGGCTCACACTCACCGAGTCCGCCTGGTCTAGATTTATTACTCCACATTCCCATATCACATGCTAACATAATTAACCAATGTTCCATTTGAAACTTGCAGGTGGCAGGTAGTCACTCGACTTTCATCGTTCTACGCATAGCTAAGCAAAACTAGGCATATACGAGTTTAAAACTGGTAATATGGTAAATATGGAATAACAAGGGTGGTAATTCACCAATTAGGCTCTGACTTAACTCCTAATCACTTAATGCAGTAACAGAAAGCAAAAGCGAAATTAATTTGTAAAACACAAGGTAGGGTTGTATGCATCCGGGGCTTGCCTTCGTTGATGGAAAAGTCCGGTTCCTGCGACGTTTCACAAGTATTCGATCCGACCTCAACAGATGGATTAACCTCCTCAACAACTTGATTAACTACCACGTGTTCACCTTCGTTCACTACACGTAATAACAATGCCATGTTTAACATGATGCGGAATACGAAACATGATGCTCGATGATGTATGCAAAAATTAACAATTTGAATACAACTTTCCTTTGCGGTACAGTTGCAAGTCAAACAAACAAAAGTCTTTTTCATAACACATACATCAATTACCAAGGATCATTATCAACTAATGACCGAAGGTCATCACTCAATCCAAAATTTCAAACAAAACCTAAGTCATTAAAGGTTACTATTTGCTTTTATGAATTATTTATTTAATTCAAAATTATGAAATAAATCAACTTATTCTAATTGAGCTCAAAATTTTAGTAAATGTTTATTACATGATAAGTAAGTGGCAAAACAAATTTCATAATTTTTGGACAATTAAATAAGCCTAGAAAAATCATGGAAATCTATTTATTAATAAATTGAGCAATTTTTATCACATTCAAAAAGTGCTGAAAAACAATATTTCATATTTTTATTAAATAATATACATCACAGAGGAGTCACACAAAATTTTCATAATTTTTGAAGCTCTAAATAAATCTACACAAAAATAACAAAAACAGACACTATTCATTCAAATCTGAAAATAGAAAAATCCATTTGAACGCTGAGTCACTGACAACGGGTCCCACCTGTCATCCCTAACCTCGCGCGTTTGACCATGATGGCGACGGCGCTGACCGGCGTAAACTCGTCGACGGTGAGTCCAACGGTGACGGCCAAAGTACCAAAATGATCACCAAGACTAGGCGCATCGATTGACGTCCCTATCAGCACTGATTACGGCCCTATACTAGCTCGTCGTCGGCCATGGCGGACGCGGTGGCATGGCAGCACTATGTCGGTGACGTGAGACCTATACAGCTTAAACAGCAGGCCTAGGAAGCATCAGCAGCTCACCCCAAACGCGACTGAGTAGAGCACAAGGCCGGAGGAGCTCGGAGAGGTGGGTCGACGTCCCGAGCAAGCATGGCGGAGCAGATCGTCGTCGGTGGCAATGTTCCGGGAGCTGTGATGATCAAAATGAGAAATCGATGGGTCATGGAGGACTACAGCATCGTGGCGAAGCTGAAATAAGACTCAGCAGGGGCAGAGGATCACTATAACACGCTGGCCACGGCGAAGCGCTCGCGACGGGGACGCTGCCGGCCGCGAGGAAGAAGAGCGCGCACCGCGAGTTTCCGGTGAAGACAAGCCACAAGGACTGGTTTGCTGGACATGCAAGGAACTAGCGGAGCTAGGACATGCTTTGCTGCGATGGCGCGGGCGTTGGTTCGATGGCAAAAGCTCAACGGAGTTATGGCAACGGCGCCGGGAAAACAGAGAAAGGGAAACGGCGAAGAACGGCGATGGCTTAGGCCTTAAGGAGCGGCCAGAAGCACAAGGAAGCCACGTAGGAGCCTTTCCCACGCTAGCGCAAAGCCAAGGACATCCACGCGCGCGTCTGGAAGCGAACCGAAGGTCGCCGGCGGTGTAGCTACGACGGTGAACACTGTTCACAGTATTTACAAGTTTGCCATTCGCCAAAATTCACAAATTACTCTCAAATTTTCATAACAACTCAAAAATCTCCAAAAACAAAAGTTGTTCAAAATCAAAAGTTCTACAACTTTGCTTTTATAACCATCTCCTAATTCGGTCTAGATTTGGAAATGAACTTTTGAATTTGAATAGGGAAATTTAACGAATTACGCCTTTTTGAATTACTCCATATTTTTCTAAACAACTTGAAAAACTCCAAAAAAAAACTTTGTATAACATGTCAAGCTCTACACTTTTTCTTTTGGACTCAACCCCAAAATATGTATAGATTTTGAAATGGATTTTCAGGGTAGGATTTAAATGCTGAAAATCGGGGTTTTCTCGAAAAATTCAAAATCCAAACAAACTTTGAATGTGAGTCAAACAATACAATTCAACACATACCACATAAATATAAACTTGTTTTAGTGTATGCATCTCAAAGTTTTCACCGATTGCCAAATGCTTTGCAATGCGTATGATGACATGTCAGGTTTTAGTTTTTAAACACCCGAGGTGTTACACCAGTCGAGGTATCGGGGAGTGGCCACCTTGACCGAGAAGACCTCCCAGCGTTCCCTCTTTCGTTGGCATGCTGTAAGGCACGCCGAGGGTTCGCCAAAGAAAATGAAGGCATTGTGCACCTCGAGGAACCTGTCGTCCTTGTCATCGTCCCGGTCACCGGCGCCTTTCTGCTTGGCATCGTCATTGGGGAGCCCGAGCTTGGCGTAGTAACGCCGAAGCATGGAGCAATCCTCGAGGGCGTGCTTTACCAAGCCCTGGTGGTAAGGGCAGGGTTTCCTAAGCATGTCATCGAAGGGCCTGGGGCCCCTGGGGCCTCGGGGATTCTTGCGCTCTGCGGCCGCGATTAGATCGGCCTCGAGGATATCCTACTTCCCCTGGCGACCCTTTTTCTTTCTCTTGGGGAGGTGGGGAGCTGAGGCCTCAGGGGCCTCGTCCCTCCACTTCCCTTTGGTGTCAATGTCGGGGAAGATGGCCCCAACAGCCTCTTTGCCTGAGGCGAAGTTGGTGGCGATGTCGAGGAGTGCGGCGGACGAGCGCGGCACATTCCGGCCTAACTCTTGGACCAAGTCTCAGCAGGTGGTGCCGGAGAGGAAAGCCTGGATGATTTCTGAGTCGCCGACGCTGGGCAACTCGGTGCACTATTTGGAGAAGCGCCGGATGAAGTCTCAGAGAGACTCGTCCGGTTTCTAGCGACAGCTCTTAAGGTCCCAGGAGTTTCTAGGGCGCACGTATGTGCCCTGGAAATTCCCGACGAAGATCCTAACCAAGTCGCGCCAGTCATGGATCTGTGAGGGAGGAAGGTGCTCGAGCCAGGCTCGTGTCGAGTCTGACAAGAGCAAGGGGAGGTTGCGGATGATGAGCAGGTCATCGTCCGCGCCACCTAGCTGACAAGCCAGGCGGTAATCGGCAAGCCAGAGTTCGGGATTGGTCTCGCCGCTATACTTCGTGAGGTTGGCTGGTTGCCGAAACCGGGCCAGGAAATGAGCAGCGCGAATGGCCCTGCTGAAGACTCGAGGGCCAGGCGGTTCAGGAGAAGGGTTGCGGTCCTCCTCACTATCATAACGGCCACCTCGGTGTGGATGGTAGCCCTGGGTGGGTCCCTCATTGTCATGGCGTCGTCGCCTACTGACCACCACATGGTCTCCCTCCACCTCGCGTTGGTTGCTGAGGTGGTCAAGCAGCAAGGGGGCCCTATGGGCTATCGGTGCTCGAGCGGGCTCGAGACGAACCGAGGCTTCCCTATCCTATCGAGGCGGTGCCGCGGGAAGGTCCGAGGCGCCCTGGCACTGTTGGGAGGTGGAACTCTTGGCTTGCTACACCGCAGCGGTCTCGAGGAGATCTCGGAGCTCGCTGTGGACCCATCGCCCCTCCGTGGTAGAAGGCTCGGGCATCGCGCGGACTAGCATCGCTACAGCCGTGACTTTCTGGCTAGCACGATTGAAGATTGGGGTTGCTCACTCCCCTCGTCGTCGTGGATGCGGTGGTGCACGTTGCGAGCCCTTCTTCGAGCTCCTCCGCCATCGCCGCGACCTCGCTGCTCCTGTTCGAGAGAGTCTCGAAGCTGCTGCAAGAGGAGTCGGTCTTGTTCGACCTTGGCCTAGAGCCCACGGAGCTGTTCTAGGTCTAGGCATTGAGGTTGTGTGGGGGCAAGGTTCCTGCTCCACGCTGCCAGTGGGACAACGCGCGGAGGTGTGGCGGCGTCCGCTCCCTGGCGAAGCGGGGACCGGTTGCCTGCACCCTCGTCCTCCTCGCCCGCCCTTGGCATCCCAAGCCCGATGTGGAAACACTCACGAGCAGGGTCATGGGTGAAACAACCCCAATTTCCACGAAGGGAAATCCACAGCGTCGAAGTGTAATAAGATCATTGTAGATCATATTACCCAAATTCCAGTCGAATATCACATCCATACAACGATAATATCAGAGTACAAATAGTGCGGAATTACATAATTTATTACATCGCCGCATTGGCAGAATCAAAAGTAGCATTCATTCAGAATAGTTTGAAGATAAGATCACCAAACTCGAGCGTAGGCATGAACCCCTCATCCGTCAAACTCCTCGGAGCTATACTCCTCAGCAGAACTTGTGTGCCAAAATTTATCAGTACGATTTGTACTGGCCACTCCCATCCCTATGAGCATTGCTTTGTGGAAATTGGATGCAAGTGGGACATAGTCAAAGGAACCTATAAAGCTGGGGTTTCCTATGCAATAGCATATCAAGTAAATAGTAATAGTTTGTCAAGTTTTAACACCATTCCCACACACATTCCACTCCATTCCCTTTCCCGAGCCAGGTTTCGATCCTGGGATCGACATACCACCACCTCCATACCATCACCATACCATACCATCGCTTAGTCGACAGGACAACTCCCTCTTGGCACTGTCTCAAGGCCCATAGCCCCTGGCTACGACCGACACTCTCTCACGGGGGAAGAAGAGAAGGACTCATCTCTTTATCTAGTTTAAGCGAAACCCAGGAAAGGTCCATAGCCGACAAGTCGGCACATGTATTGATCGATCAACCATACACTCTACAGAGGTTTTACATAACCACAAGATCCGCCTTCCTCGCTGACCGTCGTCAACTAGGCTGATTCCGGCCGCTTCCTAGCCCAGGATAATGCCACTCTACCATTCAGCCCTGGTTCACCCCAAGTCAAATCTGGGGTGGCTGAAACTGTGAGTCATGAGCCGGGTCCACAAGGTCTCCATGAAGTCTCAAAAGGGTGTGGGGGAAAATCCTCCGCGCCCCGTACCTCCTTACACTGTCCGCTATCAACCTAGTAGTAGTGGCAATATCCTACCAAGTAGTCTAGCCATCCCGCACCATGTAGGGCGAGTGGTACGTAAGGCTTCCCGGTGAATCTGAGCACTAGTAAGTCCTTAGGGATGACCAAGCCAGAATGTCTCCATCAGGGTTTCCATTTACCGTGCCACCACAGCACCTCCATCCTGGGCTCCACCCGTCATAGGTTCACACCCAGGTCCACCTCATATACCATTTACCCACCATAGGTATCCATTTCCAGGGGTGCCCAGGTAGCATCCCATAGCAAGACTTTCCCCAGGCTCGTCGTATACTCCAACTTGGTTGACACAACCCTCACCCTCCACACACCCAAGTCACACACGTAGCACTCTCCCCATAGTCCAGGTAACACCAGTTTCCACCACACACGTAGTACAAGCGTAGTAGAAGTATAAGTAATGAAATATATAGCAGTAAACGTGTGTCTAGCCTAATAGCAGGGTATGCAGGGGTAAGGTTGCGTCAAGGTAAAGGCTTTCAAGCAAGCATACTACCATGCAAGTCCTAGCATAATATAACTGTAGTAGTAAAGTAAAGCGATAGTAGTTCTATATTAGCCATGCGTAATAGGTGCTACGAGATTGGGTGGGATGTGGCACCTTCAGTGTAGTTGTCTCCGTACTCCTCACGGTACTCATGTTCCTTGTCTGTCTGTTTCTCCTCTGAGTCTGCAAACGATCGTAATATAGTCACGTTAGCGACGTCTATAGAATAGCACAAAGAAGCAATGAAAATTCAGAAGAGCCAAATGCACTCAAACATGGGTTCATTGTGTAGAGCTTGATTTTAGATGAATTTTGGTCCTAGTTTCGTATTTTTCTGAGGTCATATGAATTAGTTATGAATTTCTGAAGTTTAAATCTATTTCTGAAAATGCAAAAAGGCTGAATTAATCCTGGGCTGACACGTGTCATGCTGTGGTTGGTCAACGTGGCTTGCTGACGTCAGCATGACGTTGTCATCATAGTTCCAAGCTGATAGGTGGGGCCCAGCTGACGTTAGCATGATGTCATCAACATCGTCCACACCGACAGGTGGGGCCAAAGGCTATTGGGTCACTGACAGGTGGGTCCGGTCAAAGTCAACGTCAGTCAACGATGAGTCAATGGTCAACGGTCAACGATCAACAGTCACGGTCACTGACATGTGGGCCTGGGCTGCTGACGTCAGCAGCTGATGTCAGCATGACGTCAGTATGACGTCACCTCGACTGTGCTGGCTTCTGACATGTGGGTCCCATGTGATGTCATCATGACGTCAGCATCTGACGTGTGGGTCCAGGGTGTCCGTGTCACTGATAGGTGGGGCCAGGTCAATGGTCAGCATTGACCAGTCAATGGTCAATATGGGCTGGGTCCAAACTGGGTCAATTGGTCTTTGGGTTGGGCCGGTCTGGGCCGGGCCGGGCCAAACACGTGGCACGCTGTGACGCTGCCACGTCATGGCCGTGGGCTCTTATTAGGCTGTGGTCCATGGCTGCGGTCTACGGTGGACCAAGTGATGCTGGTCCATGGACCACAGACTGGTCTACGGTGGATCGAGTCCATTGTCTGTTTCTCTAGGCTCAGCTCATATGCACCAAGTTCACGTAGGGGTGTCAGAGAGAGGGGGAATGTTTCCCCTGTCTTTCTCCCGCGGTGGTGCTCCTACCGGCGGCGAGCTTCACTGATGAGCCTCCATGGCGAGGCTGGTGCCCAACTGGGAAGGGGAAAAACTACCCTAGGCCACGGCGATCATGGTCCTGGGGCCCTAGTGGTGGCCGGGGTCTCCCAAGGCGTTGGCCACGGTGCCTAGCGGCTCGGCGGTTCCCGTCGGTGGCAAGGTCGCGCACGCCGACTCCCCAGTAACCAGGCTGGACAGACAATGGCTCCGGTGGTTCCGTGGGTGCACGACGAAGGCGTCCAGGGCTCAAGCGGGGCTTCAGACTCCTAGGTGGCCGTTAGGGGCTCCAGCAGCCATGGTGACATGGTGTCGACGGCGATGCGCACGCTGGTGCGCTACGGGCTTCGGTGGGGTGGTCACGGTGTGTTACTGACGTGTGTGAGGGTGCATGCATTCCTAGTGGTTGAGGCAAGGCACTGGCCTATGCGCTCTAGGAGTGGAGCGCCATGGCCGACGGTGAGGTCCGACAGCAGAGAGAGACCGGAAGGGGGGAAAAGCTCACCGTGGGTGGCGTGGAAGACTAGATGGCGATGCCATGTCGATTCGAGGCCGTGCAGCTCCGGTGTGGCCGTGTAGTGCCGTGCCGAACCACGTCGGTGATGAAACGCCGGCGTCGTCTTCGGCTCCGACGACCTCCTCCTCTGCGGCGGCTTCGGCGCTTTCTTCCTCTCCTTCCTTCCCCTTCTCCCTCCTCTCTCTTGGTTCCGGTGCACAGCGTATGGCCACCAAATGGCGGCGGGTGATGGACGATCGCTAGGGCTCCAGGGCTGGGGCTCTTATAGCCAGAGCTTCGAGCTCCACGGCGGACGGCTGAGGATTGTGCCGAGCACATCGAGCGGCATCGTGGGGCGTGGTTGGTTGGCATGGAGTTAGCATGGGCACTACGCCAAGGGGGGGCAAGGCCATGGCCCGGGCGTGACCCCCTGGCCCACTCTGCACTTGCTGTCGGCCTCCGGTCGGCTGACGGTTGGGCGCGGCGTGGGGAAGATGAGCAGGGGATGGCTGATGGGCGAGGTCCGCTGGCAGCGACTGCGGCAAAGGGAAGAGGGGCGTGTGGTGAGCAGCGCTTGGCTGACGCGCGGGGCCAAGTGGCAGCGACAGCTGGCGAAGGCAGCAGGGCGCACGGGCATTGCTGGGCCATAGGCTGGGCCGCGCGTGCTGGGGGGTGGCCTCGATGGTGCTGGCTAGTCTGGCTAGCTTGGGCCAAGCGGCTGGCTGTGAGGCCCACTTCTTCTTTTCTTTGTTTCTGTTTTTTCCTTTCTTTTCCATTATTTAAATTCAAATTTGGTTTAGAATTTGAATTTAAAACTGGGGTAACTTGTTCATTGGAGTTTAGGGAATTTTGTTTAATAATAACTTTATGGAATTGTTAAGCATAACATAAAGCAATGAGAATCCAAATCACAATTTAAGTTAACATGTATGCAACATCTATTTGTTAGAAATTAAATAATCATAATCAACATATGAAATGCTATGCTTATGTGTTGACTTAGGTTGGGTTACTTCTAATGCAACTCCTGGGTTGGGTTTCTTTACATGACACTCATCATCACATGGAAGTTTTTAAGAAAAAATTTGTAGTTGGTATTTTTAGGTGTATGGATTTTTGGGTTGTTACAGTCCTACCTCCTTAACAGAATCTCGTCCTCGAGATTAAAGTGTAACATACTCTTCGAAGAGGTAGGGATATCGTAGCTGGAGGTTAGACTCTTTTTCCCATGTTGCTTCTCTCTTAGTATGATTACTCCATTGAACCTTGCACATAGGAATAGTCTTGCTACGGGTCTCTTTGGTATCTCTGCCCAGAATTCTGATAGGATGTTCATTATACTCAAGTGTATCTTGAATGTCAAGTGTACCAGTTGGGACTGCTTCATCGGGTACTCTTAAACACCTGTGTAGCTGTGAGACCTGGAATACGGGATGTACGCCCATCAATTCCTCGGGTAGCTCAAGTTTGTAGGCGAGCTTTCCAATCCTCTTGCAAATCTTGTATGGGCCAACAAATCTAGGGGCAAGCTTTCCTTTCACATGGAATCTAACCGTTCCATGTAGCGAGGATACCTTGAGATAGACGAAGTCCCCCACATTGAACTCAAGTTCTCTTCTCCTTTTGTCAGCATAGCTCTTGTATCGACTTTGAGCAATTCTCAAATTCTCTCTTACCAGAGCAACTCCTTCTGCATCTTGAATCTTAGTGGAGTCAAAGAATGATCTTTCTCCTGGTTGAGACCACATCAAAGGTGTCTTACAAGGTCTGCCATATAGAGCTTCAAATGGAGACATCTTGATACTGGCTTGGTAGCTGTTGTTGTAAGAGAACTCTGCATAGGGTAGGCATTTCTCCCAATCAGAGCCGTAATTCAGTACACTAGCGCGAAGCATATCTTCTAAGATCTGATTTACTCGTTCTATCTGGTCCATCTGTCTGTGGGTGGTAAGCGGTACTGAAATCAAGTTTGGTTCCAATAGACTTGTGCAGAGCTTCCTAGAATCAGGACACAAACTGAGGACCACGATCAGATACAATACTAGAGGGAGCTCTATGTAGTCTGAGGATATGCTCAACATATAGATCTGCTAATTTTTCAGTATTGGTCTTGGTCTTTACTGGTACAAAGTGAGCAATCTTGGTCAAGCGATCAATAATCACCCAGATGGAATCATTGCCTTTCTGTGAATGGGGCAATCCAACTATGAAATCCATGGATATGTTCTCCCATTTCCACTTAGGAACGTTAAGAGGCTTTAGCAATCCTGTAGGCCTTTGATGTTCAGCTTTGACTCTGTTGCAGGTGTCACAACGTGCCACATGTCCTACAATGTCTGTCTTTGTGCCTTTCCACCAGAAGTGTTTCTTCAGGTCTTGGTATATCTTTGACCCTCTAGGGTGAATACAGTATTTGGAATCATGAGCTTCCGACAGAATTTCCCCTCATAGTACTAGGTCAGATGGAACGCAGATTCTGTTCTTGAACCAGATGGTTCCTTGTTCATCTTCTTAGTGGTTGGTCTTGTAGCCTAGTTTCATCAGACCACGGAGATACTCAATCTCTTTACAACTTTTCTGAGCTTGATGGATGCGATCTGTGAGATCATACTATATGCGGAGCTCATTCAGCAAGCCAGGCGGTAGTATCTCTAGTTGGAAATCATCAATCTCTCCCTTGAGCTCAGGTGGTACTGATTCAGTGATCAAGGTGTGACAGTAACTCTTGCGACTAAGAGCATCTGCGACCACATTAGCTTTTCCCGGATGATAGTGAATTTCTAGGTCATAGTCCTTGATCAACTCAAGCCATCGGCGTTGCCTCATATTCAAATCTTCTTGAGTGAAAAAGTACTTCAAGCTCTTGTGATCAGTGTAGATGTCACACTTGTTGCCTATCAAGTAGTGTCTCCAGATCTTCAAGGCATGCACAACTGCTACTAACTCCAGATCATGGGTTGGGTAACGGTTCTCGTGTTCTTTCCACTGTCGAGAAGCATAAGCTATCACTCTTCCATCTTGCATCAGCACACAACCGAGTCCTTGACGAGATGCATCACAATAGACTACGAAATCTTTGCTGATATCAGGCAATGATAGCATAGGAGTTGTGGTAAGCTTTAGTTTTAGTTCCTGGAAGCTTTGCTCGCACACGGGCATCCATTCAAACTCCTTAGTCTTCTTCAGAAGGTTGGTCATTAGATGGGCTATCTTGGAGAAGTTCTCAATGAATCGGTGATAATATCCCGCCAATCCCAAGAAACTTCTGACTTCTGTCACATTGCGGGGTTGATCCCATTCTTTCACAGCTTCAATCTTGGCTGGATCAACTGTGACACCCTTAGCTGATAGTATGTGGCCTAAGAAGGCAACTTCCTGTAGCCAAAACTCACATTTACTGAACTTTGCGTATAGCTGATGTTGGGCTAGTTTCTCAAGCACCATTCTCAGATGATGTTCATGTTCTTCAGCGGTGGATGAATAGAAAAGGATGTCATCAATGAATACCACCATGAACTTATCTAGTTCATCCATGAAAACTTTATTCATCATGTTCATGAAGTATGCGGGGGCATTCGTGAGTCCAAAGGACACCACAGTGAACTCAAACTGCCCATACCTAGTCACAAAAGCTGTCTTCGGGATATCACTTTCTCGAATCTTCATCTGATGATAGCCTGATCTGAGATCAATCTTGGAGAAATACTTTGCACCTCGAAGCTGATCAAGCAGATCATCAATTCTTGGCAGGGGGTACTTGTTCTTGATGGTGACTGCGTTCAAGTTCCGGTAATCAATGCACATTCTCATTGAGCCATCCTTCTTCTTGACAAACAGAACAGGGGATCCCCAGGGTGAAGCACTGGGCCTGATATATCCCTTCGAGATGAGCTCATCAAGCTATTTCTTGAGCTCAGCCAGTTCATCAACTGACATGCGATAGGGTCTCTTGGCAATGGGTCCCGTTCTCGGTAACAGATCAATGATGAACTCAACATCACGGTCTGGCGGCATACCCGGTAATTCTTCAGGGAATACATCGGGATAGTCTCTGACTACTGGCACATCATGAACTGTCTTCTCCTCTTTTTGTGATTTTGAACTTGCTTTAAGGGCACATAGGATAGAGGTGGACTTTCTAGACTGGGGTTCACATCTAACGACTTGGCCTGATGGGTGGGTCGCCTGGACATATCTAGGTGAACATGATATGATACCTCAGTGAATGGTTAACCAATCCATACCTAAGATGACATCTAGGTTAGTGGAAGGTAGTAGGGTTAGGTCAGCTCTAAAGATAAGACCCTCAATGGTAAGACTCACTCCCTTACAGGTGTGGGTGCACTTTAGGTCTCCTAAAGGTGAGCTGGTGATGATAGGCTCTTCACGTGGGGTTACAGATAGGTCATGTTCTCGTGCAAACTTGGATGACATGTAAGAACAAGTTGCTCCAGAGTCAAATAGAACTGATGCAGCTGTAACACCCCAGGTGTTTGCCACCAGTTAAGCAATGGGTTTGAGCTAAAACATGGTATATTAAGTGATGATGAAGATGTCAAGGTCAAACCTATAGAAACGAGCCCCAACCTAAACTTGGATATTGCACCTGTGCTCGCCTATAGACCCCTTTTCAAGATATATGCTTGGGTGGTGTGATTGGAATATCTTCATGTGTCTCACATCAATACCCATCTATATTGATCCATGGAAAAGTTTCGTGAAGTTTGGAATCAAGAAGTCACATGAAATGACGAGTTATGTCCTTGCTTGAATAATTTTATAAAGTGAATGGAATTCTTGATCGTCAACCAAATCTTGCAACCTTGCCCAAATGACTCTAGATGAACTCTACAACAAAAGTTATGAAAGGTTCATGTTGAGGAGAAGTCAAGAAAATGCCTCAATCGGTCAATAACTCTAATTTAAGCTTTATAGTGACGATACTTTGACCTATGTTGACCAACCACTTACAGTGCTTGCATGGAGTTGCACCTTAAATAAAAGTTGAAGATTGGGTAGAGTAGAACAAACTTTGTTTTTGGACTAAGAGCTAGATCAGCTTGGAAGTAAGTCAAATCAAGGTCACAAGATCGAATTTGCCGTTGTTTTCAGCACTTAGAAATATTCTAAGTCTGGAGTTTCGCTAAGCAACGACGTTGGCATTCCGCGTTCTCCGAAATTCATTAAGCAACTTGAGTTGGTCCAAAAAGAGAAGTTGAAGGTTATACTATGGAGAAGAGCATGCAAAAAGTTGCACTAAGTTTGACCGAGTTTTGACCTCCGAAAGTGAATTTCCGTGACCATTACCAAGGCGCTGACACTGACAGTTTGTGGCCTAATTACCCGCTGTTGAAGAGCTCTAATGACCTTGGTCTCTAAATGAAAAATGAAGAGCAGTTCGTGGGCTACAAACTTCATTTTTGGCCCAAGGACTGATTCGGCCTGGAAGTGGCCCAAATTGGCTCCCCACGTCGCCCTCGCCGGTGCCTGCCACCTGTTCGACAGAACGCCAACGTGGTCGCCATGCACCAGAGCACGTCCCGCCATGGCCGACGCGCGTCCTACCTCGTGCCACGCGCTGCTGTACGCCCTTCTCCTCCGTAACAGAGCGCCAGGGCTGCCCCGTCCCTCTCCGTCCCTTCTCACTCTCTCTCGCTCGCGCTCTGGCCGCACCAGAGCGATGCCGCCATGGCCGCCGCTGCCGAAGCTCCATGGCCGCCTCGTTTCAGCTTCGGCTTTTCCTCAGGCCCCACCAACCTCGCCTACTCCTTCCTCCATTCGCGCCGCACCTTCCCATCGAGCTGTTTCGCCGGCTTCGCTCCTGCAGCTCGCCGCCACCGGCGCCGCCGTCGCGGCTGCAGCTGGCGTGCGTGGCCGGGCCACCTTGAGTCGTCTCCGGCCAAGCTGAGAGCCTCAGTGGATGCGCGGGGACCCCCTGATGCTGCGCCGCCACCCCATCGCCGCCGGCGAGCTTCCTCCGGCCGGCAACAGCAAGCCCGGCGGGCTCCTCTGCTTTGAACCCCGTCAAGGACCTCGCGCAGCAATTCGACTAAAGTGAGGGGTGTAACTGCAATGTCATAGACTCAGGTGAATAGTGTCGTAGGACTGGTTTGTAATTATTTTGCAGGAACTTTGGAAATTCATAGTAAATCGTAGAAAATTCGTAAAATAGTAAATGAGGACTTTTTGGAATCCTTGTGAAATTCTCTATGCACTAGATCTATAATATTACATGTTTTACTTTAAAGTTTTAGCTGTAAAAATATATTTATGCAGCTAGGTTTGTAATACTAGTGGTATTTGTCTTTTTCATAACTGTAGATCTAGGGCTCCAAATGGAGTGAAATTTTTGTGGCACGCTACTCATATGATAGTTGATGTGTGATAAAAATTTCATGAGTATTGGATGAAGTATGAGTGAGTTATTGGTTTATCTTGCTCTCACATGAATTCTTGCTTTAGCAACTTGTCTTTTTCGTAGAGGTTGCTATACATATCCAAATGGAGTGAAATTTATACAGTAGACTATTAAGAGGATATGTGAGCCACTGTAATTTTTGTAGAATTTATTGTATACTTTTGGTATATGTTCATTAAGTCACCTTATTATCTAAAATAAATTAAGAAATGCATTAAAATAATTTATTTGGTCATGAACACTAGGTTTTCTGGTGTTCTTTAGTCATGTGTGACATGTTGGTAAAGTTGGTTTTGCCCAATTATGTATTTGCAACATAAGTTAATAATTATTTTCTTGCCGATGTGGTTTATGGACAGATCTGGGAACTTAGCAAAGTTCTTCATGATAATGTGCTTTGTTGTGAAACTTGTTTATACAAAAGTTGTAGATAATTCATGTATCTAGCTTCTATTAAAATTTGGTGTCATTTGGCCAAGTAGTTTAAGAGTTATAGCTGTTTAAAGTTGGGTTTCAGAAATGGCTGCTTTCTGTCAATTGTAGACCAGTTTCTGTAAATGGGTATATTTGACTTAGTTAACTTGAGAATCATGCTGAGATGATTAAAGATGAAATGTAGATAATTTCCTAAGCTTTCCAGAATGTCTTGTTTCATATCATTTGGATTTATAAAACTCCAGATATGATTGATTTATGAAGCTGCTGTTTGCAAGTCCAGAAATTGGCATATTCCGGTTATAGTTGTTGCTTCACCTTGACTTGCTTTGCATGTTGCTAAGTGTGGTTCACGTCCTTGGTAATTAAGTTAAATACACCTGAGATCTTGTGAGACTTATGTGCCATGTATAATATTCTTTGTTATCTTAGCATGATAGATTGTGTGATGTTAAGTTAAGCATCGCAAAGTACTTAAGTGTGTTTAGTGTAAACGATGCTTGTCTTGCTTGCTATTTGTGATGCGTCTCATGGTACTATTCTTCATATTCATGCACTTGCATCTTGCATCTCATCTAGGTACGCTAGATGAACCACGTGAAGGACGTGATGTTGGAGCCGAATCCGAAGACGATGTATGGAGGATCTAGTCCCGAAGATGGAAGGACTAAGCGAAGTGCTAGGAATCTGAGACATGTCACCAGGACTGGTGCAAGCTAACTGAACTGACTTGTGGCGGATCCCAGGCAAGCCCCGGAGCATTATAAGTCTCCTACTTTATAAAAGCAATTCTTTCTATATATATGAGTTATATATATTGTTGCATTAAGTTGTAGGAGTTGATTGAAACCGTTGATGCATTTATTACTATCCTTGCCTACCTTACTACCATGTTACCCTGTTAGGTCAGGATCGAATAACTGCTTAGCCTTGCTTAGACCGGTAGCGATCGGTGATATCCGGTCACCTACATTATAGGTGGTTACTGGAAGAATTTAGCTATGGAAAGAATGATATCCTGGAATTAACCATATGTGATGGATAATTGGAGACCGGACGGAAAAAGTTGGAGGTAACCAGACAGGGTTCTGGGGTGCTGTTAGTTTCCGTCTGTGTCGATTAAGGACCGATCGTTGTTGGCCCTCGAGTCATGTTGAACGCATGCCTTACATTTAGCTGGCCGGATAAAGTACCTTCCGACCGCGAAGCTGGGAGATTTTTCGGGCCGAGTAGATTGCCCACAGCGCACTGTGCCGGAGCAGGTGTGGTAGGACACGGGGGCGAGGATGATAAGGACCAAAGTGCAGTCGGTCGGCCCCCGGGTACATGTGGTTCCTGGCAAACTCGAGATTCCTGGAAAGTTGACTCGGTGATCAATATCTCACTTTAGCGGGTGAGTGAGGTTTGTGTAAGGAATAAATCACCAGCTGGTTAGGAATCGATTCGAATCGCCATCGCTCCTGGATAGTGAGCACTTGACTCGAGTTACTTCATCGTAGTAATTATTATGGAACAATGATGGTTATCTGGATGGTACGGGATATGCTAAATCTAAATTGGTAACTGGATGTTATTGGTTAATCAAGTGATTGCTATAGTACAGGTGCTTACCTAGATGGATAGGTCATAATAAAGATGATGCAAAGTACTTTACAAATGGTTTATTCATGATAAGCATATGCTTTTCGCAAACTAGTCAGCTAGCCTACTAAAGAAAGCCATTGCATGATCCTTGGTGTCACTTTATTTCTGGTTTACGACGGGTAAGTCTGGCTGAGTACATTCGAGTACTCAGGGTTTATCCCACCTTGTTGCAGGTGATGTTCTCGACCTGTTGATGATGGTGGCTAACCACCGGTGGGCTCGGTGATTCTATACTTACTTCTCATCTATATGCTTTTGTCGGATGATGTCACTTATGCTAGCACTATATTTGGAACTTATATTAATGTAATCATTTGAAAGCTATGTTGTTTTCACTAAGCGATTTTGAAACCCAAACTTGTACTATTATTTGTTAACCCCTTTGTAATATTATTTCCGCTGCAACTCGATGTATGTGATGTGTATTTGCTTAATCACGCGATCTTGGTTGTGATGTTGATTTACCGAGGTCTTTCGGGACACTCGGCGGACTACCGGGTTTATATGAGTGAAAGTATGGGTGTGTCAACGTGTTAGCGGGGACAACCGTACTTGATCTTGTATAAATTGGGCGGTTCTATGTCACAGCTGGTATCAGAGCGAGATTAAGCATAATACTGTCAGGTACATAGTTTTAAAAGCTAAGTTTTGGTTTTAAAAGGTCTATTTTAACTAAAACTTCAGCTACAAGCAAATTTGTCAAAACTTATTCGCAAAACTATGCTAGCGACATCTTCCTTTATGCCCAGTTAAGGACTATTAGGTGGCTATCTAAGTACTAACTTTAAGGGATGTACTGTATTGCAATTTTTTTCTTTCGTCGTCCATATGGCGTGCTATTGTATGGATGCCTATTCGCTTGAATAGGTACTGTATGGATCAATTGCCTCTACGCCTAGGTAAGTGTGAGTTGTGAGAGTATGACCGTCCAACTGTCGGTCTAGGAGAGAGTTAGCTGTGGCTTACTGGAATATTTACATGTTACACACATGTATATATGAAGGTACTTAATTGTGGGTAGATCTTATCGGGTAGCTATGGATATCGAAGTATATACATCTGGGGATGTATATATGGAGAGTATCTTAGTTTACTGTTTTCATTATGTGCGCTTATTTATCTCTTGTGGGGATGGGCTGCAATGAATTTGCCTGCAGGTACGCTAACCACGAATGCGTAGATTGAATGTAGCTGACGACTAACTATATACCGAGAGAGTACGTGTTATGCCACCGACATAGAACGTGATTGCCACCTTAGGCTGGCAATTTCATGAGGACGAATAGGACGAGCATGCATCATGATTGTGCTTGTGCATAAATATGCTTCCCTTCCTTTGTTCTAAGTACTAAGTAACTTGTGGTCGATGTATTGCACTATCTTCCTTGTGTGGAGTTAAACAAGAATGCCGTGTTCCATGTTGCTTTGAATAGGAAGTGCTTGAGAAAAGTGTGTGCTTAGCCTTGCTAGAAATAATTGTGGTTACATGCTTAATGTCCTCTAGTTTAGCCAAGTGGTGGATATGTATGCTTGTTATCTAATTAGTGCCATAGTTATCACCCCTTTTGTCCTCGGTAAGCATACGAGTGTTGAAGAGCGCTATCCTAGAACCACGTCCAAGTTTTGGTAATCACTTGGTGGACACAAGACGTATATGGAAATTCGGCAAGAAGTCCCCTGCTCAGTTGTCCTTGGAAATTAAGCTATGCTCTCTTGCGTTGTGTTTTGATTTTCGGAATCCCCTGCTTGTTGACTCCTAACCTTGTGACTACCTTTGTTTGCTATCCCTCCTTCGCATAGTGCTTGCTCCTATGCAACCCAATTTAGTGCCATGTGAGATTTCTTGTAGGGTTATATGTTCAGTAATGGTGCCACGATTAGCTGATCTATGGTGCCGCTGACTGAAACCGAGAGCCTCCTGTGGGTGCACACACAAGGCTGTGCTGCTCGGCACGCGCTGGTATCGAGGTTTCTAGTCATGATCCATTACAGAACTACACCGAATATGTTATTCTCACTTGAGCTCTTCCTTGGTTATCTCTCCTTATCATGTTAAGAGATCTATATGCAGAACTAGATGCAATAGGACTTCCTCTGTGAGTAGTCCAACGGTTAACCTTTGAAGAACAGGTCACTAACTAGGAACATAAATAGACTGCAAGAGGTGGTAGACAAGTGACTCTACTCGACGTGACTGTCCCTATAATGACAGTCGATCATCTAGTGAGCAACTTATGTCATTTTCATTGGATCAGAAAGGTGCACCACACTTAAGGTTGAAACAAGTTATCAGTCGGAATGATAAATGGACCAGGATATTATGTGCTGTATAGGTCACCTGATATATATGAGATTCCTGTCCAAGTTCTCAATCTTTAGGTGCATAAGGATCACGTAGACGAACCGACCTCCTTTGGTGTGACCCCTTTCTGCATGACTTCAATGGCGACCATCTATAGGCTTTGACCACAATTTTTATTATCAAGAGTGAAGATTCGGAACCTTTTTAGTGTTGAGGGACAACTGAGTTGTACCAGGAGGAAAGTTAGTCTTCAGTTAGGTAACGACTATTTGGTAACTATGAAGGCCAGATCTCACAGAACAATGTTGATCAAGGAAACAACAAACCTAGCCCCGCAATGCAAGTGCTACTTCTTCTCCAAATGTGCTATCAAGTCAATTCCATCTTGGACAATCATGTATATAGTACAAGACGTGGTATCGGCTAGGTAGGAGCTAGTGAAAGCACGTTCCTGATTTTAGTCAGCATCTTTATGCCCCAAGGTGCCAATTACACATATGCCCGGACTCTATTGGATGAAGTGCCGAAGGATATATAGGAATGGTTCCTTGTCAATGTAGAAATGCCCTACATGTGGAATAATGTTTTGTGCCCTATGAAAACAGCCACAAGTCCAATGCTTGCGCATAGTCAAGTTGGTGTCTAGAACGATGGTTGAAGTGTTACCAGAGAAGCATGTGAGGAGAACTCTAGCCTCCATCCTTAGCTAGAAAAAGACTGCTGCTGCTACGAGAAAAGTTAGAGAGTGCAAAACACACACCTCAATGTGTGGGGCGAAGAAAAGAGAGGACACAAAATCTGTCCAGATTTTTGTGGCACTAAACCGGTTATCTTCAAGCCGACGGTTAGTGACTCAAACGAAGTTGGATTGACCCCAAACTTGGTGATCTCATTCCTTGCTTAAGGCCCTTCAATGTCTTAAGTTGGTTTGAGTATTGGCTGAGTAAAACGTTGGATTTGAGAGATATCTTGTCAGGCTCGGTTGCTGCCATTTCAGAACACAACAGTTTTGGTAGATGAATTGTTTGGATGGTCAAACGGTGTCCGTTTGAGTTGAATTTTGGTGAGTAGTTAGAAGACCCATGAATCTACCTGTCCACCCAAATTTGTGCATATTGGAGCAGTAGTTTGTGAGATATGAATAGAAAACAAAAGGGTACAGAATCTGCAATTTCACGGCGACTGCGATCATCCTTCACCTGAGAAAGTTGTGTTTACAATTGATGCCAAGATTGGCAAAACGATCATTGTCTTGCCATTAGATAATCCTTTATATGCCCTAGAGAAGACTCCTTGCACCCATGTTTGTGCCGTACCTTTGTCCTCTCGTATCGATAATAGTTGAGCAGTCAAGATGTTCTACAAGTCAAATTGTGCCCTTGCAATTCGAAAGCAATTGGAAAGGTGTCAAACCGCAGATTTTCGGATTATGGTTTTTAAGATATTGATTGGCCTTAGAATGGAAGCCTCGATGTCAAATATAGTTTAGGAAAGCTGGTTTTACTATGATGCAAGTCAACCCAACTTGCTGTGCAACTGCACCACGAAGGCAAATTGTACTCAACCTGCTTGGTAGTGAACTAGTCCCTAGTTTTGTGAATTACTTGCAACTTGTGTTGTCCTCCAAGCCTTGCTAACATCCTTCTGCGTCAATGGTTCTCCAATGCTGACATGCCTTTGGTACCTTATATGTGTTTTTACCCAAGAGGTTGCATCAGATTCAACCCAGATCACTGTTGCAACTTGGATACGAAGGCTCCCTAAGGAATGATCATCGAGAACGTTGAGCCGACAGAGTCAGCTACTATGTTTACCACTCACTCAGCAGACTCAGACCATACAATATTGTTATCAGAGAAAGAGAACTGCACACATGGAACCATTGCAACGAGTATCCTTCAGAAGATTATCATCTAGTGCAAAGTCCATAAGGTCTGTGCTATATCCACTTGGGAAGTAGATGCTGCAAGTATTTAGTCTACGTTTGTATCGCTCTTCGTACATCAAGGACGAAGTACGTAGGACATTGCTATCTTGGATTCCTCCCAAAGTAACAATACATCATGAAGGCCAACGAAGGAAATTCTTCAGACAAAACTTACTACAAAGGACAAGTATCAGAAAGTGTCTTGACCAAATTAGCCTCTCTTATGCTTGAAGCTATGTAGCCTAAAGCTCTGGCTGATATTGGAAACTGGTAGCATGTCTCTCTTCCACTAAAAGTCTTTCGTCATCGAATCTCGGGACGCGATTCTTTAAGGGGGGAGGGCTGTAACACCCCAGGTGTTTGCCACCAGTTAAGCAATGGGTTTGAGCTAAAACATGGTATATTAAGTGATGATGAAGATGTCAAGGTCAAACCTATAGAAACGAGCCCCAACCTAAACTTGGATATTGCACCTGTGCTCGCCTATAGACCCCTTTTCAAGATATATGCTTGGGTGGTGTGATTGGAATATCTTCATGTGTCTCACATCAATACCCATCTATATTGATCCATGGAAAAGTTTCGTGAAGTTTGGAATCAAGAAGTCACATGAAATGACGAGTTATGTCCTTGCTTGAATAATTTTATAAAGCTGAATGGAATTCTTGATCAGTCAACCAAATCTTGCAACCTTGCCCAAATGACTCTAGATGAACTCTACAACAAAAGTTATGAAAGGTTCATGTTGAGGCAGAAGTCCAAGAAAATGCCATCAATCGGGTCAATAACGGATAATTTAAGCTTTATAGTGACGATACTTTGACCTATGTTGACCAACACTTAACTAGTAGCTTCTGCACCTGTTATGAGTTGGGCCTTTAATAAAAGTTGAAGTTTGAGTGGAGTAGAACAAACTTTGTTTTTGGACCCAGAGCCAGATCAACTTGGAACTAAGTCAAATCGAGGCTCGAACTTTGAGTTGACAGCTGTTTTCAGTACTTAGAAAATTTTCTAAGTCTGGAATCCATTGTCATCGCTGTTGGCATTCCGCGTTCTCCGAAATTCATTAAGCAACTTGAGTTGGTCCAAAAAGAGAAGTTGAAGGTTATACTATGGAGAAGAGCATGCAAAAAGTTGCACTAAGTTTGACCGAGTTTTGACCTCCGAAAGTGAATTTCCGTGACCATTATCAAGGCGCTGACACTGACAGTTTGTGGCCTAATTACCCGCTGTTGAAGAGCTCTAATGACCTTGGTCTCTAAATGAAAAATGAAGAGCAGTTCGTGGGCTACAAACTTCATTTTTGGCCCAAGGACTGATTCGGCCTGGAAGTGGCCCAAATTGGCTCCCCACGTCGCCCTCGCCGGTGCCTGCCACCTGTTCGACAGAACGCCAACGTGGTCGCCATGCACCAGAGCACGTCCCGCCATGGCCGACGCGCGTCCTACCTCGTGCCACGCGCTGCTGTACGCCCTTCTCCTCCGTAACAGAGCGCCAGGGCTGCCCCGTCCCTCTCCGTCCCTTCTCACTCTCTCTCGCTCGCGCTCTGGCCGCACCAGAGCGATGCCGCCATGGCCGCCGCTGCCGAAGCTCCATGGCCGCCTCGTTTCAGCTTCGGCTTTTCCTCAGGCCCCACCAACCTCGCCTACTCCTTCCTCCATTCGCGCCGCACCTTCCCATCGAGCTGTTTCGCCGGCTTCGCTCCTGCAGCTCGCCGCCACCGGCGCCGCCGTCGCGGCTGCAGCTGGCGTGCGTGGCCGGGCCACCTTGAGTCGTCTCCGGCCAAGCTGAGAGCCTCAGTGGATGCGCGGGGACCCCCTGATGCTGCGCCGCCACCCCATCGCCGCCGGCGAGCTTCCTCCGGCCGGCAACAGCAAGCCCGGCGGGCTCCTCTGCTTTGAACCCCGTCAAGGACCTCGCGCAGCAATTCGACTAAAGTGAGGGGTGTAACTGCAATGTCATAGACTCAGGTGAATAGTGTCGTAGGACTGGTTTGTAATTATTTTGCAGGAACTTTGGAAATTCATAGTAAATCGTAGAAAATTCGTAAAATAGTAAATGAGGACTTTTTGGAATCCTTGTGAAATTCTCTATGCACTAGATCTATAATATTACATGTTTTACTTTAAAGTTTTAGCTGTAAAAATATATTTATGCAGCTAGGTTTGTAATACTAGTGGTATTTGTCTTTTTCATAACTGTAGATCTAGGGCTCCAAATGGAGTGAAATTTTTGTGGCACGCTACTCATATGATAGTTGATGTGTGATAAAAATTTCATGAGTATTGGATGAAGTATGAGTGAGTTATTGGTTTATCTTGCTCTCACATGAATTCTTGCTTTAGCAACTTGTCTTTTTCGTAGAGGTTGCTATACATATCCAAATGGAGTGAAATTTATACAGTAGACTATTAAGAGGATATGTGAGCCACTGTAATTTTTGTAGAATTTATTGTATACTTTTGGTATATGTTCATTAAGTCACCTTATTATCTAAAATAAATTAAGAAATGCATTAAAATAATTTATTTGGTCATGAACACTAGGTTTTCTGGTGTTCTTTAGTCATGTGTGACATGTTGGTAAAGTTGGTTTTGCCCAATTATGTATTTGCAACATAAGTTAATAATTATTTTCTTGCCGATGTGGTTTATGGACAGATCTGGGAACTTAGCAAAGTTCTTCATGATAATGTGCTTTGTTGTGAAACTTGTTTATACAAAAGTTGTAGATAATTCATGTATCTAGCTTCTATTAAAATTTGGTGTCATTTGGCCAAGTAGTTTAAGAGTTATAGCTGTTTAAAGTTGGGTTTCAGAAATGGCTGCTTTCTGTCAATTGTAGACCAGTTTCTGTAAATGGGTATATTTGACTTAGTTAACTTGAGAATCATGCTGAGATGATTAAAGATGAAATGTAGATAATTTCCTAAGCTTTCCAGAATGTCTTGTTTCATATCATTTGGATTTATAAAACTCCAGATATGATTGATTTATGAAGCTGCTGTTTGCAAGTCCAGAAATTGGCATATTCCGGTTATAGTTGTTGCTTCACCTTGACTTGCTTTGCATGTTGCTAAGTGTGGTTCACGTCCTTGGTAATTAAGTTAAATACACCTGAGATCTTGTGAGACTTATGTGCCATGTATAATATTCTTTGTTATCTCAGCATGATAGATTGTGTGATGTTAAGTTAAGCATCGCAAAGTACTTAAGTGTGTTTAGTGTAAACGATACTTGTCTTGCTTGCTATTTGTGATGCGTCTCATGGTACTATTCTTCATATTCATGCACTTGCATCTTGCATCTCATCTAGGTACGCTAGATGAACCACGTGAAGGACAGTGATGTTGGAAGCCGAATCCGAAGACGATGTATGGAGTATCTGTCCCGAAGATGGAAGGACTAAGCGAGTGCTAGAATCTGAGATGTCACCAGGATGGTGCAAGCTAACTGAACTGACTTGTGTCGGATCCCAGGCAAGCCCCGGAGCATTATAAGTCTCCTAATTTATAAAAGCAATTCTTTCTATATATGAGTTATATATTGTTGCATTAAGTTGTAGGGGTTGATTGAAACCGTTGATGCATTTATTACTATCCTTGCCTACCTTACTACCTTGTTACCCTGTTAGGTCAGGATCGAATAACTGCTTAGCCTTGCTTAGACCGGTAGCGATCGGTGATATCCGGTCACCTACATTATAGGTGGTTACTGGAAGAATTTAGCTATGGAAAGAATGATATCCTGGAATTAACCATGTGTGATGGATAATTGGAGACCGGACGGAAAAAGTTGGAGGCAACCAGACAGGGTTCTGGGGTGCTGTTAGTTTCCGTCTGTGTCGATTAAGGACCGATCGTTGTTGGCCCTCGAGTCATGTTGAACGCATGCCTTACATTTAGCTGGCCGGATAAAGTACCTTCCGACCGCGAAGCTGGGAGATTTTTCGGGCCGAGTAGATTGCCCGCAACGCACTGTGCCGGAGCAGGTGTGGTAGGACACGGGGGCGGGATGATAAGGCCAAAGTGCAGTCGGTCGGCCCCCGGGTACATGTGGTTCCTGGCAAACTCGAGATTCCTGGAAAGTTGACTCGGTGATCAATATCTCACTTTAGCGGGTGAGTGAGGTTTGTGTAAGGAATAAATCACCAGCTGGTTAGGAATCGATTCGAATCGCCATCGCTCCTGGATAGTGAGCACTTGACTCGAGTTACTTCATCGTAGTAATTATTATGGAACAATGATGGTTATCTGGATGGTATGGGATATGCTAAATCTAAATTGGTAACTGGATGTTATTGGTTAATCAAGTGATTGCTATAGTACAGGTGCTTACCTAGATGGATAGGCCTATAATAAAGATGATGCAAAGTACTTAAAATGGTTTCTTCATGATAGCTTATGCTTTTCGCAAATAAGTCAGCTAGCCCCTAAAGAAAGCCATGCATAATCCTTGGTGTCACTTTATTTCTAGTTTACGACGGGTAAGTCTGGCTGAGTACATTCGAGTACTCAGGGTTTATCCCACCTTGTTGCAGGTGATGTTCTCGACCTGTTGATGATGGTGGCTAACCACCGGTGGGCTCGGTGATTCTATACTTACTTCTCATCTATATGCTTTTGTCGGATGATGTCACTAAGCTAGCAATATATTTGGAACTTATATTAATGTAATCATTTGAAAGCTATGTTGTTTTCACTAAGCGATTTTGAAACCCAAACTTGTACTATTATTTGTTAACCCCTTTGTAATATTATTTCCGCTGCAACCCGATGTATGTGATGTGTATTTGCTTAATCACGCGATCTTGGTTGTGATGTTGATTTACCGAGGTCTTTCGGGACACTCGGCGGACTACCGGGTTTATATGAGTGAAAGTATGGGTGTGTCAACGTGTTAGCGGGGACAACCGTACTTGATCTTGTATAAATTGGGCGGTTCTGTCACAGCAGTATTGCCATTAACTAAAAACATACCGTACACAACGTTAGGGGCAGCTTGCGCTTCCTCGGCATCCAGATGGTTGAGACATCCACGAGTAGCTGATCCCTTGAACTAAGACTTCTGTGCAGCTGAGTTCTGAGGGCACTCAGCGGCTTTGTGACCTAGTTGGCCACAAGCAAAGCAGGTGAAAGGCGTACCGCCTATAGGGGTTGATGTGGGTGCCTTCCAGTTTCCAGTGCTTGGTGTGGAGCGGTTCTGTGCTGGGTGTTCATTCACTATGCGGGGACGGTTGAAATGGTCCTGACTATTGCGGTCCTGAGCATAACGGTCCCAGGTGTAATGATCCTGAGCAGGGCGGGAGTATTTGGCGGTGTAGCCTCCACTTCCCCTACTTGATCCAGGGTTGTCATCCCTGTTATGGCGAGAGCGTTCCCTGGATGGTGCATCTCTGCAGAACCTCTTGCGATCACGACCACGGAGAGACTCCTCAGGCTTACGTTTCCTATCCCTGTACTCTTCTCCAGCTTCAGCACGGTCCTTCTCAATCTGGATGCAGCGATCCACCAGAGCACGCAATGTGTTGCTCTCAATACCGCCAAACTTCAGCTTGATGTGCGGGTTAAGTCCCTTGCAGTAATAGTATAGCTTCTCCTTCTTAGAGTTCACAACATAAGAAGGTGCATAGCACAGAAGGTTGGTGTAACGAGTAGTGTACTCAGTCACCCTGTCCTTTCCCATCTTGATGTTGTGAAACTCCTCGGCTTTGGCCTCCATGATACCCTTGGGAATGTGATACTCAGTGAATGCTTCAGTGAACTCATCCCACGAGATGTGGGTAGGGTCCTCATGGGAGTCACTGAAACTATCCCACCAGGCACGTGCTGCACCCATGAGCTGGTGTGTGGCAGCTCCAACACACTCATCATCAGTGAAAGTAGTGAGATCAAGCTTCTTCTCCATCTCCTTGAGCCAGTCATCAGCTACAAGCGGGTCAGGGTCGGTGCCATCATAAGTAGGTGGCCTTAGCTTTAGAAATCCCTCTAGCTTCCTTTGGAAGTTGTTCTGCTGACCTCCCTGGTGACGGTTTGCTCCTTCAACAAGAGCTGCAAGAAGCTAGGTCTGTTGTGCCATTACTTCTGCCAGGTTCGGTGGTGGTGGTGGTGGAATGTTCTCCTTAGGTGGCGGAGTATTCTCCAGGTGGAAGGGTATCCCTCCACGTCCATGGCCACGGCCACAACCACGGTTGTTGCCACCACGTCCCCCATTGGGTTCAACTAGTTTAGGGGTGGGCGCACGTCTTCGATTCATTAGGCGATTAGAATGGCGGTTCGGCATCTGCAACACGGATCATAGAGAGTTTAGTGCTTGTGCCATAAGTGCTTATAATTCAATATGATTACATGATTTTGACAATTTAAAGAAAAACATTTATGCTATCCAACACTCATTACAAAGAAGCAATAAGATTCATAAAGATGCAATAAGATCTGAAACATTCATTACATGGTTTTTATTACATAGCATCATCTCCAGTAGCTACACTTGAAGACGTGCGAGAATCGTTCTACTCATAGCGTCTCATATTACATCTCATAAGGGGTACATCATGGGGTACAACTTACGGAAGCTACTGACATGACTCATGACCATGCAGGGTCATCTACTCTAACTCGTAAACCACAGCTGGGATACGACTGTTCTCGATCTCAATCTCCTTGTCGGACTTGTGAAGTCGAGACACATACTTTAAGGCCTCGGCGAGCTCCTTAGTAGGCTTGGCTCCAGGTAGGGTAGGGCAGGCGTCTAGGTTGAGGCGAGTCGGGGCTAACTCAAACTCCTCTATCCTAGGCTTTGTCTTACTGCGAACCTCCTTGGGTAGCTGATCCCACATACCTTTCATCTCCCTGAGGCGCTTCCTGTCAGACTTCTGCCAAGCCTGCCATGTCCTCTCACACTTGTCCTGTAGGTACTTGGTCTGCCTGAGTGCCTCGATCAGGTGACCCTGGTTGCGAACGGCCTTCTTCCTGAACTCCTCTTGCTCCTGAGTCAGGGTCTTGTTCCGAGATTGGATCTTCAGCATATCAATCCCCTTGGATCTCTCTCTGTCTCCCCTGCGGTTGAACTTGGCCTTCTTGTCATCCAACTCACTCTGTAACTCGAAGACCTTGCTGTCGAGGTAGTAGTTCATGTTGCTTAGGTCGGCTGCTTTGTCCTGTAAGTCAGCGACCTTGGCTCTGTGGTCCTCCTCACAACGGTTGAGCTCGTCCTGCAGCTTGGCAACTATCTCCAGTAGACTAGCTCGCTCCTGTGCTCCCTACGAGTCTCGCTCATGGTACTCCCACCGGAGGGCCTGGTCCTGATGTCTCTTCTGCTCCAGCTGGGTCATGTACCTGTCCTGCTCCAGTAGGTGAATAGCTGAGACACGAAGGCATCTATCCTCCTCGGCAAGGATAACTCTGCCTGCTGCAAAACTCTACTCACTGGGGGTAAGGCTGAGGTCAAGGGCCTGGGGAAGTAGATGGAACTCTGTCGTCTTCAGGTGCTCGTAGTGGTCCCTCATCACTCTACGAAGTGCCTTGTGTGAGATAGCTTACAGTCCCTCCTCGACTGTGTCCTCTATAGTCAACTCGGTGAAAGCTGGGACAGAAGGTAAGGTAGTGCTAGCTGGGAACTCCACTGAGGTGACAATCGGTCCTTCGATTCCTCCTTCCTTAGCTAGCTTCCCGATGCAAGTGACCTTGACAAGCTCTTCGGGGACACCTAACATGACGAGAACTCGGCAGAGGGTCTGTGTAAAACCCCCGAGCTCACGTAGGTCAAAGGTAAGCTTGGTGTGGTCCAGAGGTAGCGGTCCTAGTGGTGGCCAGTCGATGTTTGTTGCCATCTGCATGTTTCAAGGGGACAGGTGTTAGCAGGTCAATAAAATAGATAAGCCTTGCATAAAAGTAAATGCAGGGTCGGTATATAACCGAAAGAAGGGTTGTCCACATCCTATTCTATCGTCCATTTCTGAGGGTTTCGTCCTATGGTCAAGTATGGCTCTCATACCAACTGAAATGACCCCAATTTCCGTGATGGGAAATCCACAGCGTCGAAGTGTAATAAGATCATTGTAGATCATATTACCCAAATTCTAGTCGAATATCACATCCATACAACGACAATATCAGAGTACAAATAGTGCAGAATTACATAATTTATTACATCGCCGCATTGGCGGAATCAAAAGTAGCATTCATTCAGAATAGCTTGAAGATAAGATCGTCAAACTCGAGCGTAGGCACGAACCCCTCATCCGTCAAACTCCTCGGAGCTATACTCCTCAGCAGAACCTGTGTGCCAAAATTTATCAGTACGATTTGTACTGGCCACTCCCATCCCTATGAGCATTGCTTTGTGGAAATTGGATGCAAGTGGGACATAGTCAAAGGAACCTATAAAGTTGGGGTTTCCTATGCAATAGCATATCAAATAAATAGTAATAGTTTGTCAAGTTTTCACGCCATTCCCACACACATTCCACTCCATTCCCTTTCCCAAGCCAGGTTTCGATCCTGGGATCAACATACCACCATCTCCATACCATCACCATACCATACCATCGCTTAGTCGATAGGCCAACTCCCTCTCGGCACTGTCTCAAGGCCCGTAGCCCCTGGCTACGACCGAGTCCACTGTCCCATGCGTAATAGGTGCTATGAGATTGGGTGGGATGTGGCACTTTTAGTGTAGTCGTCTCCGTACTCCTCACGGTACTCACATTCCTCATCTGTCTGTTTCTCCTCCGAGTCTGCAAATGATCATAATATAGTCGCGTTAGCGACGTCTATAGAATAGCACAAAGAAGCAATGAAAATTCAGAAGAGCCAAATGCACTCAAACATGGGTTCATTGCGTAGAGCTTGATTTTAGATGAATTTTGGTCCTAGTTTCGTATTTTTCTGAGGTCATATGAATTAGTTATGAATTTCTGAAGTTTAAATCTATTTCTGAAAATGCAAAAAGGCTGAATTAATCCTGGGCTAACACGTGTCATGCTGTGGTTGGTCCACGTGGCTTGCTGACATCAGCATGACATCAGCATGACGTTGTCATCACAGTTCCGAGCTGACAGGTGGGGCCCAGCTGACGTCATCAACGTTGTCCACACCGACAGGTGGGGCCAAAGGCTATTGGGTCACTAACAGGTGGGTCCGGTCAAAGTCAACGGCAGTCAACGACGAGTCAACGGTCAACGGTCAACAGTCACGGTCACTGACATGTGGGCCTGGGCTGCTGACGTCAGCAGCTAATGTCAGCGTGACATCAGTATGATGTCACCTCGACTGTGCTGGCTTCTTACATGTGGGTCCCACGTGATGTCATCATGACGTCAGCATCTGACGTGTGGGTCCAGGGTGTCCGTGTCACTGACAGGTGGGGCTAGGTCAATGGTCAGCGTTGACCAATCAACGGTCAATACGGGCTGGGTCCGAACTGGGCCGGTTGGTCTTTGGGTTGGGCCGGGCTGGGCCGAACACGTGGCACGTTGTGACGCTGCCACATCATGGCCGTGGGCTCTTATTGGGCTGTGGTCCATGGCTGCGGTCTATGGTGGACCAAGTGATGCTGGTCCATGGACCATAGACTGGTCTACGGTGGACCGAGTCCATTGTCTGTTTCTCTCAGCTCGGCTCATATGCACCGAGTTCACACAGGGGTGTCAGAGAGAGGGGGAATGTTTCCCTGTCTTTCTCCCACGGCGGCGCTCCTGCCGGCGGCGAGCTTCGCTGATGAGCCTCCGTGGTGAGGCTGGTGCCCAACTAGGAAGGGGAAAAACTACCCTAGGCCACGGCGATCATGGTCCTGGGGCCCTAGTGGTGGCCAGGGTCTCCCAAGGCATTGGCCACGGCGCCTGGCGGCTCGGCGGTGCCCGCCGGTGGCAAGGTCACGCATGCCGGCTCCCCAGTAACCAGGCTGGGCAGACAATGGCTCCGGTGGTTCCATGGGTGCACGACGAAGGCGTCCAGGGCTCAAGCGGGGCTTCAGACTCCTAGGTGGCCGTTAGGGGCTCCAGCAGCCATGGTGACACGGTGTCGATGGCGATGCGCACGCTGGTGCACTACAGGCTCCAGTGGGTGGTCACGGTGTGTTATTGACGTGTGCGAGGGTGCATGTGTTCCTAGTGGCTGAGGCAAGGCACTGGCCTACGCACTCCAGGCATGGAGCGCCATGGCCGACGGTGAGGTCCGGCAGCAGAGAGAGACCGGAAGGGGGGAAAAAGCTCACCGTGGGTGGCGTGGAAGACTGGATGGCGATGTCATGTCAATTCGAGGCTGTGCAGCTCCGGTGTGGCCATGCAGTGCCATGCCGAACCACGTCGGTGATGAAACGCCGGCGTCGCCTTCGGCTCCGACGACCTCCTCCTCTGCGGTGGCTTTGGCGCTTTCTTCCTCTCCTTCCTTCCCCTTCTCCCTCCTCTCTCTTGGTTCCGGTGCATAGCGTATGGCCACCAAATGGCGGCGGGTGATGGATGATCGCTAGGGCTCTAGGGCTGGGGCTCTTATAGCCAGAGCTTCGAGCTCCATGGTAGATGGCTGAGGATTGCACCGAGCGCATCGAGCGGCTTCGTGGGGCATGGGTGGTTGGCATGGAGTTGGTGTGGGCGCTGCGCTAAGGGGGGGGCAAGGCCATGGCCCGGGCGTGACCCCTTGGCTTGCTCTACACTTGCTGTCGGCCTCCGGTCGGCTGACGGTCGGGCGCGGCATGGGGAAGATGAGTAGGGGATGGCTGACGGGTGGGGTCCACTGGCAGTGACTGTGGCAAAGGGAAGAGGGGTGTGCGGTGAGCAGCGCTCGGCTGACGCACGGGGCCAAGTGGCAGCGACAGCTGGCGAAGGTAGCAGGGCGCGCGGGCGTTGCTGGGCCGCGCATGCTGGGGGGCCTCGATGGTGCTAGCTGGTCTGGCTAGCTTGGACCGAGCGGCTGGCTGCGAGGCCCACTTCTTTTCTTTCTTTCTGTTTTTTCCTTTCTTTTCCATTGTTAAAATTCAAATTTGGTTTAGAATTTGAATTTAAAACTGGGGTAACTTGTTCATTAGAGTTTAGGGAATTTTGTTTAATAATAACTTTATGGAATTGTTAAGCATAACATAAAGCAATGAGAATCCAAATCACAATTTAAGTTAACATGTATGCAACATCTATTTGTTAGAAATTAAATAATCATAATCAACATATGACATGCTATGCTTATGTGTTGACTTAGGTTGGGTTACTTCTAATGCAACTCCTGGGTTGGGTTTCTTTACATGACACTCATCATCACATGGAAGTTTTTAAGAAAAAATTTGTAGTTGGTATTTTTAGGTGTATGGATTTTTGGGTTGTTACAGTGGGTGCCCTCGTCGTCGGAATCGGAGTAGCCGAAGCAATACTCGCTTGCGGCCAAGAAGCGGCGCATGGCTTCAAGGTCGTGGAGTCCGGAAAAATCCGCTCTGGCCCACGCCTCGTCCTCCTCTGAGGAGTCAGCGTGGGTGTGGGTCGACGCGGTGGTGTCGAAGTCGAGGGCGAAGTGCTGGCTGCGTCCGGAGGGATCCACGTGAGCGGAAGCGTAGGCGTAAGCGTAGAAGGCGGCGACATTTCCCAACCCAAAGGGGTATGGGGATGGTGCCATCGCCGGGCTCTGCTCTGCCGGAGTTGGCCCCTTAGGGAATGGTGGAGCGGAGCTTGATGACGGGGCATCGCCGTGCGTCGCTGGCATTTTTCCCTTGTCCAGGCTCAGGCTAGATAGGTCCCCAACCAGGGACCTTGTGCCAACGGCTGGGCATGGGATACTGGCAGGGCGTGGCACGTCGCCCTGGGTTTGTGCAGTGTCGCCGGGGTGACCCTGCTCACGTCGTGCCTGGCGAGCGTGGCGAGAGCGGCCGCTCGGGCGCCGCCCGCGCCTGGGCTGCCGGTGCATGACATCGTCGTCGGTCGGTGAGGCTCGGGGCATGAGGAGTACCATGTCATACTCATGCCCTAGAGACATGAACTCTAGGCTCCCAAACCAGATCACCGTGCCGAGACGTAGTGGTCATATGGGGTCTGCCATCCGGAACTTGTTGGGATGACGAAACCGACACGCAGAGGCCCCTACCTGGCGCACCAACTATCGGTGTTTCAGATAGGGGGGTCCTCAACCAACTAGTAAATTTGTACTGCATGTTCCCAATTCCGTATGGTGATGCAAAGAGACACAAAGTTTATACTGGTTTGGGTAATGGGTACCCTACGTCTAGTTCAGGAGATCGATCTTGTATTCTTTGCACCGAAATGCTCATAGTAGGGGCTTACAAGCAGGGCGAGGGAGGGAGCTAGCCCTAGGTCTCTTCGTGGTGCAGCGTGGATTGCTTGAGATGTTGATCTCAAGCCATAGGAAAGCTCGTATGTTCCTCTAAACATTGTGTGCGAATTCGTCACGTGTGCCTAGGCCTAATCGTCAGTGTCTGATCCCCCGAAATGGCCCTAGTCCCTCCCTTTTATAGTTGAGGAGGGGACAAGGGTGATACATGCGCTAGTTACATGGTGTCGTGCGAATGGAGGCGGCATGTCCAAGCCCTATGGCCTGTTGCTGTGGCGGCATGGTCGACGGAGTGGTCATGTCCTTGAAGTACTAGGGCAACACGCCGGTCACATCCGTTCATGTGCGTCGTGGGGGCTCCAGTGTTTGCTTGAAGCGGGGCGTGGCGGTCGACGTGCTGGCCATTGTGCGCTGACTGCGAGAGAAGCCAGGGCTCAGCGGGTGCTGAGGCCGAGCCATCATGGGAGGCTCGGCAGATGTGAATCCCGTGGTTGCCGAGGCCCCACAATAGATTGTCGAGGCTTGGAGGGAGCGGCTAGGCTTGTATGCTGATTCTGAGGCTATGGTGACCCGAACCTGACTCCCCATGCTATGTTGTTCTGGGGGCAGGGATAAGGTGGCAGAGTGTAGTTCAGGCGCTGATCGTGGGCACAGCACCAGCGCACAGTGCCCGGTAACCCCAACCCTGTCCTGCTCTCGGATGGTATGGCGCCGATGTGACCTCCCGTCCCATCGGCCACTCCGCGGTGTCAAGCCGCCGTTCGGCTAAGATTGCGGGAGTGGTTGACGCATTAATGGGACACAACGCGTTGTCGGGAAGGCTGGTCGAGGCGGGAGCGATGGGTTATTGCCGAGCCGGCCTCGAGCGATGCGGAGAATCGCTATCTCGTTCCAGGCTGTACACACGGGGCCTCGGGTGAGACAGAGAAGGGGTTCCTTGTCGAGGCCTCCCGTACGAGGCCTCACGTGAGGCGGAGATTCGTCAGGCCGTCAAGACCTCCCGTGAGAGGCAAAAGGCGAGGCAGACAGCCAGTGGGCTTGGACGGGGCCAGTGATTAACCAATGGCTTACCTTCTGGCTTTGTTTTTTATGGGATTGAAGTGGCTCTTTCGATATACGCTAGGGGCACCCCGTTTTATGGTACCCGACAGAAGGGCAGCAGAAAATGATCTTTCCTTGTTGCCTTGTTAAGTTTTCTATAATCAATGGACATCCGCCATCCTATGATGGTTCTTTGGGGGATTAATTCATTCTTTTCATTTTTAACAATAGTCATGCCTCCCTTTTTAGGCACAACTTGCAGAGGGCTTACCCACTCAATGTACGGAATGAGGTAGATGATCTTGACGTGTAGGAGTTTCAAAACCTCTTTCTTAACAACCTCTCTCATTGTATTATTAAGCCTATGTTGTGGCTCCCTAGAAGGTATATAATCGGGATCTAAAGGGATGCGATGGGTGCAAAGAGCAGGGCTTATTCAATTAAGGTCTTGGAGTGAGTAGCCAAAAGCAGAGCGATGCTTTTTTAAGATAGTTAGCAAGTGGAGGGATTCCTCCTGAGAGAGTTTATCACTTATGATCATAGGAGAATCCTAATTATTATTGAGAAAATCATATCTAAGACCAGAAGGTAGGGTTTAAGCTCAATGGCGGGCTTCGGTGGTTCCAGTAATTCATCTAGAGGTTCAGGTTGTGTAGGATTTTCTTCTTCTTCTTCGATGAAGAACTAGGCATCATCTTTAAGGTTGGGTTCGATCAAGTCATCAAGAGATGCAACCTTAACCTCTTCCATTAGGTCTTTGAAAGCTCTTGTTTGGTTTTGGTAAATTGATGAAACCCTAAGTGCTAACCTAGTTTATCAAAGTGATTATGAGATAGGTGGAACTACTCCAAGTGATGAATAAATGGTGAAGATCATAATGATGGTGATGACATGGTGATGATCAAATGCTTGGACTCGAAAAGAAGAAAGAGAAAAACAAAAGGCTCAAGGCAAAGGTATAAGTAGTATGAGCTATTTTGTTTTGGCGATCGAGACACTTAGTGAGTGTGATCACATTTAGGATCGATAGCCGTACTATTAAGAGGGGTGAAACTTGTATCAAAATGCGGTTATCAAAGTGCCACTAGATGCTCTAACTCATTGCATATGCATTTAGGATCTAGTGGAGTGCTAACACCCTTGAAAACATTTGTGAAAATATGCTAACACATGTGCACAAGGTGATACACTTGGTGGTTGGCACATTTGAGCAAGCGTTAGGCACTTCACTGGTGGAGTGTCCGACGGTGCCACCGACGCTCAATACAGAAAAGATGGAGGTCACTGTAAGTGATTGGACGCTGGTCTTGGTAGGACCGGTGTGTCCGATCAGTGGTAGCAGTGAGCGTGCAGTTTTGGTCTCATGACCAGATGCTGGCGTGGAAAATGATAGGACGCTCAGGGCCTGAGTCCGGTCAGTAAGACGTATGATGACGTTGAGTGATCGGACGTTGGGTGAGTCCGGTCGGGCATGACCGAACGTGTCCGGTCATGATTTTTCGCTTCTGGTACCTTACTGGAAATGACTGGACGCTTGTGTTGGTGTGTCCGATCACTTAGTGCAGCATGTCTGGTCACTACTTAAAAGTACTGAATGACCGTTGAGATCGGGCAATCAGCATTTGAAGCCGATGACACGTGGTAAGCATCGGGCGATCAGACGCTAGGGTCCTACTGTCCGATCGATCTGACTAGGAGCGCCCGGTCACCCCATGTTGTGCCCAGTGAAGGGGTACAATGGCTCTATTTAGTGGGGGCTTCTATTTAAGCCCCATGGATGGCTCTAACTCATGCCCTTGGCCATTTGCATTGACATAGTAACCTTGTTAGCTTAGTCCAAAGCCCTCCCACTCATCTCCATCATAGATTCAACATCTTTGTGAGATTGGGAGTGAATCCTAAGTGTATTGCTTGAGTGTTTGCATCTAGAGGCACTTGGTGTTTATGTTTCACTGTAGGATTCACTTGTTACTCTTGGTGGTTGCTGCCACCTAGACAGGCTTGGAGCAGTGAGGATCATTGAGTGGAGGTTGGTGATTGTCTCTAGCTTCAGATCAGTGGTGATTGTGAGGGGTTCTTGACCTTTCCCCTAGGTGAAGAGCCAAAAGGTACTCTAGTGGATTGCTCGTGGCTTGTGTGATCCTCATCTTGTGTTGGTTGTGCAGCACCCTATTGAGGGTTTGGCGTGTGATGCCAATTAGCGCGTGAACCTCCAAGTGAGTGAATCACCACAACAAGGACTAGCTTGTCGACAAGCAAGTGAACCTCGGTAAAAAATCATTGTGTTCATCATTTGATTCTAGGGTGATTGGTCTTCATTGGTATTCATTCTTGTGATTGTTTGGCTTCTTCCTCGACATGGTGGTATAAACAAGTTGCTCACTCTCTTTACATTACCGTAAACTAGTTGTCAAGCTCTTTAGTGTAGCTAGTTTTGAGAGCTTGTTAGTTTGGTTAGTGTGGCTCTTTAGTTAGCCTTTGAGAGCACACTAACTTAGTGTAGTGACATAGCTATTGTGTGGATAGAAACTATATAAACTAGAATTGTGGTAGGTGGCTTGCAATTTTAGTAGGCTAGCGCAACACTTGCTTCACCTCATAATTGTCTAACTGGTTTGTTAAGTGTTGTTGTAGAAATTTTTAATAGGCTATTCACCCCCCCTATAGCCATTAGGACCTTTCAGTCTTGCTTGGGAATCAGCTCAGTCTCAGCATTTAGAGAATGAGTAATGGGTATAGAAAGCTTAAAGTTTTTTTCGAGGCTTATTTTCAATTTCCCTATTTGTCCTTCTTGGATAAGTCCTTCGATTGGTTGTCCTATCAATAGGTCAAACTCTATGATATCATAGATATAAAAGCTCAAATGAACCATGGTTCCTTGTACCTTAATAGGGAGGACATACAAAATTCCCAAACTTGGGAGAATGTGTCCTGAAAGACTTTTCAACAACTTTGTTGTTGGTGTTAATCGCATGTCTTTCAATAAATCATGAGCAAAAGATGCAAACATGGTATTAACACCCACAACTTGATTATAAAGAGCATCAAAAGGAGCTTTGTTAATTTGGCAATGAATGGATATAGAAGGTGAATCTAGATGAATCACATCAGAGGAAAGCTCTGATTCTTCTAACCACTCATTACTTATAATAGACACTAGCTCTTTCGTAGTCTTTTTAAGGAAAGCTTCCTCAAAAGGGTCAAGAATTTCTTCATGAGATGATGATTTCCTAGGCTTCTAGGGTCTCCTCATGGTATTTCTGTATTCACTAAATTCAAGCATAAATTCTAAAATTGGAGTTTCCTTCTTTTTTGGTGGTTCAGGATTTGGGATAGCTGAAGTTGCTGATGGGTTAGGAAAAAGTTCTGGTTTAGCTATCTGGGGTTCCTCCTCTAATGACTTCTTGTCTACTTTTTTAGGCGTGTTCTCTAGGATTTTAGTAAGAATGCTTCTCCCCAAATTGGTGAAGACATGCAAGAATGATCCTCCTAAAGCTGTATCAAGACACTTCGAGGTTTTCCTATCAAGACCCATAAAAAGTGTTGAAGAAGAATGGGGTCTTGAATGGCAAGGTTTGGGCCAGTATTAATAAGAGCATTCAAATGATCTCATGCCATGCCTAGAGATTCTTTTTCTTCTTGTTTAAAAGTTAGAACCTCTGAATGAAGGCTGACTACTCTAAAGATGGGAAAGAATTGCAAGGAAAAGTTAGAACACAAAGGTTCCCAATCTCCTTGTCTACTCCCTTTGGTGAGCTTGTACCATCGTTTGGCTTTTCCCATCAAAGAAAAAGGAAAAAGCTTCCATCGTAAGGTTTCATCTGACATGCCTGCTTGTGTAGGCATGCATAGGTATGCTCAAACTCATTTAGGTGGGAATAAGGATTTTCATCATCTTCGCTCGAAAAGGATTGATCCCGGACTATGTTGATTAAACACGGGCATAGCTCAAAGCCAGGTGCTAGGATAGGCTATGAGGATTCTAGTGGCTCTAGATGTGTGCTCGTAGATGCAGCGTATTAGTAGATAGAAGTGGATTCTAAATCCATAAAGAAAAGAAAAGAATAAAAGGTAAAAGATAAAAGAATAATGATACAAGGTTTAGCTAGGTTTGAAGTTAACTCAGCAACCAGTTTCCCCGGCAACAGCGCCAAAATGCTTGTTGGTATATATTAATGCACATAGAATAATCTACAAGCGCACAGGATATTATACCAATGTAGCACTTCACCATGAAGTATCCTAGTTTTATATCGAACTCAAGGAAACATGTGTGAGAATAACTAAATCTAACTTAACCCAACTTCACAACAAGGCTTAGATAATAGGCAATATAAAGGAGATCAGCAAATGTCTTCTAGTTCTAACTTCAGATAAGCTATGTCTTCTATTGTTCAATTCTGGGGATATTACTAAAGAAAACACAGGCAGAGTATCTTTCCTATAGTAACAAGGTCCTACTAGGCCTACAAATGGGAGGTGGACTACAAAGGATTCAATAAGGCTATAAGAGTCACCCTCAGCGAGCTACCACCGATCCAGGAATATAGGGTACATCCATGACTAATCGAGTCTTAGCACCTACGCTTACACTACGAATACTACTTTAACCCAGGAGCTAACAGGATTAAAGTACTCTAAAGAGAGTCGCAAACCCAAAGAACAATATGAACAAGATGCTTACCTAGAATTAGAAGTCGATTACCAAAGAATCTCAAAAGCAAGCTTAAGAAGAACTTGATTCCGCCAGGGTACAAGCCGTAGAGAGAGCACCGATAGGCCGGCACTTCCTCTAAACTCTTCCCTCACACTATATCTCTCTATCTCTAATACAAGACTATATCCTACTGAGGACTAATCTTCTCTTGATTGCTAGCTCTGATCCTAGTGGAAATATGAATTAGGGTTTCTGGCCTTCAGGCTCTCAGGATCAAATGCATTCTGCCCTAGAGAGGGGGCTATAGGTAGGTATATATAGGGGCCTTCAAGCATCTTAGACCCTCAGATCAAACCAACTTAAAAGGACGGCATAGATGTGATCCTTGAGGTGGTGGAGAACCGACGTAGCAACAAGAGGCTGACATGAGGGGCCCATAAGCCAGTTGGCCTAACAGTGGGGCCAACCGGCCCCACATGTTAGTGGCTCAGGGTATGCTTTGGTGATTCACCTTCTAGAGTCTTCTATAGTCTTGCCATGTACATACCGTCACGTATTTTCATGATTTACATTGACTAATAGGTCCTCCTTGGTGGTTTTCTGATTAAATCATGTTAAAAACACAGATTCACCAAAACTCATGGAAATTGTTAGTTTAAACCCCTAAATCTATGTTGGTGATCCATTTTAGTCATTTATGCAAAGTATATTGATGGTTTATGATTGACATTAACTATCATCAATAGGCACTCACCTTCGCATAATGTTCTACTCGCTTTACGAGCAGATCCATCTTAGATGCAAGCATGTCAATTTCTTTAACTGAATGTGTACCTCATTTACAGGGGTTGGAGTCAACCATCGCTCCATCCTTGGTTGGAAACCATCTTCTCGATCAATGTCTTTGCATTTGTAACATTTAGCCAAAAGAATGCTCCACCAACAATGGCATTTAAATGGCTCCTATCTAACTGGCACTAATCCATGGTAGAAGTTCTAGATCAAAAGTCCAGTCTTCCATGCCATGGTGTGGGAATGCAGAGATGTACTCTTACATTCGTTCCCAAGCTTTGGGAATCGATTCATATTCTAGTTGTTGAAAACTAGAGATATTATTGTGAAGAGCGTTAGTCTTCCCCATAAGGGAAAACTTGACTAGGAAAGCGTTGGAACACTTGTCCCATGTGTCTATAGCATTGCAGTTAGAGTAAAACCATTGCTTAGCCTTTCCTAACAAAGAGAAGGGGAAAAGGCAAAGACGTATAGCCTCTTGGTTCACTCCCTTAATGGTGAATGTGCTACAAATCTCCAAAAAGTATTGGAGGTGAGCATTTGCATCCTCGTGGGCTTTCCCACAAAACGGAACAAGCCTAAACCATCACAATTAATGCTAGCTTAAGCTCAAAGTTAGCATCCCCATTGAAAACATTGGGTCCGGTGAGTACATTAGCAGCCTGAGGGTGTAGAAAAATCATGAATGGACTTGTCGCCATGATCGTGTAGGGTAGTGATAGGGTATGTGGAAAAAAGGATAAACTACTTAGGATAACTAAAAGACTAGTTAGCAAAGCTATCAATATAAATTCAAGGTAGCACTTCGCTCGATGAGTAATGAGTGTTGAATTTATATTTTTTCCCATAGGAAGGCAGAAGGCTAGAATTTATATTTACTGGTAGATTGCTAAGGCAAGCCTAAGTGTATCCTAGGTGGGTGAATGATAGTGGAAGTTGAATGTGAACTACCTAAACTAAACCACTAAACAAGCTACACTAGAGATAGCTAGGTGGGAGAGCAAGCGATTTATCTTTCATTAACTAAGGGTAAGATAATGACAAGGAGAAATGCGCTAGTACTTCGGGGCATAGCCCGCCTACCAACTAGGAGAGTTAAATAGACAAGGTCTACCACGAGCCCTATGATTTAATAACTAGACCTATCATGGTGGAATATAGAGGATGGACAAGGCTATCACCACTTGCCACCTACCACAATCTATCCGGAGGCCTAGCCATATCCACAAGTAATATATAGCCTAAGCACCACTGCTTAATCTATAAACTTACTACTTCGATCCGAGCTTCGATGAAATGAGATCAAAGCACCCTAACCAGATGGTGGAACCAATACTAACGAATAGCTACTAATTAAGAGATAACCTATGCTAATAATGCCAAACAATAAGCACCTAAGCTCACTAATGATTACCAATAATGACTAAGTACTTAAGTAATGCAAAGCAATAATACTAGAATAAAGTATTGAAATAAATACCTAATAAAGTAAATGCTAAATAAAGAATTACAAAAGAGCTATACCAGACCCAGAAGACTCTTCTAGACTCTGAGAGAAGCTCCGCTCTTGATCTACTCCACTACTAGACTACTACTCTATAGCTAATGCTAAGCCTAGAAAGCTAAGAGAAGCTTGGAGAGCTTGGAAATGAATGGGGCACTTTTCCACTTGAGCTCCACACCCTCTATTTATAGTGTAGAGAGGTATGGGGTATTTGTAGGTAGCCAGGAGGTTGGTGGAGCACCTAGGGCATTGGGCAGCACAAGGGGGGCGCCGGTCGGCCCTTGGATGCATCGCCTCTGCATCGTAGCGCCATGGTTGCTCCTCCAAGTCAGTTGTGAAGCCAGCACATGTCGAAATTCGATAGGTAAGTCAGTTGGTAAGGCGGTGGAAGCCTCCCAAGTCTATGACAATGGGCCCATGAATCCACCATCATCAAATCTTGTCCATTGATCAAACCGACTTGAATGAACGCTTGCCATTGGCTCTGGAGCAGCTCTCACGGATCTGTGACATGGCATGGCCACCTAGGGGTTCCAGGTGGCACCCTAGTGGGGCCGGGCGATGCTGCCAAGTGGGCCCAAGGCTCAGTGCCACTTCCACTTGCTTCCACGTGTCCATATTTGTCACCGTTTTGCTTATTTTTGTTTAAATTTTCTGCATACATACAATTCTACAAGCACAAGTAGAACTAGGTGAATTATAAACAAAATTCTACACATGTGATGATGATTTACCTCAATTGGTCATGCTTTTGGGTGGAATGTTGATGGTCAAAATGGGTGTTAGTGACCGTCAACAAGCTTCCCCAAGCTACCCCTTTGCTGTCCTCAGCAAAGATGCGGGATTAACATGGAATAGGTGTTGGATCAGGAGTTGCTACTATGTAACGTCCCTATAGAAATTTATATACAAACAAATACTATCTCTTGAGTTGAACATGTTAGCACTTAGAAACTCACCATCAGTCTTAGCAATGTGGGACTTATAGCCTTTCACCTTGACACAAGTAATTGCAAGAATGTGTAGCTAGATAGATACTTTTTGCCTACTTTGGTTTAGCTCAAATGTATTGGAGGTTTTCAATAAATTTTGAAAAAAAAAACTTGCCTAAGTTCTTCAGATGGTACACTCAAGTCACTCAATGGTGTTTTGAAATCTCACCAAGGCCATGGTTCTTAGCCTTAATTTCTATCCTAAAGCTTATGTGGAGCTCAAGGTAGGGGATAAAAGCATAGCCTACTTGAATTGAATTTATTGCTAAGTCAAACACTTGGATCACAAGGAGCAACAAATCATACTAATTGATCAAGTTGTGCATGTGTGTGCTATATTTGGTGGAAGTGGTACTTCTTTGAGAAGTTTCCCTTCTCTAGCTTCTTTTTGAGAGGGCATGGCTACTTTCTTTCTCACTCTCTCTCTTTTTTGAACACTAGAGCTTTTTGCTCTTTATTCTCTCTCAGCTTTTTTTCTACAGCCCATGCCTCTCTTTTTGATGTAAGATAGTTAAAGAGGTAACTTTAATTCTCATAGAGCAATAATTTATGGAAAGCATATGTGGTTGCGTATTCCTAGTGTAGGAATAGCATAAGTATGTGGGTGTACGTGATCTTAATCAAAAAGCATGATAAATTTCTCTACTCAGATCAACAAGGCTTAAAAAAGCTCAAAACAATCAAGCAGCTTTTATAGTGGCTTTATCATGTATGAATGAATATATATCTGGCTTTGGTAGGAATTTATCACCATTGAGGAACTTCTAGCAAGAGAGTTTTAGCATTTTATAAAACAAAACTCTAGGTTGTTTTACCATCCCTCAGATAGGTTCAAAGATTTACTCTAATCATGGCTACAACATATCTCACAAGAGCATATTCTTGGTTCTAGCATTTGCAACTCACAAAAGCATTCAACTTAAGATGAACTCTAAGTTATCATACTCAAAACTTAAGAAGTATAAGGTTGTATGACAAGCTTTTGCAAAGTATCACAGAGTAACTTTTCATTATCTCCAATTAAATTATCATCATTTTATTAGAGCAGAGTTTCTTTTAAGATAAATTTCAAGGCACTCCTCTCTACATTCTATGATCATGAATATTGGCATGTAAAACAAACATGAATGTAAAGAGAGGGTTTAAGATCTTTCATACCTGAGCGGGGAGAGATGTCTCCCCCAAGCTTGCCTTTTGCATAAGTTGAAATGTCGTCTAGTGGCTATTTTGATTCTCTTTTCATTGACTAACTAATACTATTAGAATACATAAATGACTAATTGACTAAACCTATTACTACTAGATAGCTTATTCAGAATAACTACTACTGATTATTATTATTATTATTATTATTATTATTATTATTATTATTATTATTATATTACTTTATTTTTTATTTTTTTATTTTTTTTAAATGCAAATCCTATACTAACATGCATAGCTACTACATGACTTTATTTATTAACATAGAGTAGCTTAATGCATCTAACTAATCATGCAATGCAAAGCAAATTTATTGGAAATTTAAATATGAGATGCAACTAATGAAATATGGTAAATAAATGCAATAGATAGAGAACTGACCTTTTTGATGGGCTTAAGGTCATTCGTCCTTGGGCGGAGGTGTTTCCTCTTGTTCCACCTTGGAAGACTTGTCAGGATCAGGGGATGACGAATTTGAGGACGGATCTTTCTTTTTACGCCACCTCCTTCTATTCTTCTTCTTCTTCTTGACAGGACTTCTCCGGATCTTCAATTGGCTTTGGTTTCTTCATCTTGATTCTCTTCGGATGCTTCTTCTTTTCCTGTTTCTCATCAAAGAGGGGTTGTCTAGAGGCAAAAGCAAATATTTATTTTCTTCCAACAAAGTAGAATTGGATTTGCCCAGAAGCCGCATATAGTCAAGCATTTGCAGTATTAAGGAAAGGAATGACCAAGGATTAAAGGTGTATTCTTGGCGTTGCCCATGTCTAAGATCATAAAATCTATTGGAACATAAGCACTCCTAACTTTAACTAATAAAGTAGTGGCGACTCTCTTGAGATAATGGGTGGATTGATCGGCTAGCTATAAGTAAACTGAAGTCGAAGCTAAGGTAGTGTAAAATAATCTATCATAAGTTTCCTTTGACATGATGTTAATACTAGACCCTAGATCATAAATGGCATTATGAAAAGTATGGGGTCCTATCGAGCAAGTAATCAGCGGGGGTTCTAGGATCACCTTTCTTAATGGTAAATGGGGAGTCTACTAAGAAGGAACCCCAAGAACTTCAAGCATAGCCATACCTTACCGTAACAAGGTTGGTTGTCTCCATGGTTCCTTTAGGTTTGTTAAGAATTCTATCTTTTTCATAGGATGGGATAGCAGCAGCAATTTGAGCTAATTGGGTTTCTATCATTTTATTAAAACTAAGTTGATTCTTTAAAGCAGAAGAAAACTCATCCAATTTAGCATTTATATTTTCCAACATCTTTTCATGAGCATGTAACGTTTTATTAATGCTATCAGTCATTTTACTCTGACTATAAATAAGATCTTTAAGGAAAGCATAACTATTATTACCTTGATTATTCATACGTTGAAAAGAGTAATAATTGTTACCTCCTTGGTTGTTAGAGCGTTGATTCCATCCTTGATGTTGTGGTGGACGAAAACCCATTGTCAGTGTTGACGAAGTTGAGGTCTTCCTGGGTCTCAGGATAGGAATTGCCCGATGTCCAACATCTCCACAGACTTCACAAGTCATGTGGGATTCTATGGCTTTGAGTGTCTCTTGGGAACTCACCTTCTCGTAATGTTCTACTTGCTTTAAGAGTAGATCCATCTTAGCTGCAAGCATGTCAATTTCTTTAACTGAATGCGTACCTCATTTACAGGGGTTGGAGTCGATCATCGCTCCATCCTTGGTTGGAAACCATCTTCTCAATCAGTGTATTTGCATTTGTAACACTTAGCGAAAAGAATGCTCCACCAACAGCAACATCTAAATGGCTCCTATCTAATGGCACTAATCCATGGTAGAAGTTCTAGATCAAAAGCCAGTCTTCCATGCCATGGTGTGGGCATGTAGAGACATACTCTTGCATTTGTTCCCAAGCTTGGGGAATTGATTCCTCTACTAGTTGTTGAAAACTAAAGATCTTATTGCGAAGAGTGTTAGTCTTCCCCATAGAGAAAAACTTGACTAGGAAAGCGTTGGGACACTTGTCCCATGTGTCTATAGCACTGCGATTAGAGTAAAACCATTACTTAGCCTTTCCTAACAAAGAGAGGAGGAAAAGGCAAAGACATATAACCTCTTGGTTCACTCCCTTAATGGTGAATGTGCTACAAATCTCCAAAAAGTGTTGGATGTGACCATTTGCATCCTCGTGAGCTTTCCCACAAAATGGACTAGCCTGAACCATCATAATTAACGCTGGCTTAAGCTCAAAGTTAGCATCCCCATTAATAACATTGGGTCCGGTGGCTACATTAGCAGCCAAGGGTGTAGAAACATCACGAATGGACTTGTCGCCCATGATCGTGTAGGGTAGTGATAGGGTAAGAGGAAAAAGGATAAACTACTTAGTATAACTAAAAGACTAGTTAGCAAAGCTAGCCATATAAATTTGAGGCCAGTTGCCTTCCCTAGCAACGGCGCTAGAAATGCTTGTTGATACTTCTTAACAACTATTAGAGGAATTCTGCAAGTGCATAGAACTATCACGTAGCACTTCGCTCGGTGAGTACCGAGTGTCGAATTTATATTTTTCCCATAGGAAGGCAGAAGGCTAGAATTTATATTTACTAGTAGATTGCTAAGGGAAGCCTAAGTGTATCCTAGGTAGGTGAATGATAGTGGAGGTTGAATGTGAACTACCTAAACTAAACTACTAAACAAGCTACACAAGAGATAGCTAGGTGGGAGAGCGAGCGATTTATCTTTAGTAACTAAGGGTAAGCTAATGACTAGGAGGAATGCACTAGTACTTCGGGGCACAGCCCGCCTACCAACTAGGAGAGTTAAATAGGCAAGCTCTGTGTTGACATTTCTTAGCATCACTCTTTACTAAGTTGTCATCCCTAGCTTGATACTAGAAATGTGTTGTTGGTAATTATTAATGACACTTGTAAACTCAGAAAAAATTATATATGTTAAAGTATCTACAAGCGCATAGATAATATTCTATTGTAGCATTTCACCCGGGAGTATAACGAGTATCATTATTTATATTTTATCCACATGGAGGAGCTATGGGATTGTTGGCATAGAGATATTGACAAATATGTATACTTATGATAAAACCACTCTCATGTTATGGTAGGTGTAAGTCAATTGATAAATAAATGATAAGTGTGAAGCATTGATAGTAATTCCAGAGATTAAAATAGAGACTCATAAAATGTAGTATGGCTAGGCAGGAGATTCGATAAGAGCAAAAGATTCCTAAGTTATTCCTTATTTACTAAGCCTTTTTTACACCCAAGTATATACACTCTCATCTATAGCATAATTAACTCTGGATCTATGCATAAGGAACATTACTAAGGAAGATCAAGAACAGAGATTGTCTCCCTTCGCAGCCATGTTCTATTTGCTCTACAAATGGGGAGTGGACTACAAAGGACTCAATGGGATTGTCACATCTGCGATCTACCATATGACCTAGAGTACAAAATGCATCCGTAGGTAAACAATATCTAAGCACCATGCTTACATAATGCCAACCACTTAACCCACACGTGTCTTGGGCTAAGCGCTTTGCGAACATATGCATAGACTCATCATCAATCACAACTATGTCAAGCATATAACTAGAGCAAACTACGAACATAATAAATAGCAACATAATATTGAAGTAGCATAAAGTCATAAATAAAGAGATACAATGGCTATACCAGTCTCCAGATGATGGATCCGGAATCCTAAGCAATAGCCCACACTCTACTTGAACCTTGCTAGCTAGCCTATACTAGAACTTTGAAGAATTGGAGCTCTATTCTCTTCTCTCTAGAAACCCTAATTTCTGGTCTACTCTTGACTTATGGCAACGTCCTCTAGAGGGGGCTAGGGCTGGTTATATAGACCAGAGCATCAATCCTGAGCCCTTAGATCAAACCGACTTGAATAAATGGCGTAGATACAATTTAGGAAGCGGTGGAAAACCAACGTATCGATGGGGGCTAACATGTGGGCCCTAGGGGGCCAGGTGGCCTATAGATGGGGCTAGCTAGCCCCACCTGTCATCCCCTCATGGTCTACCTCAGGGGGATGCCTTCTGGTGTCCTCTGGAACCTTTTGGAGTAATGTTCACCACAGAAAAGCAAAATTTTATTTGACGTTTTGATCCCCCTTGCCGGTTTTCTAGAATAACCCTGCTAAAAACACAGATTCACCAAAACTCGTGGAAATTGTCAGTTCAAACACCTAAGACTATGTTGGTGATCCTTTTTATGCATTTATTCAAGTTATGTTGATGGTTTATGATGGATGATAAGTACCGTCAACATGCTCCCCCAAGCTTATCATTTGCTCGTCCCTGAGTAAAGCCAAACTTAGCAATGGATTAGGAGTCGATGCGATGTTTTTACTCCTCAAAAGTACACATGCGTTCAACAAAGAATTCTCCTCCGGATGAAAATCTATCGATCTATCTTTCAAACTTACCCATATTACCTTCAACCATGGGGCTTTTGAGTTTTCACTTAGGTCTTGAGCAATTGAAAGACAGAACGATCACGTCAAGCACTATGTCTCAAGTTCTTTGTTCAACCATCATTCCAGAGTTTTTATAAGTTTTTAAAATAAAACTCAGAGATTCCATTGTATGACACTCTCAAGTCTCATATATGTGGTATTTGTGGATCCTTACCAAGGCAATAGTGATGTCATGCCTTTTCTTTCCCTACAACTAAGGCTTATATGGAGCTCATAGAAGTGGTAATTGTATAAGAGTGCATACTTGCAATACATATATTGTAAATTTAAGTAATGGATCCAAAGAGAGTTGAGTCATATAATCAAATCAAGATGTGTATGTGTGTGGAATATGGTGGATATATATGGTGGCTAGCCTAATTCTACTATGCTCCTTGAAAATATATCTCTCATTTGGAACTTTGGAAACAATTGCAAGAAAACATGGGCTATCTTATTCATCTCACTTTTTTTTCTTCAGGCGGGTATCTAAGTACCCATTGTTTTAATAATTCGGACACTTGTCCATTTTTTCAATTCTTTTTCTTTCTCTCTTCTTCTTTTTTTATGAATAACTTTTGCATAGCCCATGCCTCTTTTTGCAACAAAACTTTTGAGAGATAGCAACAAGAACTTAGAGCATTTATTTGGTGGAAAACCTATCAAGCATGTTTTTGGCGTCTTCTCCCAATGTAGGAGTAAAATATTTTTGGGTGGATCTAGATGGAATGCATGTTTTTGCCCCTACCCCCAATGTAGGAGTAGTGCATATGTGGGTGGTGTGTACGTGATCTTGATTTTAAGAGCATGACAAAACTCTCATAAGGCATCAACAAATCTTGACCAAACTCAATGCAATGCAAGCAGCATATATGAGTGAAAGTTTTCCTAGTCTAAATATCATATTTGGCTCTAGTAGGAATTCGAGCTTTGTCATACAGGATTTCATCATGTTGCATTTTTATGTTTTTGAAAAGATAAATCTCTGGAATTCAAGTGTCACTTGGAACAAGATAAATAGCAGCTCATACCTTCTCATATCATATCCGTCAATTACCTAGACTTAAGATCAAGCATATGTTACCCATGAGTTCAAGTTCAGAGCAAATTCTCATGTCCAATCAATTCCATCTAAAACTCAGGGAGAATTCAAGGCTGAAAACTAGGTGCTTGAAAGAAATTATAACAGAGCAACTATTCATCAATTCCATCATGTGAGATCATCTTCAAGTTCTTTTTATTTATCTAGCTCTTAAAAATAAGAAAGGAAACTAAAACACATCTTAAGCAAACTTAATTAAACTTAAACTATATACACACTCTTTTTATTTGTTTTTAATTTTTTTAGATCACGCTATAATAATATATATAAAAAGATAAATTTTTATCCTGTTTTTGGTTATGCATTTTTTTACTAAATAGCAAACTCAAAAAAATAAACTAAAGAAAATAATAAAATGTTAGGAAGGCAAAACTTACCTTCAGTAAATGGGGGCTCCTCCCCCAAGCTGGGTGCTGCTATGGTCTCTCAGAAAGGTGAGGCGATGTGGAAACCCTAGAGCAAGTATCACCAATTCTCGTTCCCCTGCTCCTGGTGCTGCTGAATGGTGGTGATGCGTTCTCCCATCTCTGCTTGCCACTAAGAGTGCTGGTGAAGTTGGTTCTAGATGTTATGTTGTGTCTCCTCGATAGTCGTCAGCTTATTGTCAAGGCGGGGGTGCTCCATCTACTGCTCATGATAGCCCATGGGCTGGTCATTGTAGCTATAGGCAGAGAAGGACATACGTCTTCCTTGATGGCCACTCGAGACTTCTTCATATGGCTGCTGTTGATAGTAGTCAAAGTTGCCATCCTGCCATTGCACACTTGAGCCCTGATGCTAGGAGCTTGCAGCGTGTTAAGGAGCGGGCTGCTCCCAACCAGCATGCTCGGGCTAGTGCATGTGGGAAGATTCCCACCAAGCATGCTCGGGCTAGTGCATGCGAGAAGAACCTAGCTGGTCCTAGCCTACATAGCTGGTGAAGGCAGGTCCTTAGGGAATTTGATCATCACCATGATATCTAGGGCTACGGGTTGTGCATGAGTCTCATCAGAAGCGCTCTGACTGAGGCGCTGCCTCCTTCACATATAAATCAATGACAAAAGACTACACCGCATATAGACCAAGGTTTTCAGTCTGGTAACAGGATTTTGTTTGTATAATCCATATACATCATGACAAGTTTCCCATCCTTTTTCTTCTTTAGCATGTGAGCTTGGACAAAATATTCATAATCAATAAACCAATGGGGAATGTCATCAATGTAAGCAACAGACCCAAATTTTTAGCTACGTGGGTGACCAAAGAAGTACACCCAACATCTCCCTTAAGTTTAGGGATTTCTTTCCATTATTTCATCATAAATTGGACAGGTAAAACCTTTCTTGTTTTAACCATGGTGTAAAGCAGTTTAAGTTCATCATTCCTCATAGTGCGAAAATCTTGTCTAGGAAATAAAGTAAATCCTAGCCATTTATGCATAAAACGTAGGGTTAGGGTGATGAATTTCATTTGTGCGGGGACGATAGCAAGTAAGTTCTTTAGATATCTCCCTCAAAAATTTCATCCTATCAAAGTCTTGTATAGCAGTGTCTACATCAATCACATACTGTGCATGAAATCCTAGAAGTTCACTAAACTGTTTCCATGGAATAGAAAAATCTTTTCCAAAAAGTCTAAATGAAACTTCCAAATTGGTGGGATTCAACATGCATAAAAATTCAGCAGTCAAAAGCTTAGACCCTGGTTCATCAATTTCCCAAACATTCTCCCATCCCACTGCCTTAAAAATCATGTCAAATTCAGTGTTTATACCAATTGCTTCCATTAGAGCTGGATCATAGATGGGAGTGAGGATGAACCTCCGGGTCTTCAACAGCATGTAAATGTTCTTATCTGTCTCGCCTCGGAGCTTGAGCTACTTCTCTTGCAGAAGAATGTTTCTCTCCGCTGAGGCTAATCAGGACGGCACTCCAAAAGTGGGAGATGGAAGATCAACCTCCATGTCAGAGCTTGCCTAGGATGATGAACTTCTCATTGAGCAGAACGACACCGCACGCTTGTGCTTTCTGGCGATCTTGCTCATTTTCCTCCAAAATAGACAAAAGACAACACAACTCATGGAACAGGGTTAGGAAAATGTTAGCAGTTAGCCATCCAAAAGTTAGTTGTCCAGAGGGTTAGTCGTCCGAGATTGCCTAAAGAACTTTTCTAATCAATAATTTGGCATGACTTCCACCCTAATTCTTTTTAATTTTCTCTCTTGATTTGGACATCACTACCACTCTTAAACCCTCTCTTTCTTGCTCAAATTTTAGCAGCACCTCTCTCTCTTACTCAAGATTCTAGCAACACTTTCACTCCCAACTTTCTCACCGTTTTCTCACACCAAAACTACTTCTACCAAGAGAATTTTCAACTACGAAATTGAGAACTAGAATTTTGAACTTGGTAGTTGGTTTTGAGCTGTGTTTGAGGTCGAAAGCAACTAGGAAGGAGTGGTATTTATAAATGGGCGAGCAGCGGGCCGGTCGGCCCCACTTTGTGGCCATTTGGCCAACCCTTCCTTCTGATGACCTCTTGCTTCGTGGTTAAGCAAAATATCTGCTCCTTTCAGTGGAAATGTGGTCTAGACGGTGCAGAGTGGAGGTGAGTGGGAATGGTGGAGATATGGAGGTGATAATGGAGGTCGAGTGGAGATGGAGGTGATGGTGGTGGGTCCCAGGTGTCTATGGGTCCCGGTGCCCATATTTCTACCATATATTAAGGTATATATGTATGCAATAAAAATATTTTATGAAACTATGAAATATAAGAAGATGAATGATGATGTTTTTAATTTTTTATGCCTCCACAATAAATATTTCTTTATAGGATTTTTACGCTCGTAAAAATTATTTATATGGGGCTTGAATTTTTATAATGTCGTGATGAGAATTTTTATTTTATAATGCATGTGTTGAAAAGTAAATATGTCGAAGTAAAATATAATGTGAAAAATGATTATGGATAACTACCAAGTTACCTCTCGGTGAGGGTTTGGCATTTTAAGTCCACCGAACTGGACTTCTCCATCCACGTTTACTCTTCGGGTGTGTTCTTTGGTCCTAGAGATGGAGACCTTGATGGATGAACTTGTTTCTTACACCATTCCAAATTAGAGCATTGTTCTGGTCTTGACTTGAAGGAGAATCACTCTACCTTGCCGTTGATATGGAATTTGATTTTTCTGGATCCGACATCAATGTGCACATTTGTAGTGCTCAGGAAGGGTCTCCCAAGAATGAGAGGTGTCTTCATGTCCTCCTACATGTCAAGTACTACAAAATCTACTAGAACAAAGAAGTTTCGTACTTTTACCGGAATATTCTTGGTGGTTCCTGCAGGGTAGCGGACCGATTGGTCGGCTAGTTGCAAACACATCGATGTTGGTGTGAGCGTTGAATAGTTGAGCTTGTCGAAGACCTTCTTGGGCATAACGCTGATGCTTGCTCCAATATCGCATAACATGTTCTCAAAGTTCTGGCTTTCGATGGAACTATCGATAGTGGGACACCCCAGACCTTCTTCTTGGCAGGTGATGTATTTAGAATGGCTGCACTACACTCCTCCGTTAACTTGATTACTTCAGTGGTGGACAGTGGTCTTTTGTTGTTGAGGATGTCTCTGAGGTACTTCGCATAGGTGGGTACTTGTATGGCATCTAGTTGAGGAATATTGATATATAACTTTTGAATTACCTCTACAAACTTACCAAACTGTTCATCTATTTTGGCTTTTTGATTTCTACGTGGAAATGGTAGGAACATAGTGTCATGAAAATCTTGTTGTAATTCTCGCTCTTGTGGCTCAACTTCTTCAACTTTATCGTTTCTCTTCTCCTCTTCCTCCATTACCACTTGTGTCTTACATGTCCTTGTCGGATACGGCGGATCACGAGTGGACTTGCCATCTCTTGTGGTTATAGTGTTGACCTTTTCAAGGTTAGTAGCAAAAGACAGAGCAGCGGCCAACTAGGCTAATTGAGATTCTATCTTTTTATTATAGCTAAGTTGGTCTTTTATGGCAGAAGAAAAACTATCCATTTTAGTATTTATGTTTTCTAGGACCTTATCATTAAAAGCAAGCTTTTTAGAAATATTCTCATTAATCCTAGATTGTTCTAAGATTAAGTCTCTTAAGGATGGTTGCTTGGGATTAAAATAATTATAATTGTTACCTGGTACTTACCTTGGTAAGTTGACCATTGTTGTTGATTTCATCCTTGTCTCTGTTGTTATGAACCTAAATTGTTGCCAATGATGTTTACATCCTCTTGATATTCAGGGAATTCAACCCCTAAATATTCTCCACAAGTGTTTTGAGCATTGAAAGCATCTTGAATGGCCTGATGATCTCTCTTGTAATTGTCTCGTTGTTCAAGCCAATTTAGCAGTACGTCCATCTTGGTTGATAGTGCACACACCTCTTCTGGTACTTCTTCACTCTTATTGCATGACTGAATGTTGCATTGAGACCAACCTTGATTAGAGGCTATCTTCTCCATAAGAGTTTCAGCTTTTCTAAGGGTGAGTGACACAAATGATCCTCCAGCAGTGGCATCAAGTTGTTCATGAGCTTTCTGAGTTAATCCATAGTAGAAACTTTGCATGAGCAACCAATCTTCCATTCCATGATGAGGACAATCTGAAATATATTATTGGAAACATTCCCATGCTTCTGGAATGGTCTCTCCCTTCTGCTATTGGAAATTGGAAATCTTTCCTCTTAAGGCATTGGTCTTGCCTATAGGGAAGAATTTTTCTAGGAAGGCTTTTGAACATTTTGCCCATGTATTGATGTTATCTTTGTTGGTGTAGAACCATTGCTTCTCCTTTCCTACTAGTGAGAATGCAAACAAGCGAAGTAGTATGATGTCTTGAGCAACGTCCTTGATGACGACTGTGCTACTAATCTCTAGAAAATTCTAAAGATGAGCACTAGCATCTTCATATGCCTTTCCGCTGAATGGGGTAGCTTGCACCATGTTGATGAGGCTTGGCTTGAGCTAGAACTCAAGGTTGTTGGTTTTGAGTGTTGGTCCAGTGCGGATGTTCTCGGTGCTTGGATAGAGAATTCACGCAAAGTCTTTTTAGTCATGGCTTTAGAAACTGGTGTTGAGCTTCCTCTTGATTGGCTTGATTGTGATTAATGGAATCAGAACCAATCCTACAATACCCTGTATAAGATATGAACAAAGACAAACAAGGGTAAGCCTACTAAAGTAGAGGTGTTATAATTTCATCAATAAGTATTTATTTGATCAATTCTCTATAGCCATATGCCTCTCTCTGGCAACGGCGCTAGAAATGCTTATTAATATTTCTTAGCATCACACTTTACTAAGTTGTCATCCCTAGCTTGATGCCAGAAATGCGTTGTTGGTAATTATTAATGACACTTGTAAACTCAGAGAAAATTATATATGTTAAAGTATCTGTAAGCGCACAGATAATATTCCATTATAGCATTTCACCCGGGAGTATATCGAGTATCATTATTTATATTTTATCCACAGGGAGGAGCTATGGGATTGTTGTCATAGAGATATTAACAAATATGTATACTTTTGATAAAACCACTCTCATGCTATGGTAGGGGTAAGTCAATTGATAAATAAATGATAAGTGTGAAGCATTGATAGTAATTCTAGAGATAGAAATAGAGACTCATAAAATGTAGTATGGCTCGGCAGGAGATTCGGTAAGAGCAAAAGATTCCTAAGTCATTCCATATTTACTAAGTCTTTTGTACACCCAAGTATATACACTCTCATCTACAGCATAATTAACTCTAGATCTATGCATAAGGAACATTACTAAGGAAGATCAAGAACAGAGCTTGTCTCCCTTCGTAACCGTGTTCTACTTGCTCAACAAACGGGGAGTGGACTACAAAGGACTCAATGGGAGTGTCACATCCGTGATCTACCACATGACCTAGAGTGCAGAATGCATCTGTAGGTAAATAATATCTAAGCACCATGCTTACATAATGTCAACCACTTAACCCACGCGCATCTTGGGCTAAGCGCTTTGCGAACATATGCATAGACTCATCATCAATCACAACTATATTAAGCATATAACTAGAGCAAACTAGGAACATAATATTGAAGTAGCACAAAGTCATAAATAAAGAGATATAATGGCTATACCAGTCTCCAGACGGTGGATCCAAAATCCTGAGCAATAGCCCACACTCTACTTGAACCTTGCTAGCTAGCCTATACTAGAACTTTGAAGAATTGGAGCTCTATTATCTTCCCTCTAGAAACCCTAATTTCTAGTCTACTCTTGACTTATGGCAGCGTCCTCTAAAGGGGGGGTTAGGGCTGGTTATATAGGGTGGAGCATCAATTCTGAGCCTTCGGATCAAACCGACTTGAATAAATGGCATAGATGCAATCTATGAGGCGGTGGAGAACCAACATAGCGACGGGGCTGACATGTGGGCCCTAGGGGCCAGGCGGCCTATAGGTGGGGCCAGACAACCCCACCTGTCATCCCCTCGGGGTCTACCTCGGGGGGATGACTTATGGTGGCCTTTAGAACCTTCTAGAGTAGTTTTTGCCATGGAAAAGCGAAATTTTATTTGACGTTTTGATCCCCCTTGCCGGTTTTCTAGAATAACCCTGCTAAAAACATAGATTCACCAAAACTCATAGAAATTGTCAGCTTAAATTTCTAAGTCTATGTTGGTGATCCTTTTTATGCATTTATTCAAGTTATGTTGATGGTTTATGATGGATGATAACTACCGTCAAGAATCTGCCATGAGCCCTACGATTTAATAACTAGACCCATCATGGTGGAATACAGATGATGGACAAGGCTATCACCACTTGCCACCTACCACAATCTATCTAGAGGCCTAGCCATATCCACAGGTAATCTATAGCCTAAACACCACGCTTAATCTATAAATTACTCCTTCAATCTGAGCTCTGATGAAATGAGATCAAAGCACCCTAACCAGATGGTGGAACCAATACTAACGAATAGCTACTAATTAAGAGATAACCTATGCTACTAATGCCAAACAATATGCACCTAAGCTCACTAATGATCAACAATAATGACTAAGTACTTAAGTAAAGCAATGCAATAATACTAGAATAAAGTACTAAAATAAATACTGAATAAAGTAAATGCTAAATAAAAGAATTACAAAAGAGCTATACTAGACCTAGAAGACTCTTCTGGACTATGAGAGAAGCTCCGCTCTTGCTCTACTCCACTACTAGACTACTACTCTATAGCTAATGCTAAGCTAGAAAGCTAAGAGAAGCTTAGAGAGCTTGGAAATGAATGGAGCACTTCTCCACCGAGCTCCACATCCTCTATTTATAGTGTAGAGAGGCATGGGGGTATTTGAAGGTAGCCAGGAGGTCAGTGGAGCACCTAGGGCGCTAGGCGGCCCAATGGGGGCGTCGATCGGCCCTTGGATGCATCGCCTCTACATCATAGCGCCATGGTTGCTCCTCCAAGTCGGTTGTGAAGCCAGCACATGTCGAAATTCAATAGGTAAGTTGGTTGGTAAGGCGGTGGAAGCCTCCCAAGTCTATGACAATGGGCCCATGGATCCACCATCATCAAATCTTGTCCATTGATCAAACCGACTTGAATGGACACTTGTCATTGGCTCTAGGGTAGCTCCCACGGATTGGTGACATGGCATCGCCACTTGGGGGACCGGGCAGCGCCCTAGTGGGGTCGGGTGGCGCTGCCAAGTGGGCCCAAGGCTCTCTGCCATGTTCACTTGCTTCCATGTGTCCATATTTGTCACCTTTTTGCTCATTTTTGTTTAAATTTCCTGCATACAAATAACTCTGCAAGTACAAGTGGAACTAGGTGAATTATAAACAAAATTCTACATATGTGATGATGATTTACCTCAACTTGTCATGCTTTTGGGTGGAATGTTGATGGTCAAAATGGGTGTTAGTGACCGTCAGCATGGTGCAAGGAAGAGAAGAGACAACAACAAGAGCAAAGATTATGTGAGAAGATGCTACAATTGTAAGAGCCCAGATCACATTATAGCAGATTGTCCCTACAATAGTGACAATGATGAGGATGAGAAGAAGAAAGAGAAGAAGGAGAAGAAGATGACCTTCAAGAAAAAAGGAGAAGGGAAGTGGCTATGTGGTCACTTGGGATAGTGATGGCACCTCCGATGATGATGATGGTGACTCTAGTGATAATGACAAGAAGTCCAAGAAGAAGGCACTAGCAAGCATCGCCATCAACAACAAGCCTTCCCTCTTCGACACTCCTTCGACTTGCCTCATGGCAAAGCCCACTAAGGTACAATATGATGAAAGTGATGATGATTGTGAAAGTGATGATTGTAGGAGTGATGATGAGGAGGAGGACTCCAACAAGGCTCTCATGGACATGTTGGAGAATGCCCACACATGTCTTGAGATGAAGAGAAAGGAGTGCAAAGAATTATGGAAAGAGCTCAAAGCTCTCAAGCAATCCTTTGATGAGCTCCAAGCCTCTCATGAGAGTCTAAAGGAAGACCATGAGGAGCTTGGCAATACTCACACTAAGCTTGAAAAGGCTCACTCCTCTCTCTCCTCGAGCAAACAAAGAAGGAGGAAGTCATTATGACATGTGACAAGGGCTCTACATGTGATTTAATTAATGAATATTTCTTTGAGCCTATCATTGTTGCTTCTACTAACCCTTCTTGTAGCACTTTCACTTCTACCTCATCTACTAGTGATGGTTTCACTTGTGATGCCTCACTAATAGGTTGAGAATGAGACCTTCAATAAGGAGGTCAATGAGCTCACTCGTGCCCTAGGCAAGGCCTATGGTGGTGAGGATCGCTTGCTTATGTGCTTGGGTAGCCAAAGAGCATCTCTCTACAAAGAGAGATTAGGCTATACCCCCAAGAAAGGTAAAGCCTACCTTTGCTCCTCACAAGACTAGTTTTGTAAAGAACAATGGTCGGTATTGCTATAGTTGTAAGCAAGTTGGTCACAAAGAGTATGAATGCAAGAACAAGAAATCACATGCTAATGTATCCTTAATTAAGTTTGATTCTTGTTATTTGCTTACCAAGGGCGCCAATGGTGTGAAGGCTAAGTTCATCGGTGCACCAATTGTGGGCTCAAAGAAGAAAGCCATTTGGGTACCAAAGAGCTTAGTGACTAACCTTCAAGGACCCAAGCAAGTTTGGATACCTAAAAGGAATTGATCTTCTTTTGTAGGTCAATTACAAAGCCAGAGGAAGACATTGGGTGCTTAATAGTGGGTGCACACAACACATGACTGGTGATTCAAGAATGTTCAATTCAATCAACACAAATAATAGCAATAGGGTTGATAGTATAACATTTGGTGATAGTGGCAAAGGCAAGGTCAAAGGGCTTGGTAAGATTGTAATATCCAATGACTTGAGTATTTCCAATGTGCTACTAGTAGAGAGCTTGAACTTCAACCTATTGTCGATAGCTCAATTGTGCGATCTTGGTTTCAAGTGCATATTTGATGTGGATGATGTAGAGATCATAAGTGTAGATGGCTCTAACTTGATATTCAAAGGATTTAGATATGAGAATCTATACTTGTGATTTCAATGCTAGAGAAGCTCAATTGTCAATATGTTTGCTCACTAAGTCTAGCATGGGTTGGTTATGGCATAGAAGGCTTGGTTATGTTGGAATAAAACAATTGAACAAGTTGATTAAGCATTATCTAGTAAGAGGCTTGAAAGATGTCACATTTGAGAAAGATAAGCTATGTAGTGCATATCAAGCCAGAAAGCAAGTTGGTAACACACATCCTAAGAAGAGCATGATGAGTACATCTAAGGCATTTGAGTTGTTGCATATGGACTTGTTTGGACCAACCACATACACTAGCATTGGAGGAAACAAATATGGATTTTTGATAGTGGGTGATTTCACTAGATATACTTGGATGGTCTTTCTTGCTGATAAGACTGATGTATTTTCAACCTTTAAGACATTCATCAAGAGAATTCACAAAGAGTTTGAAACGACCATCAAGAAAGTGAGAAGTGACAATGGAAGTGAATTCAAGAATACTAGAGTTGATGAGCTATGTGATGAGTTTGGAATTAGGCATCAATTCTCGGCCAAGTACACTCCACAATCAAACGGCCTAGTTGAGAGGAAGAATAGAACCTTGATTGATATGGCAAGATCAATGTTGAGTGAGTACAATGTGAGTCATTCATTTTGGGCTGAAGTAATCAACACAGCTTGCTGCTATAGCAACCGCCTCTATTGTCACCTAATAATGGAGAAGACACCATATGAGCTCTTGAATGGAAGAAAGCCTAATATTGCATACTTTTGGATCTTTGGTTGCAAATGCTATATATTAAAGAAAGGCACTAGATTGATCAAGTTTGAGAAGAAATGTGATGAAGGCTTCTTTCTTGGTTATTCCACTACTAGCAAGGCTTATAGAGTTTGGAATTTGGCTAGTTGTACTCTTGAGGAGGTTCATGATGTAGAATTTGATGAAACCAATGGTTTCCAAGAGAAAGATGATAATATGGATGATGTGAGAGACACTCAATTGGTCAATGCAATGAAGAATATGGACATTGGTGACATAAGGCCTAGAGAGGTGATTGATGTTGAAGATGACAAGAATCAAGTGCTCTCTAACTCAAATGTGCAATCTAGTGGTTCTCATGATCAAAATCAAGCTAGTACAAGTGATGACAAAGAGCAAGATCAACAACAAATGGCTAGTACATCATCTCAACCGAATGATCAACAAAGTGCAAGCAATCAAGTTCAAGTGCTCAAACCAACAAATATTACAAGAGATCATCCTTTGGACTCTATAATTGGTGATATATCAAGAGGTGTGCAAACAAGATCAAGATTAGCATCATTTTGTGAGCATTTCTCATTTGTGTCATCATTGAACCAAAGAAGATAGATAAAGCTTTGAAGGATGTTGATTGGGTGAATGCTATGCATAAAGAGCTAAACAATTTCACAAGAAATCAAGCATGGTAATTAGTTGAGGGGCCTAAGGATCATAATGTGATTGGAACTAAATGGGTCTTTCGCAACAAGCAAGATCAAGATGGGATAGTTGTAAGAAACAAAGCAAGATTAGTGGCTCAAGGTTACACATAAGTTGAAGGTCTTGACTTTGGAGAAACTTATGCCCTGGTTGTAAGATTGGAAGCTATTAGGATCTTGTTAGCCTAAGCTTGTGCCCACAACATCAAGTTATACCAAATGGATGTAAAGAGTGCATTTCTCAATGGGTACATCAATGAGCTAGTCTATGTTGAACAACTACCCAATTTAAGAATGTCTATAAGTTGAAGAATGCATTATATGGCTTGAAGCAAGCACCAAGAGCATAGTATGAGAGGTTGAGGGATTTTCTACTCTCTAAGGGATTTAAAATGGGCAAGGTTGACACCACTCTCTTCACCAAGAAGATAGGCAATGACTTATTTGTGTTACAAATCTATGTTGATGACATTATCTTTGGATCAACCAATCAAGATTTTTATGAGGAGTTTAGGAAGATGATGGCAAATGAGTTTGAGATGTCTATGATTGGAGAGCTTAGTTACTTCCTTGGTCTTCAAATCAAGCAAATTAAGAATAGCACATTTGTGAGTCAAGGCAAGTACATCAAAGACATGCTTAAGAAGTTTGGAATGGATGATGCTAAAGCTATTAGTACACTTAGTACACCAATGGGGACAAATGGAAACTTAGAAATTGATGCTAGTGGCAATATGGTGGATCAAAAGATGTATCGATCTATGATTGGAAGCCTACTCTATGTGACCGCATCAAGGCCGGATGTTATGTTTAGTGTATACATGTGTGCTAGATTTTAAGCCTCGCCAAGAGAAGGTCATTTGAAGACAATAAAGAGAATATTGAGGTATTTGAAGCATACACAAAATATTGGATTGTGGTATCCCAAAGGAGCAAGATTTGAGTTGATTGGATATTCGGACTCTGATTATGTGGGATGCAAAGTTGAGAGAAAGAGCACATCGGACACATGTCAACTATTGGGAAGATCACTTGTGTCTTGGTCATTAAAGAAGCAAAATAGTGTAGCACTTTCAACCGCCGAAGCAGAGTACATTTCGGCCGGTAGTTGTTGTGCTCAATTACTTTGGATGAAGGCTACTTTGAGTGACTTTGGAATCAAATTCAAACAAGTTCCATTGCTATGTGACAATGAGAGTGTCGTGAAGCTCACAAACAACCTGGTTCAACATTTAAGAACAAAGCACATAGATGTCCGCCATTATTTCATTAGAGATCACCAACAAAAAGGGGACATTTGCATTGAGAGTGTGGGCACCGATGATCAACTTATTGATATTTTCACCAAGCCATTTGATGAGAAGAGGTTTTGCAAGCTAAGGAATGAATTGAACATACTTGACTTCTCAAATATGTGTTGATGCACCCCCATTATATGACATGACTCTCCTTTGAGCTAAGCAAGGTAAAATTGATTGACATGTCATTCATACATTGCTAAGGACTTATTTAGTGCATCTAGTCTTTCCTCACATGTCTTAGGCTCATTCATGAAAATCAAATGGCTTTAATGCTTGTATGGTACCACTATTGCTTCTATGATTGAAATGATCAAGTGGTAGCATATGACATGTTTGTGGGCTTATCAACCTAGTGTTTAATCTAGAAAATGAGCTATAAGTGTTTAACTCAACATGGTCAAGATAACCCTTGAAATGAGGTGTGAAGAAGCTTGCTCTTGGATCAAACCGAGCTAAACATCTTTTGCAAGAGATCTAGATTGAACCAAATTTAGGAAAATGATCCTCACTTAACATGGTTCACCCCAACCTATCTAAAATTTTGAGCTCTTTTGTGGTATTTGATGCCAAAGGGAGAGAAGTAATTCACAAAGATAGTAAGATAGGGAGAGCAAACAAATGAAATGACATTGAAAGGAGATCAATTAAAATTTGGAGCACACAAGTAGGGGGAGCAAGCTCATAAACTTGTATGTTGCATTTGTATGTGCATTACATATGTTTGCTTGCATGGCGCAAGTTTTAAATTCCATACCTATACTTGTGTGGTGTATGCTAGATAGTAGAAAATGTTTGATGAAATGAAAACTAGCATGCATAGGATGATAGATAGATATTCACTTCCTTTTTCAAGTGATACTAGAGCATTGCTTATAATGTTGATCTCATGAGGTATCTAGTGTTTTTTTCTTTATAAGTGGTATCTAGCAAATAATGGTGCTAAGGATGGTATTATTGGCTACTTCATTGGCATCACGCTTCAAAGGTCCATTCTTTACACCTTAGCATCATTTGGTAGACATTACTTCCCCACAATTCCTAATCTATGCATATGTGCAAGCCTTCAAATCCAAACTCTTAGCACATATATAGGGGGAGCTAATGCTACCAATTTGGGTTTATGAAACTTGTCCATATCCTTTAAACATGGTAAAATGCTTGGGCAAGCAACATGAATCCAAGAAAAATTTATTGAATATCTTTGAGAAAATGTTGTCATCAATTACTAAAAAGGGGAGATTGAAAGCCCTAGCTTGGCTTTGGATAATTGATGAAACCTAGGACTAACATTTGATCTAAGTGTGTGAATTAGATAAGGTAGTCCAATTCAAGTGATGGAGCTAGATGATGGTCATGGTGAAGGTGATGGCCACAAAAGAGATGATCAAGTGCTTCACGTTTGGAAAAGAAGAAAGAGAAAAATAAAAATGGGCTAAAGGCAAAGGTATAATGATAGGAACCATTTTGTGTTTGCACTCAAAACACCATAGAGGGTGTGAATGGTTTAGGATCAATAGTTGTACTATAAAGAGGGGAAATCTTTGGCTAAGAGGTTATCAAGTGCCACTAGGTGACATGATTCTTGCATATGCACTAGGGACCTAGTGTGCTAACATTTAACCCTTGTAAAATGCTTTGAAAAATGCTAACACACGTGTACACAAGTTGTACACTTTATGATTAGCAAATTGGAAGTAAGGGTGAAGAGTTTGAGGAGTTAGAAAAAGAAAAGGGGATCATTGCACGTGATCGGACGCTGGTCTCGGCTTGACCGGACGCGTTCGGTCAGTGTACTCTAGGTGGCGCAAGCGCTGGCCGAGAGGACCAAGTCCTGACCGGACGCTGGACCAGACTCGGTGCAGCATCAGGTCGTGGCGCGCAGAGAGGGCATCGCTCGATGGCGTGATCGGACGTGGGAGACGCCACGTGACCGGACACGCAGGGGCTACGTTAGGTTAGCACTGATGTACGCTGACGCGGGCATTGTATGCCAGCGAAGTGAAGGCCGGATGCCAGGCGCGTCAGGTCACCTCTGACTGGATGCGTCCGGTCAATAAAAATCCTCTCTAGTTGCTTACTGGACTCGATCGGACACGCCTCGCTGGTGAGTCCGGTCACTTCTTTGTCAAGCCCGATCACTTCTTCGTCGAGTCCGGTCACACTTTAACAACGCGAGTGATCGGCTAGTGATCGTTGGAGATCGATGCGTGAGTTTCAAAGAGCGACACATGGATGGCCGTGGGTGACTAGACTCTGGCCGACCGAACGATGTGATGCGTTCGGTCAGTGCGTCCCGTCAAGCCCCGAGGCTCCAACGGCTCTCTGAGTCATTGGGGCCTCTATAAATAGAACTGCTTCGCTTTGGGCTCACTCTCTTAGACATTTTTACCTGTGATACATCCTTGTGAGCCGAAGCAAACACCTTTCACTCATCACCATCATTGATTCATCATCTTTTATGAGATTGAGAGTCATTCCTAATGCATTTCCTTGAGTGATTGCATCTAGTGGCACTTGGGGATTGTTGTGGATGTGGATTTCGTGTTACTCTTGATGGTTGTCGCCACCTAGACGGCCTGGAGCAGCGGAGGAGTATCGGCATGAGTTGGTGATTGTTCGTGGCCGTCTCCCGGTGATTATGAGGGGTCTTGTACCTTCCGCGACGGAGAGACAAAAGGTAACTCTAGTAAATTACTCGTATCATTGAGTTACCTCACTTGTGGTAGGTTCTTGCGACGCCCTTGTAGTGGGCTAGGTGTGTGATACCTATTAGCCGTCGAAACCACCAAGTGTTGGTCGACGCAACGGGAACTAGTGTGCCGGCAAGCACGTGAACCTCGGGAGAAAAATCTTGGTGTTCATTATGATTGGAATTCTCCCCGTGATTGATTGGCATACATATTGTGATTTGTTCATTCCTCGACACGGCGGTATAATCGTCATGCTCACTCCGTTACTTTCTTTGCAAACTTGTTGTGTAGCAAGCTCTTAAGTGTAACTAGTTTTGAAAGCTTGCTTGCTTGTGTAGTTTTACCTAGTGGAGCTCTTTAGTGTAGCTTTGTTGAGAGCTCTTAGTGAGTAGTGACTTAGCTCTTGTGTGCTTAGTGATCATAGAAACTATAATTATTGGGATAGATGACTTGCAACCCTTTAGTGCTAGAGCAAAATTACTTACGCTATTTAGTGTACTAATCAATTGCTCTAGTATTTTTATAGAGATTTTTATAAGTTATTCATCCTTCTCTATTTATTTTAGTACCTTTCAACGCTGCGGCTTCAGCGTCGGTGTTGAGACCTTGTGGTACGCCGGCTTCACCGTCCACGTGGAGATGTAGGCAAGGAAAGACAAAAAAAAAACAAGTGTCGCGGATTTGCTACAAGAAAATCACGGCCATGGGTTGCTCAGGTAGAGGCAGGTACATATGAGGTTTATCGTCGAAGAAAAATAGTACTCCCTCGGTTTTCAAAATTATATGTTACTATGACTTTTTTGCTACATCAATTTTTCTATATATCTAGATATATATTATATTTAGATACATAGCAAAATAAATATTTCAAAAAAAAATCAAAACAACTTATAATTTAAAACTGAGGGAGTAGCCTACATCAGCCGATCATAGTAACACGTAGTAATAAAAAAAGATCAAAGAAAGATGTCTCGTTTGATCTCAATATTTACATCAAGTTATTTTTTTGTACGAGCTACTGTTATCCTCGTGTATATATATAAGATACAAGACACTTTTTTTTAGTGTCTTTCTAAAAAAAATGCTCAACCGTGTATGAGGAGTAGGTGTGAATCTTTTTTTTTGAAAAAAATAGATGGCATGATTTCAATAGAATTACGTGTAAATGGCTGTATCGACCTTACGCATCAAACTAGACCTGCCATCATCATGTATGGTTAGGCAGACGTTACATTTATTTTTTTATAAACATTCAAGTGATAGGATAGGTCATATATACTCCGTCCTATAACACTATGCGTTCTAAAATTTGTAAGACAACTTAAGAGAGTCTTTTTACCCCTAGATAAATTTGCTTGTCTGAAGAGGATCAGTCAAAACTCACATGGATTAAGTGACATTTGGATTACGCTGAAGAATATCAATCAGCAACCAACGCTGACCGCATCTAATCTAACATACTGCTAGTATCGCCTTTCTTGCACGAGGCATTCTCTCTAATCCGCTTGACTCGCCGAAGAAACGTCCTTACGCAAAGCCGGACGCAGCACCGCAACCTGGAGCACCAATTTCTCCCGATCCGCCTCATCTGCCCACCAACAACACACAAGTGAATCATCAATCCCTGCACCGGCATGCGTACGCGTACGTACGTGGAAACCAAACAGTTATATCAAATTCGCCATCTTACAGCGACGCCGTCACCGCCGCCGGCGACGGGATGACCCGCCTTCCATTTGCCCCACTCCAGAAACAACGGCGCGCTGCTCTGTTGCCCCCCGCGTCGACGCCGTCGCAGCTGCTGTGCGTACGCGAGCAGCAGCGCCCGGCGGCTGTAGCTGCCGGCCTGCCTCGGCGCCGACGCCTTGGCCCGCGTGGCCGCCGCGGACGACGACGCGACACGGCTGATGGGACGGCGCCGCCGGCGCGGCAGCTCCTCGTAGGTGGACACGATCACCTTCGCGTCATCCATGAACGGCGCTGCCACTGATGCCATCCACGTCGTCTTTTTCTGATCGTTTTGATGCGGATGCGCGAGGTTGCAAATATAGGGGAAATCGTTTAACGACCGCGCGCGCTGGGTCTACGCGCATTTGTGGGCTTGTGGCCGGAAATGGCCAGGCGCTACGAAGTCGGGGACTCGGGGCCGCGGGCGCGGGCCGGCCGGTTCCTGGTGCTGTGGTGCATGCATGGGATCGATTATTTGGCTGCCGTGTCGGCCATGCAACAGCGTACGATTGCGACTTGCGAGAGCACAGTTCAGCTCGGTCCCTGTCACGGTGTCACCGTACCAGAGACACCGGATCGGCCGGAAGAGGTCCGAGCTGTTAAACTTGCTCAATCTCTGCTCGCAAAGGAAGCCGCCGCATGCAAGTTAATACGAAAGGGACGTGCAAGTCAAGTAGTAACGGAGGGCTCCAATCCGGATGGCAGAGATGATCATAGTGTTATGGGATGCTTTGACTAGCGTGGATGAAAACATAGGATCTCTTGAATGGTCATTCAAGGACAGTCGTACTGAATGTCTTCGCTTGGCTGATAAGTCATGATTAAAAGTATTATTGACTGATTTATTATGTAAGAAAAATACAATTCGTTGACTGAAAAAGTACGACTTATAAATTAAGCGAATAGTACGGAAATCACCGGATCAGACCCACCACAGCTTTACCCATAGTTTAGTGGTGTCGGAAAGGAGGCTATTGGTTGACATCACTACCATCAGCTGGACTCGGTATTTATTTAGTGCCTTGTCAGTTTGTCACGTTACCGAAAGAGGCTTGCCAGCGCACGAACGTTCAGACGGATAGGACGTCCGGACGCCCGCGCCCGTAGTCTTTTTCCGCTTGTGTTTCGCGTGCCCGCGCGGGCTCCGCGTTGCGCCAAACGCCACCGGCATCGAGGAGAGGGGGAGAGGACGACATATGCCTAGTCGCGTCAGGAGGAGGAGGAGACATCGGAGCGAGATAGCAGAAGATGAGGAGGGAGATGTAACATCCGATCTATTTTTGAAATATTCATATGCAACACTTGAAACATGCATCTAAAACACTTGCAAAAACACCTGGAAAACACTTTAAACCGTTGCAAAAACATACGCAACCTCCAGATAAAATACTTGCAACATATGTGTGAAACATATGCAACATTTAAATTAGCACACTTGCAACATTCAAATTAGCATAGATGAAACATTGGGAAAGCAAGCTTACAACGTACATGTACAACCATTGCAACATATGCAACACATCCCGATCTACTTTTGCGACATCCATATAAAACATTTGCAACATACTTACGAAACATCTAAAACACTTGAAACATAGACTTGCAACGTGCGTTTATAACCCTTCTTCCGTACGATGCAGCGCAGAGCGGGGGAACGGTTGGTTTCGGCCAGCCAGTGCCTGAGGATGGTGGACGACAGCTGATGGGAGGTCGTGTCGGCCAAGCTGGTGGCGGACCGGGCGTTGGAGCTACAGAGGATGGAGGACGACGGCCATGAAGTGTGCGCGGAGGCAAGGAAAGACGAGCGCGCGGGCAGGAGGTCGACGACGGCTGTTGGGGAGATGGGAGGTCGCGCCGGTCGGGACAGAGGAGGGTCGCCAGCGCCGGCCTGGGCACCGGATCTGCTGAGGATGGAGGACGATGGCCAGGAAGCGCGAGCGGAGGCGAGGAAGACAAGTGCAGTGGAGTCGGACGCGGTGGATAAGGCTGCGATGGGCGAAAGAGCGTCCAGTTTTTTTTTAATGGAGAAGCCGTCCGGACGGACGGACGCGGAGCATTGCCGTTACCAAAAGTAATGATTCAGAAACCAGAAGATTGCAGAGGTCGTGCACTAGGAAACGTTCAGCTAGTAGTATTGGCAGCACAATGCACAATTGCACAGAATTTGTAACATGAATTTCTTTCGAGAACGTGCCATTGCAACCCAGCCTTTGTTTAGTTCCCCGAAACTCCCAACTTTGACACTATGCAAAAAAAAAGATTCCTCATCATATCAAACTTGTGGTATATGTATAGAGTACTAAATGTAGATGAAATCAAAAACTAATTGCACAGTTTGGTTGAACTTTGCGAGACAAATCTTTTGAGCCTAATTAGTCAATGTTTGGACAACAATTCATAAATACAAACGAAATTACTACAGTGTTTGCCGTCGCATCAAACACTGTGCAAATGCGGAACGCGGCCCCAAATATCTGACAGTGAGGAGGTATCTCGAGTGGGTCTGGAGCTTGACCATCACCGGAGTCACTGCTGTGAACAACAACATGTAATCTCTCCTCGCAAACATACAAAGGCCAGCTAAGATCGAAAATAAACATATGCTAATTGAGGTAAACGACGTACGGACCATCATTCACAGGAGCGGAAAGAGCTGGCTCTGACAGGAACGTCACAGGAATAAACAACTCCCGGGAGCCGATCGACTCGCCACGTGGGGCCACCAGCCGCCACCCGCATCATCAGACGGTGAGCCCGGGTGGGAGGGAGGCGTGCGTTGGCGCGAACGTGACGCTCGCGCATCGCGCCAGCATCGCCGTTCCGACGGGGCGCCTCCGCAGGTGGGAACACATGCGCGTCGCCGTCGACTAGCACGTAAACCAACGCATGGGTAGGGGCCACGCCGGAGAAGGGAGAACGTTCAATTCGGTTCATCAGGCGGTCTCTCTCGCACAAAACACAGCCAGCGCCCAGGCCCAGCGATTAAAATGAGTGAAGTTTCCAGATTATTGCGATAGTTCATTTGGCTATGTTAATTTCTCTGTTTCGAACGAGCGTCGACAACACATCTCGGACTTTGGTGATGCATGTTAGTAAGTTGCTGGACTAATATAAAGTAGTATTACCAATAGCTGTAACTTGTTTGGAAAATTGCGATCTTTTCCATTTCCTACCAGAATTAAGCCTTTCTCCCTAATTAAAATATTTTTCACACGATTATGTGAACCTCCAAGTTCGAGACATGTACTCTCTACATCTGAGATATCTAAGTTTTTTTTTATCATGAGATATCTAAGTTTGTCATAAGTTAAACTATGCTATTTATAATTTATCTATTGAAACTAATTTGATATCACAAATATTATATTTTTACTATATACTTGGTCAAGCATAGTTTGACTTAAAATAAACATGTATCCTTTTATATTTTAGGATACAGAGAGTATATAAATCAATAATTAGTGGGGTGCCTTGGATCCTAATTGCTAGTTGTTAGTAGTTAAATTGGGGGTGTTCGGCTGGTACAGATTTCTACTGCAGTTCGGCTGATTTTGTGAGAGAAAATAAGCTGAAACAAGGTGAAATAATCCAAGACCAGATCAACCGAACACGTCGATTAATATTAGCACTTAATGATACAGAACACACCATCTAATAGCTCAAAATGAACTACAAGGCTAATAAATACCTATCAGTTGGTTTCCAAGCTAAATACTCCCTTTGTTCAAAAATAGTAGTCGTATTTGACCAAAGAAAAAGTCAAAAGTTATAAATTTTGATCAATAATTAGTCAAAATATGCATGTTTAGAGCATAAAACTTGCATCAATAGATTTACATTCAAAGTACTCTAAGATGACATTCGTTTTTTAGCGATTGACTATTTATTATCTTAGAGAAATCGAGGGCCAAAATCTAATTTGTATGACTTTTTCTTTGGTCAAATGCGAACATTTTTGAACGGGGCAAGTACTACAAATTAGCGAGAGGATCCAAATGTGGTTCAACTAATAATAGCACCGCTAATAAATTGATATTAGCTGACTTCCTCCTTAATAGCAACTAGTAACAATTTAGCAGCCTGCAGGCGCTAAGTCCACCTGATCAACTAATAACCAGTAAACGAACACACTGACTGGGAGTTTTAGCACAATCCTCACGTGCTGTTTTCCGATCCAAAGGCTAGGACTCGGAGTAGCGGCTGCTGTGCTATCGCAGACTCGCAGTCCCGGGCCAGCTCCTTCCAAATTTTCTTGCCTGCCTCACCGGCAACCGCCGCCGTGCGCCACAGCCGTTGACAGCGCGGAGGATCAGGATTCAGGCGGCAGCCCCGTTCACACGCTCCCGCCCACACTGACCTCACATCCACGCCAACGGCAGCCATTTACTCTGTGTTCTTCCACTGACGCCCGGGCCCCGCGCGGGTCCGACCCGACCCCTTCTTTACCGCACCACTCCTTCGTCGTCGCAGTCAACCCGCGTCCGGCCAGTCCTCCGCCACTTCCTTAAACCCACCCACGGAACTGCCATCCCCTAGCTTCCACGTCTCTTACACTGGGCCCTGCGTAACTGTAGACCAACCTGGCATAGACCCAAAAGCGTGTTCAGCCTCTTGTGTATTGTAAAGGGAAATTTCACTTCCCACCACGACGCCACGGCACCCTTCCCGCAAGCAGCCGAGCTCCTCCCCCAATCCTTCCCCGATGCTGCGGCGCAACAGCGGGTGCGAAATCCAGTCCGAATTCCGACGCGCTCCCATGGAGCTCAGGTTTTAGGTGTGAGCTGCGCTCCTCGTATGGATCCAGATGTTCTCGTGGGGCCGTAAGCAGTCCTCCTCCTCCGGCTCGCCCTCGTCGTCGCCCTCCTCCTCCAGCCGCCGCCGCGGCGGGGCGGACGCCTCCATGGACTCCAGCAGCCGCGGCGGCGGCGGGAGCGGGAGCGGGAGCCGCGGACGGAGCCCGCGGTTGGATCGCCGCAACGCGGTGAAGCGCATCGAGTACGAGGCGGGCGCGGGGGCGTCCGCGTCGGTGGGCGCGTCGTGGTCATCCTCGTCCTCCGCGGAGCAGCAGCAGCGTTCGCCGGGGTTCCGGCCCTCGCGCTCCCTAGACCTTGCCCCCGGCGCGGACCTCCGCATCAGCGGGAGCGTGGAGGGGGAGGTCGACGAGCTCTGCCGCAGCCTGGGGCTCTCGGGGCCCGAGGATTTCGCCGTCCCCGTCGCCGCCTGGGAGGCGCGCAAGTCGCGGTCTAACTCCGACCTCCTCCCGCGCTCCCGCCTCGACCCGTCCACACCCGCCGATGAACCCTCGCCAATTGCGCGCGCGGTCTCGGCGCCCGATGTTCCGCCGACTCGCTCCGTCCCTGCCCCCATTCCTGAGGAGTCACTCCACTCTTCGTCCGCTTCCACCGCCACCGACTCGGCGGAGGAGCCTTCCGCTGCGGCGCCCGAGGAGTCACCTAAGGCTGCCCCTGCCGTTGCTATTGTGGCTCCCGCCGGGGATTTGCCCCTGCCTTCGCCAAGGAGGGGAGGCGGGGAGGTAGGGATACGGGGTGCACGGCCGCCTTTACTCTCCCCGCCTCCGCCAATTGGTGCACTCGCTCCTCCGCCGGTGAGGAGGTCCTTCGTTGACGATTACATGACTGGGTCCGCTTGGGACATTGTGCAGTCGTTTGCTCCCAGGGAACAGGGAAGTGAACTGGGAGAACGTGTGGACACTCGTTGCAATTCGGACACAGAGGAAGAGAATGAGGTTGAGGATGGGGTGGCAGCAGTGGAGGGCGAGCTGAAAGAGTTGAGGATAGGGGAGACCTTCGAGGGGTTCACTGGAACTTCTTCATTGTCGACGACGAATGATGATGACGCGTCCAGTACAACCACGGAGGCCATGTTCATCATATCACCGAATGGCAAGTTCAAGCGGAAGATCAAGTCATGGATGCGTGGTGCTCTTCTGGGAAGCGGCTCATTTGGGATGGTGTACGAGGGGATCAGTGAGTAAGTGCCAGTGCTTTTGAATAATATTACTGTGAGCTCATTTTGTTTGCGTATTTACTTTGTTACTCATCAGTCACTGCAAAATATACGGCAGCCTTTGGTCTAATATAGGCATATTTTATAAGTTGTCCTGTTATTTAGACTTAGTCAAACAGCCCCTTGTAATAAGCTTGAACAGCTTTTTCATTTGGTGCCTGAGTTTTCCTCCAGTAATGATTTAGGTAGTGAACAAGATGTTATATTTTCGCAATTTATTTAATATATATATTGAATTAAACTAAAGTTCCATAGCTCATCAAGGAAATTGGAATTCGGGTCACAAAGTTTCCACATTGTTGAACGGATATGTTTTACTTATAGAGAGCACACTTCAAACTGACACCTTTTGAACAAAGATGAAGGTGTGACCAACAAAAGGTTCTTTAGTAACCCCTTTTATTTGCAAAGCACTAAGAATGCACTGACCAACATATCATAATACGCAGAGTGTTGCCCTTTGGTCTGTTCTGTCTCATTAGTCAATACTCACCACATTTGTTATATGTTGGTTTATTATTTTTCTGAACAAATGCTGATATTGCTATTTATAATTTGCATGGTTTTTCATACTTGTGAACTTATGGCACCATTGGATTTGTATGGTAACAAGTATTCTCATAACAGACCTTTATCTATCGATTTCCAACTCTTTGCCATGAGTAACCTGCTAATGCTCCAGTAAACTTCATGGTACCTTGTCCTGAAAAGGATCTTTGTAGTTGGAAATCTCAACCTTTTGAAGATGTAGTAACTGATTATCAATAAATGCAATTGATGGGGTCAGGTGATCCTTTGCTCTAGGTTGTCTCTAGTCATCTCTAGGGGTGTGTGTGTAGGTGCTAGGAGTTTCTACTCCTTTCCCTCTCCCTTGTATAGTTTCTTCTCTCTTCTTAATGAAATGATACGCAGTTCTCCTGCATGTTCGAGAAAAAAATTATCGATAAATGGATGATTAAAATACTTTACAAATTGAATGCTTGATTGAGCTAAAAAAGATTCTTAGGAGTGATATTGAGAATGTCTTTCACCTGAATACCTGATTATAGAATTTAAGTCAAGCACCACTTGGAATAGTGTAAAGTGTGCTCTTCATTTTGTTGCTCCATTAGAAAATATCTTGAACTTATGCCAATGAATCTGCAGTGAGGGTGCGTTCTTTGCTGTGAAGGAAGTATCTTTGCTTGACCAAGGAAGCAACGCACAACAATCTATTGTTGCACTTGAGCAGGTTATAGCTGCTGATTAATCATAATATCATCAGTTGTTGGTTAGGCTACATTTGTCACTAGTTACCAGCTCTAATTTTGTGTTTTGTATTTTTCAGGAAATTGCACTCCTCAGTCAGTTTGAACATGAAAATATAGTCCAGTATTATGGAACTGACAAGGTACTGTGCTCTTCTTTTAATACTCCCTGTTTATTCATTTAGTTAAGAGATTATTGAATTTAACTGATTATTATTCCATTTGCACCCTCTTTTATATGCATGTCTTAGTGATATTGATGAACTCATGTGATCTGTTTATGTTTCAATGCAGGAAGAATCCAAACTCTATATTTTTATTGAGCTTGTCACACAAGGATCTCTTTCATCCCTCTATCAAAAGTATAAACTACGAGAATCGCAAGTCTCTGCATACACAAGGCAGATTCTTAATGGATTGGTTTACCTCCATGAGAGAAATGTGGTCCACAGGTACAAAGCTGCCCATCATCTAGTATTTTATGGGGATAATTTAATGTTTTCAATGCTGTAGTGGTAACAGCTTGTTTTCTAAATTTATGTCCAACAAAGAGTAACGTGAGGGAGGAAAAGATGGTTTTTTTTAGCCCATGTGTTATTCTGCTGTTAATTGCATATTCAGGGAAACAAATCTATTTTCCCATCTCTACTTCAAGAACTACCGATTGCCCTGGTCCACCTTTTTATGAGTGTGCCATGCAGTCATACACCGTATAGTCATGGAGGTTACATAAATAAATAAAGCTGTTCATCCTGGATGATTCTAAAACTTTATACTGATAATTGTGAAATAGTAAAGGTAGTGAATTATCTTAATGGTGTCCATTACTTTTGTGGGGCATGGATATGTCTGCATGATCCTTCCATTCGACTCAGTAATTTCTTCAGCTGAAACAATTGCTTCATATGCAGAGATATCAAATGCGCCAATATATTGGTGCATGCAAATGGATCTGTAAAGCTTGCAGATTTTGGATTGGCAAAGGAGGTTAGCCTTTGTCTTTCTGCTCATTATTTCCATGTTCTCAGTGTCAAATTGTCTTATGGTTGTAGTTTTCTTGTTCAAGTTTCAGATGTCAAAAATTAATATGCTAAGGTCATGCAAAGGAAGTGTTTACTGGATGGCACCTGAGGTAAAAGTTACAATTTAACATTCTGAGTGGCATTCTTGAAAAGGACAAGAAACCAATGGAAAAATCCGCAATAGCCCCTTAACATTCTTATTACTTTTGTGTGACTACCATTCTTTGTATTGAAAGCTATCTATTTTGATGTTATTTTTCACAAGATAATACTTGTGCATCTCTTGTCTGGAACATTCTTACCTTCTCATTTTCAGGTTATTAATCCTAAAAAGATGTATGGGCCTTCAGCTGATATATGGAGCCTTGGCTGCACCGTGTTGGAAATGCTAACCCGGCAAATACCATTTCCTAATGTCGAGTGGGTATGTCATGTTTTGATTTTCCATATTACAATCAAGTAACATTAATTTACTCATACCTTTCAAATATCACCATGTTAAGATGTTGTTTACTGTACTGGCCTTATCTAATGTCTAGAATGTTGAACATTTGGTTGAGAAGAGTATAGAAGTTATGGTGAAGAGAAAAAAATCCTCTATTAGACTCTGCAATAAATTAACACTAGAATGTCAAAAGTTTCCTCTCTTTTCTGTCTTTTAAGGTCCTTTTTTTTTTGTCAAGTCTATTGGGAAAGTCATTGTTTGTTTTCCTTGCAAGCTCGTATATCTTGTAATCCTACGAAGATGGACTTGCTTCTGTCAAGTCTTTTCCTTGATTTGATCACTTTGTGCGAGAATATAGCGCCTTTACTAGTGCATGAGATCATTATATATATAATATGCTTCTCCCCTGAAGCTGTAACCTAGTTTGCCCAGTGTTGGTCACCGTGTCTCTATAATATGCTTTGTTACTTGTAGACAAATGCTTTCTTCATGATTGGAAGAGGGGAACAGCCTACTATTCCCAACTATCTGTCGAAGGAGGCACAAGATTTCATTGGCCAGTGTGTAAGAGTTGATCCTGAGAGCCGACCTTCTGCATCACAACTTTTGGAGCACCCATTTGTTAACAGACCACTGCGAGCTTCATTTGAATCTTCGTCTCCCCCGGCCATCAGACTATAGTATTGATATAGTGGGGTGTTTCTCGTTGTGAGGCCAACGCTCAGGTCACGTGTTGGTAAGTTTCTCCCTTGTACAAGGGGAATGATCAAGCTTCCAAACACTCAGCTTTTAAGGCTGACACTGATGGGCATCTATGCTTTGCAGATCTTTATGATTTACACTACTGGTTCCAGAATGGAATTATGTGGGCTTGTTTAGGGTATAGTTTAGCATCTGTAGTCGGTAGTCCGTAGGGTTGGTGGGCAGCATTGGCTCTGTGTTTTTGTATTCTTTGGGTGTTCATTAGGCAAAGGGTTTTCTTCCTGGTTATTTACGTAGATTTGTGTACGCTTGTAGGTAAAAGGGTTGCAATTGCCTCTGGTGTAGGCCGGGTTAGCTGATGTTTGTGAATGTTTGACATCACCATTCTTTACTTAATGGTTTGTTGCTCTAAAAGCATCCGGGGCATTGAATCGCCTGGTGTACCTGTTTTTCATCGCATAGGAAACTGGTTTTTCTGGTGTTATCATCTACGGGATTATTGTGTTATCCAGTTCTATCATCTGCTGCTTATGTCATGCTACATGAACTCGTCAGCACCATAACAACTCGCAGTGGTTCAGGAATATGGATGCACCATCTTTGTGAATGGATGGCTCCTTGCATCCTCGGCTTTGAACTGTACTCGGGGGTCGTGTCTCTATGTCGACGCGGGGCTCATCGTGCAGGCCTACCGCTTCTACACAGAGCTCCCTGATGTCGGTGGTGGTCACATGCATCGGGTGTGGGTGCAGAAGTAGAGGCGAGTGCGATAATGGAGATGACGAGGAGGCCGTGGCCGACTCGGTCTCCTGGCCGGCAATAGGCACTGCGGCCTGCCGGCAGCCTAGCCGCACTGAGGCTCGGACAAGACTGGGACGCGACTGGCCGGTGGCTCAGTGCTTGGCCATGCTGTGCGACAGCAGAGGTGCGGCATGTATAGGCAGGGCGGCGAGCAGCGTGCAGGGCAACAAGGGCGGCGTGGGAAGCCAAGGATGGGGTACCTGCGGTGCGCGGTTTGGGGGCCGGCCGGGGTTCGGCTTTACCGCAAAGGAGGCAATCGGCCTGGACAGGAGCAGAGGCAGCAGAGGACCAATGCAGTGCGGTTGACGAGTAGTGGCCTCATTGCCACTTGTTATCTTGTCAGCAAAAGCCAGTAAACCAAAGTTGAAACCAGTTCAATGGCCAAATATAAATGGTTTTAAAGTTGGACGGTCAAAATCGAACTCCAGCTTTAATTAAATGACTAAAAACGGACTTCTCCCATCGTCTGGCTACAAATGGACTTCTCCCATCTTCAAAGTGTCACGACTATGCTTCCGAGCATGAGCATTGTGGCGCAGAACAGCGGAGAGTACTTGCAACATCGGTGGTAGGGCAGTGCGCTATTGCAAATTTTGTGCACTCTTGTGTGTGTGTCGAGCGGACAACCGAGTAGTTGGGGGTAGGGAGTGGTGTGCCATAGGCGTTGAGACGGGACAAGTTGTAGTGCTAGTGTGTGCAAGAATAGACTGAAGCGAAATGACATGGGACGAGGAAGTCCTGGTGCTCTCGTTTGGCAGCAAGAGGAAGAAGCATAGGTGTAGCTAGGATCTATATCAAGTGTGGTTCATTTTAGATGTAAAATTAAATTATAGTGGTCCATGTGTAATTTTTCATGATGTTAGAGAGCTCATCTATTATAATTTAAGCTTGAACTAAATTTTAGTGTGGTCCATGGACCACATGTCCATGTAGCTAGCTCCACGTATGGGAAGAAGCCCGATGGTGGTGAGCTAAGCCGCAGTTTGGTGTGGTCCAGTGGATGAAGAGAAAATCAAATAGAGGAGAAAAATGGTTAGAATAACTTGAGATGCATCTCCAAGAATGTTTATAGAAAAAAAAAAGTTTCAAAAACTTATTTTGGTCTTATTACGGAGTACTAAGAAAACAGGTGTCCAATAGTACCACGAACCACCAGCCTAAATTTATGATCGTCTCATTCTGTTCGTAGGTCGCTCTTAGCCAACCCTAGTCTTTCCTAATCAAGCACAAGCCACCCCTTGCCGGTCCTAACCACCGTGTTTGGCTATGGTTGATCGGGGTGGCTAGAGGGTAACTGCTGCTCCTCTTTTGCGATTCGAGCATGGTAGCGATGAACAAAGCTTTGCGACAGAGGCCTATACACACTGTAGAGATACTCATATATGCACGTATATTCGTATCTTCAAATGATAATGCTTGGCCGCCGACGTCTGTCCCATCTAGACACCACACGCCTCAGTCCGCCTCATTGCTAGGGGCGGAGACAAGGGGGCAGGCAGGGCCCAGACCCCCTTATGAACGTGATTTTTTCACTAAATTTTTTATATTCAAATAAATTTTGAAAATTCAACACTATTGGCCTCCCTGACATTCAAAAAATCAACTTCCTGACTCTGCCCCTGCTTGCTGCTTTCTCCCACCGCGCGTCTCACCCCGTGCCGCTCGCTCGCTCGCTCCTTGCTCCCGCCCATCGCACGCCCGAACTGCGCCGCTCGCTCCTCGCACCCAACCGTCGCGCGTCCCACAAATCTTTTTATATTTTTAATCCTTTTTATTCAATATTTTAATAATAACCGTGTCTAAATTTTTTTTGCAGATCTAACCCTTTTGATCGCGTCAGTCCCGCTGGCGTGACCAAATAACGTTGTCGCGCCACATGCGTTGGCGCAATAAAATATGCCACATTGGACGTCGTTTCCGATATGGAAAACATTGTCATGCCACTCCCGTTGGCATGACAGTGTTGTCTTGTCGCACCACCGAGGGTGGCGTGACAAGACTCAACTTTCAAAAATTCATAACTCGTCAATACAATGTTAGATGAAGATAATTTTTATATGAAAATTGTCGAGCTCGATAAGATCTATAATTTTTTTAGTTTTGAGTTTTTTCATTTGAGGATGTTAAGATACTCAAAAATATAATATAAAATTTCAGCAGCATAATAATCACGTAGCAGCGCCCGCCGCATTAGCAAAATAATATCTTTTTTGTATGGTATCAAATGAAGATACTTTTTATATCCAAGTTGTAGCTTCCAATGAGATATACAAGTTTATAGTTTTGAGTTTTTACATTTAAGGTTGTTAAGTAACTCAAAAAATAATATAAAGTTTCAGCAGCATATTAGCCGTGTACCATGGCTTGTCGCCTTCCGAAAATTATATTTTCTTGGAAGGTGTCAAATTAAGATACTTTTTATATCAAAGTTGTAGCTATAGATAAAATTTACAATTTTTAGTTTTGAAGTTCTTCATTTGGGATCGTTAGAATGCTGAATAAAAAACAATACAAAATTTAAGGGGCATTAAGGTTACCTTCTTTAGAAAAAATCATATATTTCTGATTTCATGTCGCACAAAGATATTTCTTAAATGAAAGATGTAGATCTTATGGAGGGCTACACCTTTCATTTCAAAAGTATATTTATTCAATATTAAAGATATGATGTTTTCTAAAAAGATAAGCTTTGGTGGTGATTAATATGCCGCTTAGATTTTGTATTATTTTCTTGAGTATCTTAAAGATCTCAGATGAAAAACTTCAAAACAAAAAACCTGTTGATCTCATCGAAAGCTACAACTTTGATATAAAAGATCTCTTCATTTACACCGTTTAAGAAAAATATAATTTTCGTTAGGCGAGAAGCCCTGGTGCACCACTAACATGCTGCTGAAGCTTTATATTATTTTCTCGAGCATCTTAACAACCACAGATGTAAAAACTCAAAACTATAAAGTTGTAGATCTCATTGAGAGCTTCAACTTTGATATAAAAAGTACCTTCATTTGACACGATACAAAAACGATATTGTTTTTTACTACGATAAGCGCCAGTACGCGACAATTATATTGCTAAAATTTTATATTATTTTTTTGAGCATCTTAACGACTCTGGATGTGAAAACTCATAACTATAAAGTTGTAGATATCATTGGGAGCTATAACTTTGATATAAAAAGTATTTTCATTTAACACCATACATAAAAGATATTATTTTTCTAATGCGACGAGCACTATTACACGGTTATTATGCTCCTGAAATTTTATATTATTTTTTGAGCATCTTAACGTTCTCAAATGGAAAACTCAAAACAAGAAAGTTGTAGATCTCATCGAGAGCTACAATTTTCATATAACTTTCATCTTCATCCGACATCAGATCAAGGAGTTATAATTTTTCAAAGGTTCAGTCTTGTCACGCCAGCGGGAGTGGCGTGACCGTGTTTTTCACGTCGGAAACGTCGTCTAACATGGTAGATGTTGTCGCGCCAATGAATGTGTCACGATAACCTTATTTGGTCGCGCTGACGGCACTGGCGCGACAAAAAAAAGCCAGATCCGCAAAAAAATAGGTTGATTATTATTGAAATATTGAATAAAAAAAGATTAAAAAATAAAAATTCTCCGCGTCCCACCTACCGCTCGCTCCTTGCTCTGGCCGCGAGCCGCTAGCTCCCTCTCATAGTGCGCGGCCTGCCCAGTCGAGCCAAGGGGGCAGTGCTGGTGGTGGTTGTGCTCGCGCGTCACCGGATCCCACCCCAATGATCGGAATCGACCATCCCCGACCTTTTTCTTCTTATGTTGTAAATATATGTTTCAAGTGTTTCAGGTGTTTGAGATATATGTTGCAATTGTTTCATATGGATGTTGTAAAAGCGGATTGGGATGGTGCACATGTTGCAAGTGTTTTAGAGGTATGTTGCAAGAGTTTGTTTGTTCAAAATATTTCATTTATTTCAGACGTATGTTGCAGGTGTTTTATCTGGACGTTGCATATGTTACAATGGCTATGTTGTAAGTGTATATTTTAAATGTTTCATCTGTTTTTAATCGTATGTTACAATTGTTTAATCTGAGCGTTGCAAAAGTTGATATAGATGTAGGATCCGAGGAACCATGGCGACATCGGCTGCTGTAAGATGGAGGCAGCGCTCCACCGGAGGACATACAGGCGTCCGCACTGGTGTACACGGCCCTAGAGTGGGTCCTCATCACGCCACTTCAGATCAATGGCATGCTCAGGGAGCCATCACGGCATGGTGACGCCGGCACAGTGAGCTCTCGTATCACGTGGGCGCGACGTACGCGTGGGAGACAGGACAGGGCGCGTTAGGTGCGTCAAACGGGAGTTGCGTCCGGATATCCGAACACGCCTTGCCGATCTTTAAAAGACAAAGACTTAGCCATGAGATTTCAACATTCATGAAGCCACCCCAAACAATTCCCTATTGATGGACATATATCATACCATTCAAAAACAACGATATTAAATATTAAAAACTCAGAAAAATGTGAACCCGTGTTAATGCTGGACTTAACTAGGTGTGTAGGTTTTACCGTAAGAAATCCAGCTAAGTTACGCGCTCGTTGATGTGGTCTATTGTTAAAGGTTTTGGATACAAATGTAGGCCATTTGTTTTTCTCCGCTTTTGTAAGGAAATTTTCGTCTTCTTTTTTTTAAAGGCGTTGTTGTTAGAGTTGTGAGTTGTGTAACGCAATCCCGTGCGCCAGTTCCCTGGCCACACGAACCAGATGGCGCATCGGACGTCCACAGCTCGTGCCCGGTCCCTGTCGTCTCGCGGCTTTGTGCCTTTGTCCGGTTCGGCTCCTGAATCCCACTCCCGAGCGCTCGTGTGCCGCCAGCTGACTGACCGTCACCGGCGTCGCTTCACACGGCAAACTCCGCTTGGCTCGACCCGGAGAAATTAAACCGGGCGCTCGCGTCCCGCGTCCGGAGCGCGCCCTCTGCGGCTCTGCCCCTCTCGGTCTCGGCACCCGCAGGGGAAAAATCCAATCATGTCCTCGTCATTCGCCGCGAGAAAAACGCGCGAGTAAATGCGCGCAGGTGCAGCAGCGCCGCGCTTATTCCGGCGGAGGACACGACACGCGGCTGCCGCCTCGCCTCCACGGCTCCATCGGTCCACCCCCCGCGACGCACACGCACGCAAACGCAAAGCATGCTCACGCATCCTCCTCCCTCCGCCGAAGTGTAGTAGTAGCAAACTACTGGCATTTGGCAAACAGGCAGACCGAGACCTCGGGAGCCATGAGCTTGCACGCCGCCCGCGGCGGGCCGCACGAGGATCTGAGCTGGAGCGTCATGGGGCGGCGGCCACCCCGTGACGTGACATTCGGTGATCGAGAAGGAGGAGGAGGGATGAGGAGGGCGCAGCAGGGGGCGGTGCGGGTGGATGAGGCGTCGTCCGCGTCCACCTTCCGTGAGCTCGACGAGGCCTTCCTGCAGGTGAGGTCCCGAAGCTTTTCTGTTTGGTTGGTTGGGGTTCTAGGGGGAACAGGGAGCTAATGGAACAGTGAGTGTGCTTGCTTGGACCTCCGGGCCACCGCGGTTTAGTGGAGTGCCTTCCGCCGTGCTTGCTGACGGACGCCTCCTGTATTGGTGCCAGATTATCCAGTGATTCCGTTCGTGGCGGCGCTAGCTCTTGATTCAAAGGGTTCGCACGCCAGATACTATACAGAATCCCTTGTTGATGAATTCGATTTTTTTGTATTACTAGTAGTTAAGAGGGCAACATGGACTAAATGGTTGCCGATTGAATTCTTTGTCGCTGCGGTTGCATATGAGGTTATTTTTGGCTGGTTTCTGGCACTTGGACTTCATTAGAATGTTGAGACTTGAGTAGAATACTACTTCGCACTTGCAGTTGCATGTCTCCCGACGTTGAAATTGTAGAAAAATTAGACGTGCAGGGGAGTTTGGGACCATGTATCTTAGATATATGAATATATGATGCTGTTAAAACAGATGCTTTTCAGATCAATCAGTGGGCAGTAGAATTTCTTTCATAGGTTTTTTTTTTGGCCATGTTTAGTCATGGCTAATGTCAAAATGGCCAATGCTTGCCGGACCATTTCTCTATATGTCAACAGAGTTAGTAAAATATCACATCTGTTTGATCCAATCTCTTCCTGACAAAGTTAAGGGCATGACAAATGGTCCTCGCCATGTAAAGCTAATTCAATACTACAGGAGACATTGTGCAGTGTAATTTCATTCTCCAACATGTCTTAGTTTCTCAAAAATTGTATTTGCATTCGTGCAAAATCATATGAGTAAAGATGATATATTTAAAGCAACACACGGGCAGACCTAGTGCCGGAGGCTCCCACATGAGTGGGGTCTGGGGAAGGGATAAACTGAGACAAGCCTTTCCCCTGCAAAATCTGTGGAGAGGCTGCTTTGAACCCACGATTTTGCGGGGGAAAGGCCTGTCTCGGTTTATCCCTTTCCCATACCACACTCATGTGGGAGCCTCCGGCACTGGGTCTACCCGTATGTAGCTTCATTCCATTAAATCTCTGAAGTTTTGTTAAAAACACAATACAATCTAGTGAGGTATAGCCAATTCAATTGCTACGGTTTATAAATAAAATGCACTGGATATACAACTATTCTTAGTGTTTGCTTTCTCCTTTTTGTTGGCACTGTCCTCATGCAAAACAAACATTTTGTTAGTTATTGTTTCAAAAGAAAACTTGTTAGTTATCCTGCTTCTGTAAACCAGAGATTACACATGCTATCTTAGTTTATTTAATCATTTACTTACTTTGACATCTCTATTTATTTTCACTTTTGTTTCAGACAAAAACAAAAATCTGGCTTGGAGAAGTTCTTCATGTTAGGTTTGATGAAGACACTTTAGTTGCTGATCTTCTTGCTGACGGAGAATTACTGTAAGATCAGTTTCTTCATGAGGTCTCCCTGCATGAACAAAAGTAATTAGCACGTGTGTGCCATGCATATGGATATTGTGTAGCTACAGAAATCTAGGATCCCACTGATCCATATATTTTTGCTCAGATAGTTTTGTCTCTTTGCAAGTGTCTACTTGCCTGGGATAAATGGTTTCTGAAAGAATTGAACTGTTTTATGATTAATTGTGTACTTCTCTCTCTGATATTTATTATGTTCATCTCACCTGTTATATTTGTGCTGTTAGGTTTCAAGTTTCCAAGATAATATGGAAAAGGTTACTGAAAAAGAACAGAGAACAATTGAAACAATCAAAAGTTTATATTTTTGAGAGACTATCCTTCGGTAGGAGCAGTGGAAAATACATGCCCTATTCAAAAGTTGACTCCTTTCTAAAGGTATGGATCATTGCACATTTTCCCTCTAGACGCTTTAGTTCTATTAATATCTTTTTGAGCGAAAGTTAACTTAATGTGTTCAAGATTTTTGTTAACTTGAAGTGCATTAATTTGGTAAAAGTGAACTGTATATAAATCCTTCAAAACATTTTTTCCATCAGAGGAGCTTGAATGAAGCTTTTTTTCTTTCTTTTCTCGAACACATGTGAAGCATTTTTCTAGCATGGGTTCCATTTTAAGTAGTCAGTCTGATGAGTTTGATCAGTGTAAATTGTCTGTGACGCATGAAATGTTCTGCCAATATTTGTGCATGAAGAGTTCTGAAAACCAGTATTGAATCTGCTATAGTCTATAGATGGTGTTTTGTGCTACTTCCTTGTGAGTTATGTACGCTCTACTGACTAGCATTGCTGCAATGGAATTGAATAAGCATTAGGTATAGCTACAAATCTGTCTATCAGTGGGGGTCTACCCTGCTGTACATTTCGCTCAAAGAAATGAAACAAATTTGTGTATCTTTGCTTTTTTGCTGTGAACTTCAATCATTTTATTTGTTTCCAAGGCTATCTGCCTATTTTAGATCAGCTGTAATTTGTACAAATTCCCAGTAAAAAGTTGTACTCCCTCTGGTAAAACACTTGTCTCATTTGACTTTGCACGATCTTTGATGCATATCTTTGGCCACTAATTCCTTCTAAAATATATTCTTAAAGTCTCTCAAATTTGTGAGATTTTGTAAGTATTCTTACACATATAATCTATAGGTTTTCAAAATAAATGCGGTTTTTAAGCTTTGACTAAATATTGTCCTAAATGACACGCTTTTATGACCGGAAGGTGGTAACTTATGTAAATCAGATTAAATTGTTTCTGTGATAAGAATAGGTGGTGGTCTGCTGGATCTGCTTAGTGTCCTAATCCTGCATAGGGCCAACTTTTAGGTGAAGAAAACACCCAACAAAAAATTCCAATGGTGCTAAGTTTGGACCTGGTGGAATTTTAACTACAGCAAGATAATGGCCCCTCTTCTACCCACGACCTAGACTTAGAAGCATGGCAGGCATAGATGTGTGGGTGCATTTGTGTTTTCTTCCTACACTACATCGACAGCTTTGGTTAATACTAAAAGGCTTCAAGCATGATGTGGTCACATATATACTTTACTGGCTTAGTTTACATTTCTTCTGAAATGGTTGCTTGATAATTAGTAATCTCTGTTCTTTTCAGATATGTCAAATCCTTGGGCTAGCTGGAATTGATCTGTTTACCCCTTCTGATGTGGTCGAAAAAAGAAATGTTCGGAAAGTCTGTATGTGCATACGATCGGTGTCTAAAAAGTCTCACATCATGCACCTAAATGTAAGTCCTAGGTTCTTCCTAAGCATATCTCAGAAATGCATTTTCCAGTGACTTACCTACTATAATAACTTTAATTTATGTGTTTCTTCTCTGTGATCGTAGGTGCCTGATTTTGATATAGTCACCTACACAATATCCATGCCAAACTATGTTGTTGGAGGTATTTGTAGAAGTCTGGAGCAGCCACAATACAGCTCATCCAGTTCAAGTGGATACAGTCCACGTGCCGGTTCTAAAGCACTACAGCAGCAGGCAGGGTCTTGGAAAGGGTTAATTGTATTTCCACACTTGTGCTTAATGTTATTCACTTAATATATATTTTTCTCAGATAATATTTGGAGGGCAGAACGACCAGCACGAGGACACACATTATGACTCTGATGAAGCAGAAAGCAAACTCTCTCTTCTAGAACCTGAGGACTCAGTTGATGAAGATAATTTTGCAGCCGTGCTTTCACAATTTAGCGATGCCCCCAACGAAGAAAGTGAAGGCTATGGAGAAAGTGGACATGACAAGCATGAAGAAAAATCTCTAGCTGAATCAGTGGGATCACTTGACATTGGCATTATTGATTCTGAGTTCATGGATTCAAGTCCTCTAATTCATAATAAACAATCATGTTCTACTCATTCTGCAACTGATCAATGTTCAAGGACTAGAGTGGCTAAATGTTCATTAAGTTCAGAAGAGTCAGATTCCACAAGCAGTCATTTGGCGTTTGACAGTGGCAAGAATTATTTGGAGTTGAACAATCATTCTGACACAGATTCGGAAAGGATTTACGATGGACATGCCAAGTCTCTAGATCATTATATTCAGGGAAATGGGGATACATTAGCTGATCATCCAAAAAAAGAGGAAGCTGACCTCCAAAAGGAGACTGGCACCATAGTTCAACATTGTGATGCCCTTGCTTGTGATAGGGAGTCTGTGTGTTCAAGTTGTGAAGAACCGAGATATGGATTAAATGGCGAGCCATCAGACTTGAGCTCAGAAGCATACTCAGGACTGACCCCAACACATAATACAGGCGGCAAATTGCCGATGGTTTCCGAACATCCAGTGAATAATATAGAGCCAAATATGACTAGGGTGACAAGTGATAGCACGTACCGGGAGCTGAATCCTGAAGTCAGCACTAGGAATGAAATGGTGACTCCTGAAATGCTCCAAGTCCAGCTTGTCACTCTTGTAATTATGCTTCCTGCACACAGAAGTGCTCCTAACACTCCTCTGTCATGCAGGACGGTTCCGAATCCACTGATAAACCAGTGGAATCAGAAGATATAGCTCAGGATAGCATCACTCGAAGGCCTGAAGATGATGTCCCCAAATCAGGGAAAGGGGTTCTGAAGTCAGTTGCTGGAGGAATTACCCTTGTTGGCGCAATGTTCTTCATGACCCATCTCAGGTGCGCCTTCATGTTAGCACTACTTTTACCAAATACGCTGCAAAGTAACACTAATATATCTTCTAAGATAATCCATCAGTGCCACACTGCTGCAGAAGAAGCAAGGAGAGAAGCTTTGCGACAGTTATACCATCTCTTTCAGAAAAATCAGTTCGGAACAACTCAAGGGCCAAGAACATGGACAAAGAAAATGTCCCTGATGTGTACCCCGGGGGATGGTTGAAGGTTTAACAAGATGATGGATACGGGTCGCGCACGCTGCCTGGAAGACAGAGCATAGTCTACTTACAGCGGCTTAACAGAATCTGGATAACTTTTGTCGAGTCACCAGTTAAGTTAAAGTCAGTACCCTGCATTCTTCATGTACAGAACGATATAGCCATATCATATGATATAGGTGATAAATTATAGCAAATAATGGAATAAATTTTGTACAATTGTACAGGGGTTAATTGAGATCTTGCAACGTGAAATTCTACGTTGGTGCGTGCAGGTTTTTTTTAAGGTAATAAAGTATAGTTTTCAACCTCCAACGTTTAAACCTAGACAGTGGTTGAAAAGCGGAACGGCGTTGTGTTGAAGTCATCACTACTTTTTTTTTTCTTGCACAGATCAAGAGATCATGGCGCTGCTTAGGTTAGCTTTTTTTTTAAAAAAAAAAAAACAGGTGTTTAAGCTAGCCAAAAGCAGTCTGAAATATTAAGGACTGCTTGGCCGGCTTGTCTGGAGGAGCCTTGCCAAATTTGAGGAGGCGTTTTCAGTGAACAGCTCTAGCCTGGAGTAGACACGCCAAAGCTCAAATACACATGCACTGACGCACAGTGGAGAACCTACACATGGAGGCATAAAAGCACACGTGGGAGAGGGAGCAAGACAGTGGCACATGAATGAGAAGCTGAGAGCCTAAGCCCGTGTTTAATAGGTGGAAAGTTGGAAATTTAGTTACGGTAGCACTTTTGTTTTTATTTGACAATTAGTGTTCAATCATAGATTAATTAGGCTCAAAATGTTCGTCTCGCAATTTCCAACCAAACTGTGCAATTAGTTTTTTTTCGTCTGCACGTATCGCAAGATTCGATGTAATGGGTACTGTAGCACTTTTTAAAAAAAACTTTTCGCGAACTAAAGGTTGAGATGCATTAGAAAGAATCAGAGGATGGGACCAGATGAGCACACACTCCAAAAGAAAAAAGGGCCAGGCGAGCAATTGGAAAAGTTCGGTAGATCTTTCCCCATAAATTTACGGCAAAGTCAATGAACTTTCGGTATTTGCCGTTTTATAACTTGCACAAACCGTACTTCGCACCGCGTGCGAGTTGTGCTCGGACGCGCCGCCGCGGTCCGCGACAGACGGCAGACGAGGTCACCGACTCGCGATCGGAGACCCGAATTTTTTGTTCTTTTTTTTTAGTTTTTCACAAATATATACATAGATATGCTTTCAAAATCTAAACCCTCACCTTCACGCCAATGTTATTGGCGCGAGCTTACACATCTCGACACCAGAGCATTTGACGCCAAGGTCTTGGGTCGATGTAGACGTCGACGCAGACGTGGCGGTGACATGACAGCCACTTCGGTGCCGGGGTCATTGGCGCCGAGCTTGGCGCCATGATTATTGACGTCGAGCTTGACGTCAAGATCTATGGCGCCGAAGTGGTGTTTTAAACCAGTATCCAATCTTTCTGGCCGAGGCTTCTTCCTTTTTTTTCTCCTTCCTCTCGGATTTTTGCTCTCTCCACTTCGTGCCTACATCATGAATCGACATATTGGACCTTGGAAATTTTGATTTGATCTGTAAATCTTCGAGAGCAAGGTATCCTCGCTCTCCTCCTAGTTTTTTTTCGCACCGATTCAGTATATATTAGTCGGATTTTTCAACCTAAAAATCATCATTGCTTAGGGTTCCATACAATTTTTAATATTTGTATTATACAACTGTAGAATGCCAAGACATAAAAAAGTTAGCAAACCAAGGTAACCTCAGCACATGTTGTTATATTATGGGTTCATTGTTGTGCATCAAATGGAAAACCCTAGGTTTAGGGTTTAATGTTAATTGCTTTTGATTTTTAGAACGAAATTGGTTTAATTATAGTTATGGACGGATGATCGAAAATGTCTTCGACCCATTGCCTCTGTCTATTGGTGTTTCAGTGTCCATGTGCTTTTGCGGTGATCCTTGCAAGGTCGCCAAATCCAATGAAGATGACACATATAGGCAGAGGTATTGGATGTGTTCCAATTTTACGTTTGAGCATATACTTCGTTAGCACCGTATTAACAAAATGATGAGGAATTGATGTTGTGTAATAATTATTGTGTGTCATATAAAATCTTGCATGATTTTTTTATTTTGTAACAATTGTATTTGTTGTAGACCCCTCTACCGCTCTGTGATTTTGTACAGTGGATCGACACTGAGATCAAGCTTGAAGACAAAGAATGGATGCAGAAACTGTTGTGGTGGGAGACAGAGGACAAGAAGATAATAGAGAAGAGACACAGAGAGGAGGCTGTAGAAAAGAAGCACAAGGAAGAGGAGAAAAGGAGACGTGTTGCCGCGTACAGGGAGGAGATGGAAAAGAAGCTTGAGCGTGCGCGTCGAGGGAAAGCAGCGATGGAGGAGAATTTCGATGCCCTGAGGAAGGAAAAGTGGTCTCGTTGCACTCAGTAGTCTTCATGACTTGCTAGTTGTATGGTTTATTCATGAACAATATTGTCTATTCATGGACTTTTCATTGTGTTATTATATAATGCACTTTAAGTATGGACGTACTTAGGTCATGTACTACGTTATTTAGTTTGTTGGCATGTACTTCTATTATTATTGTGTTGTTTAATGTGTCATAGTATTGGACTTTTCATTGCTATTTTCATTATCTGTGGTCATAATATTCAATTTAATCTGTGAAAGGGTCAGGTGGACGGCGTCGCCTAGTGCCTACAGGCTATGTAGGCTGAGTCGAGGGAGCGTCCTGTAGCTGAGACGGTCCAAGCTCCTCGTGCCTCTGGTCCACCTCCTCATCGTCCTCGTCCTCGTCCTCGTACGCAATGCCTATGAACCCTATAGGTGCTTGGCTAGATGAACCTAAGCCTCCTCTGCTTGTGGAAGGAATGAGCAGCCGCACGGCGTAGTCAAAGTGACAGTCTCTATTGTACAAAATCATATTAACTGAAAGAGTTTAACGTAATAATATTATACTTGAAAGAATTTTTAGAATCTTATGTTTAGGAAGCTACACATGTCGTTGTCCTTGACTCTCGGACGAAAGCGCTCAATGTCTTCAACGTGGAGGGGATAAGCTCCCAATAACAAGTAAATATGAGAAAAGAATGAGAAAAATGGATGTAAGGAAGGGGGTAAGATTCTAATAACGATATAGATAAGACATTTACTCGGATGATTCTGTATCAAAAGGATCTCAAGAGGAGGATCTACCACAACATCATGAGTCCGACAAGCATCTCCAACAACTTCATTGAGGGTAGATTGAGCATCGGGAACCGTAGATGCAACCTCCACATCCATATCAGGTTCTAGGACGGGAAGGTCAAAGTGTGCCTACTGACCCATTTCTAGGTGAAAGGATCAAGATACCCAAGAGGGGGATGAATTTGGCTAATTCTAAATTTCTTTGCAATAATTGAACCCTACGATTAGCCTAACTTCACCCATTATGCTTAGAAAGTATTTCTAATGTTCTATCGCATAAAAATTCTTACAAACTAAGTTCCAATTCTACTCTAGCATGGCAATTCTATAAATGTAAAGACAAGAATTGAATTACTCAAAATAAATGCTCAAAGTAAATAGAGAAGGAGGAATGCGGCGATATTTTGCCGAGGTATCGGAGAGTCGCCACTTCCCACTAGTTCTCATTGGAGCACCTACACAAGCGTGTAGCTCCTCCTTGATCCGCCCAAGGATCAAGTGCTCTCTACGGGTTGATTCTTTGACACTCCGTCGCGGTGAATCACCCATAACCGCTCGCAACTTGAGTTGGGTCATCCACAAGCTCCGCCGAATGATCACCAAGCTCCCATTCACCACCAAGCCGTCTAGGTGATGGCGATCACTAAGAGTAATAAGCATAAACTCTCACTTGACCATGACAAGTCTAATGAGAAGGGTGGATGCACACTTTGCTACTCTTGCTTTCACTAATGAGGTCTCACTCTTGAATTCTCAAATCTCAATCACCTCATTAAGACCTTGCTCTTCTTGGCACTCTTAAGGGTATTTCTCAGCTATTGGAATGAGCAAAAGTAATCACTTGAGTGAATAGAGGAAGTATTTATAACCTCTCATTCAAAATGAACCGTTATGTGCCTCTACGGGGTGACTAGACGCTCTGGTCAAGATGACCAGACGCTCCGGTCAGTTCACCCGCCTCTGTGCAGTTTAAGTTGTGACCGGACACTGGCTAGCGTCTGGTCAGCACTAACCGGACACGTCCGGTCATAAAAACTCTCCTCTAGAACCTTACTGATGTTGACTGGACTCTGGCACCCAGCATCCGGTCATTTGTTGCTCAGCGTCCGGTCAGCACTGACCGGACGCGTCCGGTCAGGATTTTCCTTCTCTGGACCCTTACTGCAGTCGACCGGACGCTGGCACCCAGCGTCCGATCACTCACCTCTCAGCATCCGGTCACATCCAGACAACTTCACTTTGATCAAATGAACTGACCGAACTCTGCGCCAACATATGATCACACCGGAACCAGCGTCCGGTCAGTATTTGACCCTCCATTTACTTCCAACTCTTAATCATATGTGAATGAAGTTCGCTCTAATTGATCTAAGGGCTTTTTAGGAGCCATCTAGTGCTAGATTAGACAAGTGTGCACCACACCTAACCCACTAGACACCTAGGTCAAGCTACCCGTCCATACCCCCTTAATAGTACAGCCAAAGGGAAAACAAAGTCCTAAACCGCTCTAAGTGTCTCTTCAACACCAAACGACACTTAGAACTAGTCCATCCTTAACCTTGTCGTCCATCCTTTGAAAGCCGAAACGATTTCCATCGTAGGGTCATGACAACCATGATTGCTCAATCAATTGTCATTACCATGACCTAACTTAATTACATCTGCAAAACACACGTTAGCCACAGTAATCTCGTATTGTCATTAATCACTGAAACCCAACTTGGGGCCTAGATGCTTTCAATCTCTCCCTTTTTGGTGATTGATGACAATACCACCTCGAGTATGTGAAAGAGATGAGGTTTTCAACATGCTTGGTTCATATAAGCTTATGACTATAAGAACAAAGGAGTTAATCAAGCTTATATGACCCAAGGCAACATGATGTGCTCAATAGATATGAAATAAACATGAGTACAAGTAATATAGCTCATTTGCATCGAAGTAAAACACGAAAGCAAAGCAAATGAGCATAACACAAGTGATATGACATATAGATAATTCAAAATAGAGAGCACACATATCACATATCACATAAATATCACAATCACGTAGATATCACTATCACATAAATATAGTTTGATGCATGAAAGTAAACACATGAATGCATAATAGTGTTTCACACATAAAAAGCCAAACATAATAGATAGACTGCCCCTAAATATATCGATCCCCCTAAGTCTAACATACTCGATCCCTCTCCTTCTTTGGCGTCAAACACCAAAACCTAAGGGTCGATCGGCGGGGCTGCAACGGACGAGTCGGGCGCTGAGGTGCGAGGAGCGAGCTGGAACTGCATGCCATCATCATCTGATCCTGAGCTCTGAGTAGTTTGACCCTCTATAGCTGGAAGCGATGCTGAAGCGGTCTAGGTCAGATCAGGGACTAGTGCGGCCTGTGACTCTATAGGTATAACTATGGCAGGCACCTCTGATGATGCAACTAAGGAAGGGAGCGTCTCTGTAGTCTCCCGGTAATAGGTGCAATTGTGGAAGGACCAGGGACATGTAGATATGGCAGAGTAGGCTACCTCGTCAACTCACTGAAGGTAGCACCAAGGCTCCTAGAAACTGTGGTATCTAGCGCTAGCAGCGAGAAAGTCTGAGCCGGTGTGAAGCCCGTCTAAAGAGGTGTAAACTGCAGGGCTGGCACTGGCAAAGCAAACCACTAGGACACCTGCTCTATGGGTGAAGGAAACTATGTCACTGGCTATCCCTGACTCTGAAGTCTACTGGGATGTAAAGCTAGAGTCATAAAAGTGGTGGCCGGCTGGCCGATCTGGGGTGAAGGCTGTGGCGGTGGAACCCCAATAGCAATAACTACATGCTACATGAATCCAAGTAACTACTGCTACATGAGGAGCTGCTGCTACTGCTGCTAGATAGCCTGCTGCTGATGCTGGAACTCGTCCTATCTAGCCTGAACCTATGCTAGAGCAGCGGCTGTCTCTTGGGCCTAGTGAGCCTGATCCTGTCTCATCCGCTCAAGGATAGCAAGTACAGCAGGATCTATCTATGGTGTAGGTGGAGTTGAACTAGAACTACCGGCCTCATGGTTGTGTCATCGTGCAGGCATCTGAGGGATGTCCTGGTAGTCATCATCAGTACTATCACTGGGGTCACTCTCGATCATACCCTCTTGCTAAGCATCTAACTGTTCTTCCTCTATAGTTGCAATGCCCCTCATAGTCTCATCCTGCTAGGCTGTAGTCTCTAGCACCTCTAGACAACAGCGCGGCTGACTAGGTGTCCTCGCTGCACTATGGTAGAGTATCTGAGTCATGTTATAGGTAGGAAACTCTATAGTAGCACCACTATACTCTGCTAGCATCTCAGGTGGCCTCACTGTAAGTGCTCTATGAATCAAGAATGTTATCTAGTGAGCATAGGGCAACTGTCGATAATCTCCAAACCTCTCTGCAATAGTATCCTCCATCTCGGATAGTAAGAGATCTCAAATATCAAATACAATCTGCTGCATCAGAGAGTTTAGAAGCCACAACTGAATGCGAGTCAAGCCCTCATGATATCCCATCCTTGGAAGTACGGTCCTCCTCATGATAGCATCAAGCACTCTAACTATAGGAGTGAGGTCACTAGGTGTCCTGCTCGATCCCTCGCCGAATGGCTCTGAGGAGCAATGGAGGACCAAATCAGTAGGAGGCACAAGACCGCTGAAAGGTCCTTGTTGGTTTTGGTAATTGAGTGACAACCTAGGTGGACTAATTGTGTTTATGTGAGATACACAGTTGATTAGTCCACAGGTACATGTGTATGAGCAACATATGCCATGGAGGTGAAAATGGCTTGGAGATGTTGCAAAGCTCACACATGTGATGATGAAGGAGCTTATTGCACATGAGACATGACATTGAGTCATGTGATCAAGGTGGAGAAGATCAAGACAAGACTTGGCTTGATGGACCGGTTGCAAGCGTGAAGGGCAAGTCAAAGGCTTTGGAGTGATGGACCGCGTGGCGGTGAAGCTTGAGCAAGACTTGGCACCGATGGATGATAGCAACGGTGAAGAGCAAGTAGAGTCAAGATCGATGAACCAATATGATCATGTGATGATATGAAGTGGATCATATCATTGTTGATCGTGTTGGTGCATGTGTTGCATCGACATTGAAGGAAATGGAATGGAATGCGCAAGGCAAAGGTATAACCTAGGGCATTTCATTCCACCGGTCATAGGTGTGTAGAGAAGTTTATGACCGGGTTTAGGATAGATGGCCGTACTATCAAGAGGGGCAAACTTGTTTGCATATCGGTCATCTAGTGCCACTCGAGTGATCTAACTTTGCATTGTCGCTAGAATCGAGTGGCGTGGCAAGTTGAGTGGCTAACATCCTTTGGGAAATGATTGTGAAAATGCTAACACACATACACATGATGGTGTACACTTGGTGGTGTTGGCACATTTACAAAGGAGGTGGTGTTTGCAGGGGTGAGATAGGTTTTGGGTCCCTCTCTCCCTCCCGCCGAGCTTGCAAGGCGAGATTTGGCGCTTTCGGGAAAATGGAATGCCTATTTTCTATTATGCCGGATGCAAACTCTTGGTGGTTAGCACATTGGTGCAAGGATGAAGAAGTTAGAAGTGAGAACGAGTTAGTCGCGAAGATGCTGGCGTCGGTCAACTGACCGGACACTGGATCTGAATGCACCGGACGCTGACTGCCTGCGTCCGGTCGCGCTGACGTGGAGTGTAGCAGTAGCTGGAGAGTGACCGGACGCTGGTGCTGCGTCCGATCGCGTTCGACCGGATGCGTCCGATCATGCTCGGGAGCTTACTGGAAACGACCGGACGCTGGGGGTTCAGCGTCCGGTCAGTTGAAGCTGCTGTGTCCGGTCAGGTCAAGTGACCGTTGGAATCGGGACATGTGGTCGTCTACGGGCGACCGGATGCTGAGGTCCAACGTCCGGTCAACACGACCGGAGCGTCCGGTCGGCCCGACCGTTGCCCAGTGAAGGGGTAACGGCTAGTTTAGCCCTTGGGGCTATAAATAGAAGTGGCCTTTGGCCATGGCTGGTGTTGAGCACCTTGGGGGACTTTGTGTCCATGCTTGAGAGTGCTTAGGAGCCCTCCATCTCACACATACTTGATAGTGATCATCCGATTGTGTGAGTGAGCGATTCTAGTGCGATTGCATCGTGAGGTTGCATCGAGTGGCACTAGGTGATCGAGTTGCAAGCCGGTGGTGCTTGTTACTCTTGGAGGTTGCCACCTCCTAGATGGCTTGGTGGTGGTCTCCGTCGAAGCCCACAAGAAGTTTGTGCGGTGCTCCGGAGAAGAGCTTTGTGAGGGGCATTGTGCTCGCCCCGCGGGAGCCACGAAGAGCAACTCTAGTAAAGCGAGACGCGAAGGGCGACAAGTGGTCCGGTTGGGTCAAGTGCTAGAGTTTGTGGTAAGCACTCCATGTGGGAGAGTGTGACTTGTGAGTCACCACTAGCAAGAGGACCGGCGGCAACCTTGAAGCTTGTCTCAACGGGGACTAGCGTGTTGGCAAACACGTGAACCTCGGGAGAAAAATCATCGTGTCAACCTTGTTCTTCCCGTTGGTTTGCATCCCCATTACACAAGCTTGCAATTACTTTTATACATATTAAGCTTGTGTGGTTGCTCTTGTAATTAGATAGCTTGTGTAGCTTGCTAATTATCTTCTTGCTTGTGTAGCATAGAAGTAGCTCCCTTGCGTGGCTAATTTGGTTTTAGTAACCTTGTTAGTCACATTGCTTAGTTTGTGTAGCTAAGTATTTGCGCTCTCTAATTAGGCATTGGTTGCCTTGTTATTGAGTTTTGCTAGTGAGCTTAGTTGGCTTTGTGCTTTTGCTTACTAGCATGTGTAGGAGCTTCCTTGTTGCTTAAAGTACTAGTGGCATAGGTTTGTGTGACCTTGCTCCTAGAATTGGTTAGGAGAGCTCTAGCTAGCCCGGCACCTTAGTTGTATAATTAGTATCTTTGCAAGGTGCTAGTGAACATATATAGAGGGGTTTAGTCTTGGCTAGACCGATTGTTTTTATTCCGCACTTATATCGGTTTGCCGACGCGATTAATTTTAGAAAAGACTATTCACCCCCCCTCTAGTCCGCCATCTCGACCCTTCAACCGCCATGTGGACGTCTAGGAGGAGTTGTCTAACCATAGCACACCTCATGTAGCTAGATGGGTTGCTCCTAAAGCCTAAGAATCTTCTTGGCCCTAAAGCTCATCAGCCTATAATCTCTGTCTCTGAAAGCAAAGTGAATGAATCTGTATTGCGGGTCAATCCAAAGTGTAGCATAGAACTCTCGAACCCAAGATGGAACATATCTACGTGTCCGTCCAAGTAAGTTTGTCAGCCCTGGCAAGTAAGATAGGTAAAGGTGAATTTGCTCTCCAGCTACTGCTACAATGGACTTAATGGAGCAAACCCTTTGAGACCTAAATGCTGCCCCACTGTTAAGATATGTATTATAAAAATCCTCCTGCAGTGATGTGTAGAAACCCTCTGATGCACGCTCATCCCACCTCAGCGGAAACCACTCCTTGAAATAAACGAACCTGAGCTGTTGCACCTACTTGGCCATGGCAGACCTCAAATCTAGATGCATCACTGGAGGCAGACCCTATGGTCTAGGAGGTGGACGAGAACCCCTCCACTATGTCTCTGTCCTCAATGTCACCTGGGTACGGGTACAACTAGAGCGGCGAAGCTATGGTGCTGGCTCTGTCTTAGTGGCCTGCTCAGCCTGCTTTCCCTCCTTAGTCTGCTCTGCTAGATGTGCCTATGGCTGTGGCTCTCCCTGAGAGTGAATCTCATCTATAGCGACACATCGTCCTCTAACCATGGCCGTCCCAGCTGGACCACCATGACAACGCTCAACCTCCTGGACAGCGGCCCTCTGAGCAGGTGAAAGCTGATCTGCAATGACTACACCACTCTGAGCACCTCCTCTCTTAGCAAGCTCTATGGCAGCTACAACTGTGGCTACTCTCGCTATATCTACATCTACATACTTCTGCTTCTTTGACGTGAGCTTCTTCGTTGCCTTGCCTTTTGCCTCAGAAGGTAGGCGAGGCATGAGCCTCGGATCCTCATCAACGGGACCACCTTCGACGTTCTTGACATGAGCCATCTGATGGAGCTGAAAAGAAGAACTACACTGACAAGAATCAACTACCAACTATCACTTTTGAGGCTTGGCCTCGATCCGTACTCGCGAGCTTGGCCCCGAGTTGACTGATAACTGCCAAAGAGACCTTAGAAACACTGACTCGCTACACATTTGAATAGATTAGATATATGAATACTTTCAAAATATATCTAGAGATACGAAACCCTAAGAAGCAAGCAATTAGATACGAAATTAGAGTTGAGGGCTTGCTACCTGATGAATCAGCGAACCGAAGAGAAGAGCAACGAAACGGGGAACCACCGGGTTGGCAACTAGATGTCTAGGGTTAGGGTTACGGTAAAGTTTAGCGGTCGAGCAATGCAATGAGGGCATGAGCGCAAGGATGGCAGTAGGGTCTCTGGTGTGGAGCACGGTGGCAGCGACGCTGGTGAGTGCTACGAGCGGTGCTAGGGCATGGGAGCACTCGGCGGAGGCGCTGGTGAGTGCTGCGGGCGGTGCTAGGGCACAGAAGCACTCAACAGCAGTGGTGCGATGGAGCTAGGGCAGCTGCGCGGTGGCATGAAGATGTAGGCACGTGGAGCAGAGGAGCAGGTGTGGACAACGCTGGCACGGTGGTGCATCACGATGGCACACAGGCGGCGCTAGCGCAGGAAGGTGACGCTAGCGCGGGAAGCAGGGCAGCGCAGCGAGCGGTGGATTGCAACGGTGAAGTCGGCGCTGCACATTGGGATAGGACTAGGTCATAACACGGTGTGGTGATGTTATATGGTGGCCTACCTGTGATAGAAAAGGAAACAGAGAAAAGAATCTAGAAACCATATGTTTCCTATTGACCGAACGCTCCGGTGGCAACGACCGGACGCTGCCACCCATAGTTCAGTCGACTCTAGAGAGGTCCCAAACCACTCGAGCTACGACCGGACGCAGCCAGAGTCCGATCCATCCTAACTTTGTCTTCTTCGCTTGACCGGACGCAGGATCACCTTCTGACCGGACACAGGGAGAACACTATTCTAGTGTCTGGTCACTCCTTCGCAGCAAAGTTCACCTCCTATGAACTAACCAAACATAGGGGAGCAGAGTCCGGTCTAGCGTCCGGTCACTCCTTTTCAGCAATTCTTCAAAGTTCTTCATGCTGCCTGTTCCCAATCAAGTCCCAACTTTGATAAGATCCAAATAAACACCAATTGGGACTGATATGAGTGACCTCTCTCAAACCCTCAAAATTTTCAAAATATTTTGCCTTAGGCTATAATTCTTTTTAAGAAAATAGGCAATAAAAGGGTGATTTGAAGAGAAATGATAAAACAACATTCATGCACATGCAATGCAATACTTGAAAGTAATTCTAGTTGCTCATCAAGTTTGATCCAAGGTTAAGCTTCTTTACATGCTTTTCGGCGGTTATCTTAACCATGTTAGATAAGCCCTATATGCATTACCAAAGATTAAACATGTTGTATATTACAATGCAATGCAAGGGACAACACAAGCTCATTTTCTAGTGAAATTGCTAAAATCAAGCACATTGAGCTCATTCCTCAACCTACAAAATGTTGCCTCATCTAGCGGTTTAGTGAAGATATCCACCAATTGATCATCGATCCTTATACCTTCTAGTAAAATATCATTCTTAGCAATATGATCTCTAAGAAAGTGATGGCGAATATCTATGTGCTCGGTGCGAGAGTGTTGAACTGGATTATTAGCAAGTTTTACCGCACTCTCATTGTCACACAAAAGAGGTACCTTTTCTAGAACTACACCATAGTCTAGCAAAGTTTATTTCATGTAAAGTATTTGTGCACAACAAGCACCCACGGCAATGTATTCTACTTCGGCGGTGGACAAAGACACACTATTTTATTTCTTGGAGGACCAAGACACGTGATCTACCAAGCAAATGGCACCCTCTGGATGTGCTTTTTCTATCAACTTTGCAATCGACATAATCCGAATCGGAATAGCCAACTAATTCAAATATAGCTCCTTTGGGATACCAAAGTCCAATGCTTAGTGTGTGCTTAAGATACCTACGGATTCTTTTAACGGCAATCAAATGAGTTTTCTTAGGATTAGCTTGAAATCTAGCACACATACACACACTAAACATGATGTCGGACCTAGATGCGGTTAAATATAACAAGCTACCAATCATAGAGCGGTAGAGAGTTTGACCAACCGTGTTACCTCCCTCATCTAGGTCGAGATGTCCATTAGTTGGCATTGGTGTCTTGATTGGCTTACATTCATCCATTTTGAACCTCTTGAGAAGATCCTTAGTGTATTTCTCTTGAGAGATGAAAATCACTTTTCTCATTTGCTTGACTTGAAAATCAAGAAAGAATGTAAGCTCTCCAATCATTGACATCTCAAACTCCTTCGACATCAATTCACTAAACTCTTTGCAAGAATCTTTATTTGATGATCCAAAGATGATATCATCAACATACACTTGACAAATGAAGATATGTCCATCAAGCTTCTTGGTGAATAGTGTGGTGTTGACCTTACCAATGGTGAAGCCCTTCTCAATGAGAAAGTCCTGAAGGCGCTCATACTAAGCTCTTGGTGCTTGCTTAAGCCCATATAGCGTCTTGGACAACATATAAACATGATTAGGATATCTAGAGTCTTCAAACCCAGGAGGTTGATCAACATAGACTAGTTCATTAATAAAACCATTTTAAAATGCACTTTTCACATCTATTTGATATAGTTTTATTTCATGATGTGATGCATATGCAAGGAGGATACGAATGACTTCTAGTCTTGCAACCGGTGTAAAGGTCTCTCCAAAATCTAAGCCTTTAACTTGAGAGAACCCCTTTACAACTAGTCTTGCCTTGTTCCTCACAACAATGCCTTGATCATCTTGCTTGTTGCGGACCACCCACTTTATTCCAATAACTCTTGCACCTTTTGGTCGCTCTTCAAGAGTCCAAACTTCATTGTGGGTGAAGTTGTTCCACTCTTCATGCATGGCATTGATCTAATCTGGATCTTGAAGAGCTTCTTCTACCTCGGGAGGCTCAAAATAAGAGACAAAAGAGTGATATTCAATAAATGAAGCAAGCTTTTAAGAACGAGTCATTACTCCCTTTGATGGACTCCTTATGATGAGATCTTAAAGTAGAGGTGAATTTCTTCTATCAACCACTTGAGAGGGAGGTTGTGGAGCATCAACATCTTGTGCTTGTACCACCATTTGCTCATGGGAGACATGCGTGTCTTTATTTTCTACTCTCCCATCTTTATCACCATCTTGTGGCACATTTGATGAAGAAGGTGGATTAATCACTTGTACATCATCTTCATCATCTTGTGGCTTGATGTCTCCAACCAGAATATTCTTCATGGCTTCCCTCAATGGTTCATCACCAACATCATCAAGATTCTCATGTGCTCCTTGGGAGCCATTAGATTAATCAAATTCCACATCATATGTTTCTTCAACCAAGCCGGTGGCATGATGAAATACTCTATATGCTTTAGACTTTGATGAGTAACCAACAAGAAAACCAATATTACAACATCTTTAAAACTTCCCTAGGTATTACTGCTTCTTATAGATGTAGTGTTTGTAACCAAACACCCTAAAGAAGAAGACGTTTGGCTTCTTCCCATTGAGCAACTCATAAGGTATCTTACCAAGAAACTTTTGAAGGAATAGGCGGTTGGATGCATAGCATGCGATGTTGATAGCTTCCACCCATAGAGCTTCGGGAGTGTTGTACTCATTAAGTATTATTCTTGCTAGTGTGATCAATGTTCGGTTCTTTCTCTCAACTGCACCATTTTGTTGAGGAGTATATGTTACGGAGACCTCATGCTTAATCCCAACTTCATCACGATAGGCTTCAATGTTTGTGTTGTCAAATTCTTTTCCATTGTCGCTTCTAATCTTTTTAAGCTTCACTTCAAACTCATTTTATGCTCTCTTGGCAAACTTCTTGAAGCATGATGTAACTTCGGATTTATCATGAAGGAAGAATACCCATGTGTATCTTAAATAGTCATCAACAATCACAAGACAATAAAGATTTCCTCTCAAACTCTTGTATGTTGTTGGTCCAAATAAATCCATATAAAGGAGCTCTAGCACTCTTGTGGTTGACATGAAAGCTTTTGTAGGATGAGTATTTGCAACTTGTTTACCGGCTTGACATGCACTACAAAACTTATCCTTCTCAAACTTCACATCCTTCAACCCTCTTACCAAGTCATTCTTCATTAGCTTCTTGAGTGAGATCATCCCAACATGAGCAAGTCTTCTATGCCATAGGTACCCAAGTGTTGTTTTGATAAATAGGCAAGTCTTCAAATTAGTATCTTTGAAGGTGAAATCCACTTGATATAGGTTGATGTATCTAAATCCTTTGAATATCACTTGATCATCATCCTTCTTAGATACAACAACTTTCTTCTAGATAAACAAGCATTGGAAGCCAAGATCATATAATTATCCATTGGATAGCAAGTTGAAGCTTAATAAAGCAACATATAGCACATTTGAGATTGAATGATCATTTGATATTGCCACTTTGCCTAATCCTTTAACTTTGCCCTTTGAATTATCTCCAAATGTGATTCTTTCTTGTCCATCTATTTCTTCATCTAGTGAGGTAAACATATGAGGATCACCGGTCATATGTTGTGTGCAACCACTATCAATTACCCAATTACTTCCACCGATCTTGTAGTTCACCTACACATAAGAGATTAAGCTTTAGGAACCCAAACTTGTTGAGGGCCCTTCACCTTCTCAACAAGTGACTTTGCTACCCATATTTTTTAGGCCTATTTTTGTTGGGAGGTCCTAAGAACATAACTTTTATCTTTCCACTAGAGTCCTTTCTAAGCATGTAATGAGCATTGAAAGCAAAGGGTCTAGCATACTTGGGCAAGGGTTGTGGTAGTGGAGTTTGACACTCATGAGCAAAGTGGCCTTCTTATCCACACTCAAAACATCTCTTTGGCTTTGGCTTTGACTTGTGTTATTGTTGTTGAGCTTGAGCCTTCTTCTCTTGGTTTGCCAAGTACCCAATGTCACTTCTATCCATCTTTATGATGGTGTTCATTAGTAGCTCACTTTAAAGATGCTTGCCTCTTGTGAATTTGCTCAATCAAAGCTTGAGGTGCTCTTTCTCCAACTTGAGCTTCTTGTTCTCTTCCTTGAGTGCATCATTATTTTTCTCTTCCTTGAGTTTCTTGTTCTCTTCTGTGAGCTTGTCATTCTCAAGAATCAAGTCACAATCATGATCAAGAGTTTCTAGCACAATGGTGTTGGTGGTTGATAGCTTCTCAAGATCTTTCTTTAGCTTCTCATTCTCATTCTTGATCTTGATATACTCATCATAGTCATCGGACTCAACCACTTGCTTGCCTTTGCCACTAGATCCTTGCTCAATGCTCTTAAAAATTAAATCATCACATGATGTAGCTATATCAATCTTAACAACATCGTTAGTAGAATCATGTGGCTCATTGGATAAAAATTCTTGAGCAATAACAAGATTATCATGATTTATCTTGAGAGTTGTATATTCTTCTTTTAGCATATTGTGGTTAGTGATGAGCTCTTTATGCATCCGCTCAAGTTTATCATGTTTATCTTTAAGCTCTTTCTTAGAAGATTTGAGCTCCTTGAGTTTAGATGACATAGCTTCATTTGCTTCTCTAAGCTCAACACTAGCCTTTTTGGCTATATCACATTTGGCTAAAAGAGAATCATTCTTAGCTTCTAGCTTATAGTTCTTAGCTCTAGTCTTTCTAATAATCCTAGTATATTGATTTAGCAATTTAACAAGATCATCATATGAAGGTGTTTCATATTCATCATCATCATTAGCATGTTCATCACCACTACTATCATCATCATTTGATACCATTCGTTCACCCTTGGCCATAAGGCATAGGTGTGTAGAGGATGATGGCAGTGGTGTCGGTGAAGATGATGAAGAGTCAATCACAATTGTGGCCACCTTCTTATTATCACTATCATCATCGGATGAGCAACTTGATGAATCAATATCCGTGAGCCAATCACCGATGATATATGCCTTCCCATTTTTCTTCTTCTTGTGGAAGTCCTTCTTGCCATCCTTCTTCTTGTATGGCATGTTTTTCTTCTTCTCATCTTTATCTTCATTACTTGAGTCATCTTTCTTGCCCTTGTACTTGTTCTTATATTTGTCTTTCTTGGGCTTGGTGTATTGATGTGCTAGATGACCAAGTTCTCCACAATTATAGCAATCCATCTCAGAGATTAGCTTCCTTCTTGTGCTAGTGAAGAACTTCTTTTTCTTGCCATCGAACTTGATGCCACTCTTGTTGAGCTTCTTTAGCATCTTGGCAGTTTTTCTCACCATGAGAGCAAGACTTGCGTCATCAACTTCATCATCACTTGAGCTCTCATACTTAATTCTTGCTTTGCCCTTCTCTTGGCTAGCCTTGAATGCTAAGTCTTTGTCTTTCTTCTTGATAGAGGATGAGCCATCTTGTGATGTGATGTGCATGTACATCTCATAAGTATTGATCTTTCCCAAGATTTGAGTTGGTGTAGTGGTGAAAAGATTACCTTGATGGAGCACGGTCACAATATGCCCATATTTATCAATGGGGAGGACACTCAAAATTTTTCTCACAACATCAGATGGTTGCATTTGAGTAAGTCCAAGCCCATTGACTTTCTCTACAAGAACATTCAAGCATGAGTACATTTCATTAGCACTCTCTTTAGGAAGCATCTCAAAAGAATTAAGCTTTTTCATAATAAGATGATAGCATTCCTCATGCTCGCTCTTAGTTCCCTCATGGAGCGCATAAATGTTCGACCATAGTGCATGGGCATCCTTGTGGTTCCTCACCCAGTTAAACATATCTTTGCAAAGATCTCTAAAGATGGTGTTTCAAGCCTTTGTATTCTATTTCTCATAGTTCACTTCATCGCCTTGAAGGTACGTGGGATCCAGAGGTTTTGGGAATCCTTGTGAGGTGGCTCTAAGTATTCCAACATCTAGAGCTTCTAAATACGCCTCCATGTGGATTTTCTAATAAGAAAAATCATCCCCCTCAAAGATAGGAGGAGGTCCATCCCCGTGAGACATCTTTCTCTAGGCGGTTAAGCCAAAATACGTGAGCATGAGGCTCTGATACCAATTGAAAGGATCAAGATGCCCAAGAGGGGGGGTGAATTGGGCTGATTCTAAATTTCTTTGTGATAATTGAACCCTACGGTTAGCCCAACTTCACTCCTTGCGCCTAGAAAGTGTTTCTAATGTTCTACCACACAAAAAGTCTTGCAACCTAAGTTCCAATCCTACTCTAGCATGGTAATTCTATGAATATAAAGGCAAGAATTGAATTGCTCAAAGTAGAGAGAGAAGGAGGAATGCGGCGATATTTTGCCGAGGTATCGGAGAGTCGTCACTCCCCACTAGTCCTTATTGGAGCACCTGTGCAAGGGTGTAGCTCCCCCTTGATCCATGTAAGGATTAAGTGCTCTCTACGGGTTGATTCTTTGATACTCCGTCGTGGTGAATCACCCACAACCGCTCACAACTTGAGTTGGGTCATCCACAAGCTCCATTGGATTATCACTAAGCTCCCAATCACCACCAAGCCGTTTAGGTGATGGCGATCACCAAGAGTAACAAGCACGAACTCTCACTTGACCATGACAAGCCTAATGAGAAGGGTGGGTGCATAATTTGCTACTCTTGCTTTCACTAATAAGGTCTCACTCTTGGATTCTCAAATCTTAATCACCTCACTAGGACCTTGCTCTTCTTAGCACTCTCAAGGGTGTTTCTCAGATGTTGGAATGAGCAAAAGTAATCCCTTGAGTGAATAGAGGAAGTATTTATAACCCCTCATTCAAAACGAGTTGTTTTGTGTCTCTACGGGGTGACCGAACGCTTCGGTCAAGGTGATCGGATGCTCTGGTCAGTTCACCCGCCTTTGTGCAGTTTAAGTTGTGATCGGACACTGACCAACGTCCGGTCAGCACTAATCGGACGTATTCGGTCACAAAAATTGCCCTCTATGTGGTAGAACCTCCTAAATTATAGGGCCCACATGCACCTGTCACTGACCAACGACCTTTGACATCTATGCATATGTTCCCGGTAACTTAAGAAGACTATCGGGTGTGCTTAGGGAACCCCAAATCATCCACGATTTCTAAGCAGGATCACATTACAGAGTCATTATAGTATTACAACATTTATTCAAATATCTATATCAGAGTAAAAACAGCGGAAGTCTTACAATACATAATTTACAAAATAGTAGTTTCAAACCTCACAACTAAGTTCGATGATTATTACAAAATGAAATAGTGGAGTGGCATTATAATATAATACAAAACACACAATGAAACTACCCTGCCCAAGGGCTACACATTTACTTCTCATCATCAGATCAAACAATAGTCATGCAGCACGATCCAAAACAGATCTGCTCATTAGGCTCACCTACAACAAGGGTCAACGAACCCTGAGTACAAAAGTACTCAACAAGACTTAACCAAAATAAGAACTGATAAACTCAAGAATGTAGGCTCATGGATTCAAGGTATAGCTTTAGCAATGATCAAAGTTATTTTTGCGTAAAAGCTCTTTAACAAAATTCTTTATTTCAACATATAAAACTTTATAAGAACCACATATGAATCTGCCATAATCCGTAATGAGATCATGAACTTCATATCCAACATCTTCTCAAACCATCCTTAAGTTCCAGTTATTAATACTACGATGATAAATAGAGAAGTGAGTCTCCATAACCGAGGAGCCACGATGATTCGAACCGATTATAAACCCAGCTGGGAATTCCAGACCACACGACATATGTAGGTCCCTGACCTACATATACCAACCTATCCTCGGATCCTCTAAACAAGAATGGGTCCGCGCCACCTGAGAATACAGTACTCCACCATTCTAGCCCATTGCCACGTGGGTACACGCTATTCCCACCATCTCTCCACTCCTAGTACGCGAGTAGCCATTCTCGTAATAGAATCGCCAAGTTAAGGCTTACCGGAGTATGTGGTTAGTACTACAAAGTCTCATCGCACACAGTTCAACAATGGACGGACCTTAACCGACATAGGCGGAAAAGACCCGCTCACAAGACCTCCATGTCTTGTGGCTCACACACACCTAGTCCACCCAGTCTAAATTTATTACTCCACATGCTCATATTTTATGATCACATAAGTTACCAAAGATCCATTTAAAATTCTCAGGTGACAGGTAATCACCCAACTAAGCATGACTAAGCATATCTAGACATTTACGAATAAAACAGGTAATCAAGGTAGATATGGAATAACAATGTTAGTAATGCACCAATTAGGCTTTTACTTAACTCTTAATCACTTAATGCAGTATAGAAAAGTAAAAGCGAAATTAATTTGTAAAACACAAGGTAGGGTTGTATGCATCCGAGGGCTTGCCTTCGTGACGGAAAAGTCCGATTCCTACGACGTTCCACAAGTATTCGATCCGACCTCAACAGACGGACTAACCTCCTCAGTAACTTGATTAACTATCACATGTTCACCTTCGTTCACTACATGTAGTATCAATGCCATGTTTAACATGATGCGGAATACAAAACATGATGCTTGATGATGGATGCAAAAGTTAACAACTGGAATACAACTTTCCTTCACGGTACAGTTACAAGTCAAACTAACTAAACCTTTCCAGAATACTAACATCAACTGCCAAAGATCATTACCAACTAATGACCCAAGGACATCACTCAATCAAAAATTCAAACAAAACCAAAATCACTAAATGTTACTATTTGCTTTTATGAATTAATTAATTAATTAAGAATTATGAAATAAATCAACTTGTTCCAATTGACCTCATAATTTTTGTAAATGTTCATCACATGATAACTAAGTGGCAAAACAATTTTCATAATTTTTTGATACATAATTAAGCCTAGAAAAATCATGGAAATCCATTTATTAATAAATTGAGCAATTTTTATCATACTCAAAAATTACTGAAAAATAATAGTTCATATTTTTCTTAAATAGTATACATCACAAAGAGGTCACACAAAAATGTTCATAATTTTTGGAGCTCTAAATAAATCTACACAAAAATAACAAAAACAGGTACTATTTATTCAATTCTGAAAATAGAAAAATCCATTTTGAACTACACAGTCACTGACAACTTGACCCCACCTGTCATCCCCAACCTCCGGCTTGACCGCGGCGGCACGCGCGCTGATCGGTGAATTCTCGCCACCGATGAGACCAACGACGACCCTGAAAGCACCACAACATCCCCTACACTACTACGCTTCGACTGGTGGCAAAAACAAGACCAAACACTGACTGGACCGAGCACAGCGATGACCATGGCGGGCACGACGGCACGGCCGCGCTACACCAGTGACACAAGTGTGGTAGAGGTTAAACACTTAGCATAGAAGGGTTCAGCACCTCACCCTGAACACGACTGAGCAATGAGCAGGGTCGGAGGAGCAACGAAGATGCTGGTCGATGTTCCGAGGAGGCACGACGGAGCAGACCGTCATCGGTGGCAATGCTTCGATAGCTGTGGTGGTCAAAATGAGAAATTAATGGGTCATAGAGTACCACAGCATCGTGGCAAAGCTGAAGCAAGACTCAGCAGGGGCAGAGGCGCACCGTGGAGCTCTAGCCACGGTGAAGTGCTTGCGATGTGGACATTGCCGGCCACGAGGAAGAAGAGCGCATAGAGCAGTTTTCTGGTGAAGTCAAGCAACAAAAGTGGGTCGGTTGGGTGTGCAAGGAGCAGGTGGAACTATTGAGCGCTACGCTGCGACAGCATAGGCGCTGGTTCGATGGTGGGTGCTCGCCAGAGATGAGCAAGGCGACGGGAAAACAGAGGAGGAGGAAACGGCAAGGACGACGGCAGCTCAGGTTATAAAGGATGGCCAGGAAGCTCAAGGAAGCCACGACGACTCCATTTCCCTCGCCAATGCAATGCCCAGATGGCCACGCGCGCAACTGGAAGCAAGCCGAAGGATCGCCGGCAATGTAGCTAAGGCGGTGAACATTGTTCATCAATATTACAGAATTGCCATTCATTTTAAAATCTAAATTACTCCCAATTTGTATAGAAAACTAAAAAATCTCCAAAAATAAAAGTCGTTTAAAATCAAAAGTTCTACAACTTTGCTTTTATAACTAACCCCAAATTCGGTCTACATTTTGAAATGAACTTTTGAATTCAAATAGGGGAAATTTAACGAATTACGTCTTTTCGAATTACTCCAAAATTTTCATAACAACTTTGAAAACTCCAAAAACAAACTTTGTATAACTTGATAAGCTCTACACTTTTGCTTTTGGGCTCAACCCCAAAATATGCTTAGATTTTGAAATGAGTTTTTAGGGTAGGATTTAAATACTGAAAATCAGGGTTTTCTAGAAAATTTAAATCCAAACCAAATTTTGACTTGATTCAAACAATTCAATTCAACACTCATAACACAAATGTAATCTTGTTTTAGTGAATACCTATCAAAGTTTGCAATATGACCAAATGCCTTGCAATGCATATGATGACATGTCATGTTTTTAATATTTAAACACCCGGGGTGTTACAATCCTTCCCCCTAAAAGAAATCTCACCCCAAGATTCAAAGCCATAGGGTAAGTAATGGAAAAGGAAATGTGTCAGTCCAAAAACATCCAAAACTTGTCCATAAAACAACTGAGGCCCCTTTACAAAACACAACTTGTACAACCGAGCTCAACTAACTTTACTCTATTCTATATTGACGCTAAAAACTCTAGAATTTTTTCTAATAAGTAATCTTCTGATTCCCAAGTAGCTTCTTCTTTTGAATGTTGATTCCATTGTATCTTGTAGAACTTGATTGTCCTTCTTCGAGTAACACGATCTTTCTGATCCAAAACTCAGATAGGATATTCGAAATAAGTCAGATCTGGTTCAAGTTCCACTCCTTCAACCCCAACATTCTGCTCAGGCACTCGGAGACACATCTTCAATTGAGAAACATGGAACACATCATGCATAGCTACGAGATGTTCTGGTAATTTCAAGCGATATGCCACTTTTTCATACCTCTCCAAAATTTGAAATGGTCCAATATATCGAGGTGCCAACTTTCCTTTAACACCAAAACTGGTAACTCCCTTCAGTAGTGATACTTTCAGATATACAAAATCTCCTTTGTTAAACACCAATGGTCTATGTCGTCTATCCGCATAACTCTTTTGTCGGGATTGAGCTATCTTCAAATTACTTTGTATTTGCTTAACCTTGTCTTCTGTTTCTTTCACAAGGTCAACCCCAAAGAACCTTCTTTCTCCAGGCTCAGACCAACTCAGCGATGTTCTGCATCTATGACCATAGAGTGCTTCAAATGGAGCCATTCTAATACTTTCCTAATAACTATTGTTGTATGAGAACTTGGCCAAAGGTAAGCATTCGTCCCACTTATTGGAATAGTTAAGGACACAACACCTTAACATATCTTCAAGTACTTGATTGACTCTTTCAGTTTGTCCATCAGTTTGCGGATGATAAGCTGTACTATATAGGAGCTTGGTACCCAATGAAGAATGCAAGTGTTTCCAAAAGCTAGAGACAAACTATGTACCCCTATCTAACACAATAGTCTTGGGTACTCCATGGAGACTCACAATTCGCTCTAAATACATCTTGGCATACCGTATAGTGGGATATGTATTTTGAACTAGAAGAAAATGTGCTGACTTGGTTAGTCGATCTACAATAACCCATATTGAGTCAAATCCCTTTGATGTCTTGGGTAGACCAATAATAAAGTCCATACTTATGTCCTTCCACTTCTAAGATGGAATAGGTAATGGTTGTAATTCACCAGCAGACCTCAAATGTATAGCTTTCACCTTTTGACAAGTATCACACTTTGCTATATATCTAGCAATCTCTATTTTCATTTTAGTCCACCAAAAACTTTGCTTCAAGTCATGGTATATCTTGTAACTTCCCGGATAGATAGATAACCTAGTAGCATGTGCCTCTTCTAGAATTGACTACCGCAACTTAGGAACCCTTGGTACCACCGGGCAATCCTTGAACCATAACACACCTTCATCATCTATGCTGAAGCATTCTGCTTTTCCATTCCTGACCCTTTCTTTGATATGGGCTATACCCTTATTTTCTTTCTGAGCAACAATAACTTGATCTCAAATAGTGGCTTCAATAATTATGTTGGTCAAACAACCTTGTTGAATCATTTCTACATTCAACTTCTCCATCTCTTAACATAAAGTCAAACCCAATGTTCTCACTGCTAGACAATTGTAATAACTTTTGCGACTGAGGGCATCTACAACCACATTTGCTTTATCGGGGTGATAATGTACTTCCAAGTTATAATATTTAATCAGTTCTAACCATCTTCTTTGTTGCATGTTCAACTCTGACTGAGTAAAGATATACTTTAAGCTCTTATGGTCTGTATAAATATGGCACGTATTACCAAGCAGGTAATGCTGCCAAATCTTTAGAGCATGGACTACAGTTGCTAATTTCAGATCATGAGTCAGATAGTGTTCTTCATGTTGCTTAAGTTGCCTAGATGCATAGGCAATGACTCGGCCTTCTTGCATCAACACACATCCAATACCAATACCTGAAGCATCACAATAAACATCAAACGGCTTCTCGATATCAGGTTGGGCTAATACTGGTGCAGTGGTCAACAGTCTCTTCAAGGTCTAGAAAGCGTCTTCACAATCAGATGACCAGACAAACTTGACTTAGTTCTTCAACAATTCAGTTATGGACTTTGATACTTTAGAGAAATCTAGGATAAACCGACGGTAATACCCCGCCAATCCCAGAAAACTCTGAACTTGATAAACAGTGGTTGGCGGTTTCCAATCAAGCACATCCTTCACTTTGCTTAGATCAACTGCAATGCCTTCAGCTGACAAGATATGTCCAATAAATTGTACTTCCTTAAGCCAGAAATCACACTTGCTGAACTTGGCATATAGTTGATGTTCTCTCAAGTGGGTCAGAACAATTCTGAGATGTTCCGCATGTTCTTTCTTATTCTTGGAATATACTAGAATGTCGTCAATAAACACTACTACAAACTTATCTAGCTCAGGCATGAATATTGAATTCATCAGATACATGAAATGAGCTGGAGCATTTGTCAAACCAAAAGACATCACCAAGTATTCATATAATCCATATCTTGTGGTAAATGTCATTTTGGGGATATCTTCAGGCTTTATCTTGATTTGGTGATATCCTGACCTCAAATCTATCTTAGAGAAAACTTTTGCTCTGGCTAATTGATCAAAAAGCAAATCTATCCAAGGTAAAGGATACTTATTCTTGATGGTCACTTCATTCAATGAACGATAGTCAACACATAACCTCAGGGTCTCATCTTTCTTTTTCACAAAAATTGCCGGACATCCCCAAGGTGAGGAACTAGGTTGGATAAACCCCTTCTCAATCAATTCTTGTAACTGAGTCTTCAACTCGGCCAGTTCCTTAGGTGGCTATAACACCCCAGGTGTTTGTCACCAGTAAGCAATGGGTTTGAGCTCCTTATGCTGCTGATAATTGCCTCTGAAGCAATTGCAATATTTATAGCCTCATGATAAGTAACATTAGTACACGTTGTCATCATTGTCTACAGCTTGGTATTTAGGCCTCTCATAAACCACCTCTTCTTCTTGGCATCAGTATTGACATGTTCAGGTGCATATTGTGATAGGTGATTGAATCTTCCCATATACTGCATCATGGTTTGATCACCTTGCTTCAAAACAAGGAATTCATCTAGCTTCATAGCCATAACTCCTTCAGGGATATAATAGGCTCTGAAGGCAGTATGGAACTCAGCCTAAGTTATTGGAATGTCAGCTGGTTGCATAGCCACTAAGTTTGCCCACCAAGCACTTGCTGCTCCTCGAAGTTGCTGGGTGGCAAACGCAGGTTTCTGATACTCTGTGCATGGAATAAGATCAAATTTCTGCTCCATGGTTCAAAGCCAGTCATCAGCCTCCAATAGTTCATCTGCCTTGGTGAACACCAGTGGTCTTGTGTCGGTAAAATCAACATATGTAGCCTCCTGTCTATTATGGTGGCAACCATGGTTTCCTTGCATCTAATTCTGATTACTCTGAGCTATCTCATGAAGCAAACAAGAATTTTTGGCCATCATATTGACAAGTGCGGTTATAGCATCAGCTAGATTTGTTGGAACTAGTGGCGGATCTGGAATACTGTCCTCATCTTGTGAAGTTCCTGGAATATACGAACCCCACGTACGACGCATCTGCTCATAACAAACCAAACTTTATTACAAGTCTTTATTGAATTACACCAAAGCTTACTCCAGACACATTACATAGAGTTTACTAATATAAACATCAGAGCCTATAAGTACCAAAACAAGACTACATAACTTAACTAGAACTAACTATTATACAACTCTACTCCTTTCCTTGATCACTTCAAACTTCAGGCTCGATATCCATTTCGGAAATATTACCGCCTTCATTATCACTTTCATCGATCATTATTAATTCTTTATGATCTTCTTCTTCTTCTAATTCGTCATCATTAGCAAGGATGACACCGGGGTCCATGGCATCAGCTTGGGGTTCATGATTTGGATTTAGTAGATTGCTAAGCCTATGAACTTCCTCATGCAGATAAATATTATGTTCTTCTAAATCTTCTACATAGAATTCTAGCTCATTAGTTCTAGCTCTAGCTACATTTTCCCTATGCCAAGCTTCATTCCTTCCTTCCACCATATGAACTAACATACATTCGTAGTTCCTGTGCACGGTGGTGAGACGCCTCAATTGATCCTGTAATTCTCCTACCGGTATAGTATCCAAAGCCCTATCTCTAGTAGCTTGTGCTAACTCCACAGAAATCCTCTGTATCTCTACCTATGGATTAAGCCTAGAGCTGCTACTGCTAGCACCATCATTCCTAGGGGCAAGTTGATGACGAGGAACTCCTTTGGGTCCAGTGGACTTACGGGGCGTCATCTTGGTATGAGCCATACTGTAGGAAGCCAATTTAATCCAAGTAAGATCATTTGATCAAAGTCTAAAGAGCAGCTAGGATGGATTACATTACTCAAACCAGACTCACTACTCAACTCTAGACTCAGAGGTAAAGGAAGTAACTAGTGAATTAATAATGATGCATGAATCGTTCTTACGAACAAAATCATCAAAGCTTATAATACACATAAACAACATTTGTTTTTATATAGGGCATAGTAAGATTACTACTCCACCACACAAAACCTTTTTAATCAAATAAGGAATGGTGAGAAAGAAATAAGATAAGTCAGAAGCAATTTGGACCAAATTAACAAGTTAAGTTTAGTCATCCCAAATCGTTTTGCAGTTTTCGTAAACCAATATGACAAAGACTTTGTAATGAGCTCTGATACCATTATGTGGCAGAACCTCCTAAATTATAGGGCCCACATGCACCTGTCACTGTCCAACGACCTTTGACATCTATGCATATGTTCTCGGTAACTTAAGAAGACTGTCGGGTGTCCTCGGGGAACCCTAAATCATCCATGATTTCTGAGTAGGATCACATTACAGAGTCATTGCACTATTACAACATTTATTCAAATATCTATATTAGAGTAAAAATAGCAGAAGTCTTACAATACATAATTTACAAAACAGTAGTTTCAAACCTCACAACTAAGTTCGATGATTATTATAAAATGAAATAGTGGAGTGACATTATAATATAATACAAACCACACAATGAAACTGCCCTACCCAAGGGCCACATATTTACTTCTCATCGTCAGATCGAACAATAGTCATGCAGCACAATCCAAAACAGATCTGCTCATGAGGCTCACCTACAACAAGGGTCAACGAACCCTGAGTACAAAAGTACTCAACAAGACTTAACCAAAATAAGAACTGATAAACTCAGGAATGTAGGCTCAGAGATTCAAGGTATAGCTTTAGCAATGATCAAAGTTATTTTTGTGTAAAATCTCTTTAACAAAATTCTTTATTTCAACATATAAAACTTTATAAGAACCACATATGAATCTGCCATAATCCGTAATGAGATCATGAACTTCATATCCAACATCTTCTCAAACCATCCTTAAGTTCCAGTTATTAATACTACGATGATGAACAGAGAAGTGAGTCTCCATAACTAAGGAGCAATGACGATTCGAACCGATTATAAACCCAGCTAGGAATTCCAGATCACATGACATATGCAGGTCCCCGACCTACATATACCAACCTACCCTTGGATCCTCTAAACAAGAACGGGTCCGCGCCACCCGAGAATACAGTACTCCATCATTCTAGCCCATTGCCACGTGGGTACTCTCTTTAGGAAGCATCTCAAAAGAATTAAGCTTTTTTATAACAAGATGATAGCGTTCCTCATGCTCGCTCTTAGTTCCCTCATGGAGCGCACAAATGTTCGACCATAGTGCATGGGCATCCTTGTGGTTCCTCACCCAGTTAAACATATCTTTGCAAAGGTCTCTAAAGATAGTGTTTCAAGCCTTTGTATTCTATTTCTCATAGTTCACTTCATCGCCTTAAAGGTACATGGGATCCCGAGGTTTTGGGAATCCTTGTGAGGTGACTCTAAGTATTCCAACATCTAGAGCTTCTAAATACACCTCTATGTGGATTTTCTAATAAGAAAAACCATCCCCCTCAAAGATAGGAGGAGGTCTATCCCCGTGAGATATCTTTTTCTAGGCGGTTAAGCCTAAATACATGAGCATGAGACTCCAATACCAATTGCAAGGATCAAGATGCCTAAGAGGGGGGGTGAATTGGGCTGATTCTAAATTTCTTTGTAATAATTGAACCCTACAGTTAGCCCAACTTCACTTCTTGTGCCTAGAAAGTGTTTCTAATGTTCTACCGCATAAAAAGTCTTACAACCTAAGTTACAATCCTCCTCTAGCATGGCAATTCTATGAATATAAAGGCAAGAATTAAATTGCTCAAAGTAAATGCTCAAAGTAGAGAGAGAAGGAGGAATGCAGTGATGTTTTTACCAAGGTATCGGAGAGTCGTCACTCCCTAATAGTCCTTATTAGAGCACCCATGCAGGGGTGTAGCTCCCCCTTGATCTGTGTAAGGATTAAGTGCTCTCTACGGGTTGATTCTTTGATACTCCATCATGGTGAATCACCCACAACCGCTCACAACTTGAGTTGGGTCATCCACAAGCTTCATCTGATTATCACTAAGCTCCCAATCACCACCAAGCCGTTTAGGTGATGGCAATCACCAAGAGTAACAATTGCGAACTCTCACTTGACCATGACAAGCCTAATGAGAAGGGTGGATGCACAATTTGCTACTCTTGCTTTCACTAATGAGGTCTCACTCTTGGATTCTCAAATCTCAATCACCTCACTAGGACCTTGCTCTTCTTAGCACTCTCAAGGGCGTTTCTCAGATGTTGGAATGAGCAAAAGTAATCCCTTAAGTGAATAGAGGAAGTATTTATAACCCCTCATTCAAAACAAGTTGTTTTGTGTCTCTACGGGGTGACTGGACGCTTCGGTCAAGGTGATCGGACGCTTCGGTCAGTTCACCCGCCTCTGTGCAGTTTAAGTTGTGACCGGACACTGGCCAGCGTTCGGTCAGCACTGACCGGATGCGTCCGATCACAAAAACTGCCCTCTATGTGGCAGAACCTCCTAAATTATAGGGCCCACATGCACCTGTCATTGTCCAACGACCTTTGACATCTATGCATTTGTTCCCGGTAACTTAAAAAGACTGTCGGGTGTCCTTGGAGAACCCCAAATCATCCACGATTTCTGAGCAGGATCACATTACAGAGTCATTATACTATTACAATATTTATTCAAATATCTATATCAGAGTAAAAACAGCGGAAGTCTTACAATACATAATTTACAAAATAGTAGTTTCAAACCTCACAACTAAGTTCGATGATTATTACAAAACAAAATAGTGAAGTGGCATTATAATATAATACAAACTACACAATGAAACTGCCCTGTCCAAGGGCCACACATTTACTTCTCATCGTCAGATCGAACAATAGTCATGCAACACGATTCAAAATAGATCTGCTCATGAGGCTCACCTACAACAAGGGTCAACGAACCCTGAGTACAAAAGTACTCAACAAGACTTAACTGAAATAAGAACTGATAAACTCAGGAATGCAGGCTCATGGCTTCAAGGTATAGCTTTAGCAATGATCAAAGTTATTTTTGCGTAAAAGCTCTTTAACAAAATTCTTTATTTCAACATATAAAACTTTATAAGAACCATATATGAATCTGCCATGATCCGTAATGAGATCATGAACTTCATATCCAACATCTTCTCAAACCATCCTTAAGTTCCAGTTATTAATACTACGATGATAAACAGAGAAGTGAGTCTCCATAATCGAGGAGCAACGACGATTCGAACCGATTATAAACCCAGCTGGGAATTCTAGAGCACACGACATATGTAGGTCCCCGACCTACATATACCAACCTACCCTCGGATCCTCTAAACAAGAATGGGTCCGCGCCACCCGAGAATATAGTACTCTACTATTTTAGCCCATTGCCACGTGGGTACATGCTATTCCTGCCATCTCTCCACTCCCAGTGCGCAAGTAGCCATTCTCGTAATAGAATCGCCAAGTTAAGGCTTACTGGAGTATGTGGTTAGTACTACAAAGTCTCATCGCACACAGTTCAACAACGGACGGACCTTAACCGACACAGGCTGAAAGGACCCGCTCACAAGACGTCCATGTCTTGTGGCTCACACACACCTAGTCCGCCCGGTCTAGATTTATTACTCCACATGCTCATATTTTATGATCACATAAGTAACCAAAGATCCATTTAAAATTCTCAGGTGACAGGTAATCACCCGACTAAGCATGACTAAGCATATCTAGACATTTATGAATAAAACAGGTAATCATGGTAGATATGGAAAAACAATGTTGGTAATGCACCAATTAGGCTTTTACTTAACTCTTAATCACTTAATGCAGTATAGAAAAGCAAAAGTGAAATTAATTTGTAAAATACAAGGTAGAGTTGTATGCATCCGGGGGCTTGCCTTCGTGACGGAAAAGTTCGATTCCTGCGATGTTCCACAAGTATTCGATCCGACCTCAACAGATAGACTAACCTCCTCAGCAACTTGATAACTATCACGTGTTCACCTTTGTTCACTACACGTAGTAACAATGCCATGTTTAACATGATGCGGAATACGAAACATGATGCTTGATGATGGATGCAAAAGTTAACAACTAGAATACAACTTTCCTTCGCGGTACAGTTACAAGTCAAACTAACTAAACCTTTCCAGAATACTAACATCAATTGCCAAAGATCATTACCAACTAATGACCTAAGGACATCACTCAATAAAAAATTCAAACAAAACCTAAATCACCAAAGGTTACTATTTGCTTTTATGAATTAAGTAATTAATTAAGAATTATGAAATAAATCAACTTGTTCCAATTGACCTCAAATTTTTTGTAAATGTTCATCACATGATAACTAAGTGGCAAAATAATTTTCATAATTTTTGAATACATAATTAAGCCTAGAAAAATCATGGAAATCCATTTATTAATAAATTGAGCAATTTTTATCACACTCAAAAAGTACTGAAAAATAATAGTTCATATTTTTATTAAATATTATACATCACAGAGAGGTCACAAGAAAATTTTCATAATTTTTAAAGCTCTAAATAAATCTTCACAAAAATAACAAAAATAGGCACTATTTATATAATTCTGAAAATAGAAAAATCCATTTTGAACTACACAGTCACTGACAACTTGACCCCACCTGTCATCCCCAACCTCTGGCTTGACCGCGGTGGCACATGCGCTGACCGGCAAATTCTCGCCGCTGGTGAGACCAACGACGACTGTGAAAGCAGCACTATGTCCCCTACACTACTACGCTTCGACTAGTGGCAAAAACAAGACCAAACACTGACTAGACCAAGCACAACGACGACCATGACGAGCACGACGGCACGGCCACGCTACACTGGCGACACAAGTGCGGTAGAGGTTAAACACTTAGCACAGAAGGGTTCAGCACCTCACACCAAACACGACTGAGCAACGAGCAGGGTCGGAGGAGCAACAAAGATGCTGGTCGACGTTCCGAGGAGGCACGGCGGAGCAGACCGTCATCGGTGGCGATGCTCTAGTAGTTGTGGTGGTCAAACTAAGAAATCAATGGGTCATAGAGTACCACGGCATCGTGGCGAAGCTAAAGCAAGACTCAGCAGGGGCAGAGGCGCACCGTGGAGCTCTAGCCACGGCGAAGTGCTTGCGACGGGGACGTTGCCGGCCACGAGGAAGAAGAGCGCGCAGAGCAGTTTTCTGGTGAAGTCAAGCAACAAAAGTGGGTCGGTTGGGTGCGCAAGGAGCAGGCAGAACTATTGAGTGCTATGCTGCGATGGCACAGGCGCTGGTTCGACGGTGGGAGCTCGCTAGAGATGAGCAAGGCGACGGGAAAATAGAGGAGGAGGAAACGACAAGGACGACGGTGGCTCAGGTTATAAAGGATGGCCAGGAAGCTCAAGGAAGCCACGATGACTCCATTTCCCTCGCCAGCGCGATGCCCAGACGGCCACGTGCGCGACTGGAAGCAAGCCGAAGGATCGCCGGCAATGTAGCTAAGGCGGTGAACACTGTTCATCAATATTACAGAATTGCCATTCATTTTAAAATCCAAATTACTCCCAAATTTGTATAACAACTCAAAAATCTCCAAAAATAAAAGTTGTTTAAAATCAAAAGTTCTACAACTTTTCTTTTATAACCAACACCAAATTCGGTCTACATTTTGAAATGAACTTTTGAATTCAAATAGGGGAAATTTAACGAATTACGCCTTTTCGAATTACTCCAATTTTTTCATAACAACTTTGAAAACTCCAAAAACAAACTTTATATAACTTGACAAGCTCTACACTTTTGCTTTTGGGCTCAACCCCAAAATATGCTTAGATTTTGAAATGAGTTTTCAGGGTAGGATTTAAATACTGAAAATCAGGGTTTTCTGGAAAATTCAAATCCAAACCAAATTTTGACTTGATTCAAACAATTCAATTCAACACTCATAACACAAATGTAATCTTGTTTTAGTGAATGTATATCAAAGTTTGCAATATGACCAAATGCCTTGCAATGCATATGATGACATATCCTGTTTTTAATATTTAAACACCCAGGGTGTTACACTCTGGAACCTTACTGATGTTGATCGGACTCTGGCACCCAACATCCGATCATTTGCTGCTCAGCATCCGGTCAGTAGCTGGTACCTGACCAACATCCGGTCAGCACTGACCGAACACATCCGATCAGGATTTTCCTTCTCTAGACCCTTACTGGAGTCGATCGGATGCTAGCACCCAACGTCCGGTCACTCACCTCTCAGCGTTCGATCACGTCCAGACGACTTCACCTTGATCAAATGAACTGATTAGACTCTGCACCAGCATCCGGTCACACCGAAACTAGCGTTAGGTCAGCATTTGACCCTTCTTTCACTTCCAACTCGCAATCATATGAGAATGAAGTTCGCTTCAATTGATCTAAGGGCTTTTTAGGAGCTACCTAGTGCTAGATTAGACAAGTGTGCACCACACCTAATCCACTAGACTCACGTAGGTCAAGCTACCCGTCCATAACCCTCTTAATAGTATGGCCAACGGAAAAATAAAGTCATAAACTACTCTAAGTGTCTCTTCAATACCAAACGACACTTAGAATTAGTCCATCCTTAACCTTGTCGTCCATCCTTCAAAAACCAAAATGATTTCCATCGTAGGGGCATGACAACCATGATTGTCCAATCAATTATCATTACCATGACCTAACTTAATTGCATCTGTAAAACACACGTTAGTCACAATAATCTCGTATTGTCATTAATCACGGAAACCCAACTAAGGGCCTAGATGCTTTCACTAGGGAAAATCCCATGAGGGATGCGATCAAGTACCACCCGACGCACAACCACATTCAAACTTTGGAACTAGCTCTTCATAGCCGATCTCACATATTTCTCCCACTAATCCGCACACCCAATTGGGATCATCTTCCTTAGGATGTTGGGAGAGGAACCTAGGTAAAGTACACCCTCAACTATGATGCCATCATCTCCATGGCAATGTAGCTCCTCCCGAGCCCTTGCAACTAACTCACTAAATGAAGACTTTTCATTGAATAACACAGGCACGCTTTCCATATCAACAAACTCAACATATCCATAGTGATCTCTTTCCACGGTGCCTCCATGATATATGCTCACTAGGTTGTCCATCTATTAGTTTATACACAAATTCAAACATAGATCATTTAGTCCAAAGTAGTTGCATATAGTACCTATCTAATACATACTAACTAACTACAACCTAAGTAAATAGGTTAATATCCAAGTATATAGATATAATCTAGTAACTAAATAGCTAAATCCTACATAAATAACTAAATATACAACTAGCTATCTAACTATATCTATGTACCTATGTATCTATGTATGTATCTATCTACATACCTATATCACTAAGTAAATCAACTACCTACGTCATCACATTTACCAGTAAGTACCAAATAATCAAACTAGAGCTACAATTCAAGCTAACTAAGTACCTACATTGCATATTCACAAATTTTACCTATTCGATGAATGCAACAAACAGAGCAGGCGACGTTGGAGGCAAAAAGCACTAGTCAAACTTGTCGGCCATGGCAGGTGCTGCGGCCTTGCAGTCGGACACTAGCTCCTCCCCTCGTCCCTTTTCAAGGGCCACTACCCTCGGCACTTCGAGGGCCAGTGACAACAATGGAATGGCCGGCGGCAGGGATCGAGCGGCCAGCGGCAAGGATCAGGCTACTGGTGGGGAGGGGCTGGCTCGTGGACGTCGAAGCAGGGGCCGAGGTCGTGCCCGGGCGTAGCAGACCTACCACGTGAACAACAGGAGCAACAATGAGGTCATAGTGCATCGGGAGCAAGAGGACAGGGTCGGTGAGCAGACGGGATCGACGGCCAGGCTAGCATGACATGGCATGGACGACCGGGCATGGCTTGGTGGGCATGACAGCACACACGGCCATGGCCACAGCGCGATGGGCACAACTCGATGGGTGGGGCATGGGCGCGTGAAAGGTCCTTGTTTGGTTTTGGTAATTGAGTGACAACCTTATGTGGACTAATATGTGTTTGAGTGATATACAGGTGATTAGTCCACAAGTACATACGTGTGAGCAACATATGCCATGACGGTGAAGATGGCTCGAAGTTGCTGTAAGGCTTACACATGTGATGATGAAGAAGCTCATTACACATGAGACATGACATTGAGTCATGTGATCAAGGTGGAGAAGATCAAGACATGACTTGGCTCGACGGACTGGTTGTAAGTGTGAAGGGCAAGTTGAGTGATGACTTGGCGTCGATGGACCAAAGCAACGGTGAAGAGCAAGTGAAGTCAAGATCGGTGAACCAATATGGTCATATGATGATATGGAGTGGATCATATCATTGTCGATCATGTTGGTGCATGTGTTGCATCGATATTGGAGGAGATGGAATAGAATGCGCAAGGCAAAGATATAACCTAGGACATTTCATTTCACCAGTCATAGGTGTGTAGAGAAGTTAATGATTGGATTTAGGATAGATGACCGTACTATCAAGAGGGACAAACATGTATGCATATCGGTCATCTAGTGTCACTCGAGTGATCTAACTTTGCATCGTTGGTAGGATCGAGTGGCATGGCAAGTTGAGTGGCTAACTCCTTACAAATGATTATGAAAATGCTAACACACATACACATGGTGGTGTACACATGGTGGTGTTGGCACATTTTACAAAGGAGGAGAAGTTGGAGTTGAAGCGGATCAACTCGATGAAGAAACAGAGGTGAAAAGTGGTCACTGGAGATGACCGGACGTAGGCCTCTAAAAGACCTACGCGTCCAGTCAATTTTAGCCATAGCGTTGGCTGGCCGAAGGCAAAGAGTTGGGACCGGACGCTAGCCCTGGCTTCACCGATGCGTCCAGACACCTTTTGAAGGGCGGCATGTTGGCGCGAACGGACACGTAGGGGCTGAGTCCGTTCGACCATGACATATGGTGATGTGGCGAGGCACTGGAGGCGATCTTGGCGTGCAGTGAGGATCGGACGCCGTAGTGCATCCATTCACAGTTGATCTGACATGTCAGGCCATGGAATCGAGGCTCTAGGAACTCTCTGTTCGTGACCTAACTCTAGGGCTCAAGCGTCAGGTCGTCTTGTGACCATTGGCGCGCAAAGTTACCGTTGAGATCAGGTGGCTCCGATTGAACGTAGAGCGACATGTGGACGGTGTAGTGCGACCGGATGCTAGGCCGGCGCATCTGGTCATTGCGACCAGCACGTCCGATCAGCCCGAAAATGCTCAGCGAAGGGGTAACGACTAGTTTAGCCCTTGGGGCTATAAATAGAAGTGTGGGCCGGCCTTTGGCCGATAGCTGAGCACCCTCATGTCTATGTGGCTTGTGTAGGAGTGCTTGGATGCCCTCTAACTCACTTGTGTTTGCAAGAGTGCGAATCAATTGCGAGTGAGTGTGATTCTAGTGCGTTGCATTGTGAGATTGCATCGAGTGGCACTAGATGTTCGAGTTACAAGCCGATGGTGCTTGTTACTCTTGGAGGTTGCCACCTCCTAGACGGCTTGGTGGTGGTCTCCATCGAAGCACACAAATAAGATTGTGTGGTGCTCTGGGGAAGTGATTGTGAGCGGTGTTGTGCTCGCCCCGCATGAGCCGCGAAGAGCAACTCTAGTTGAGCGTATCATTGAGCTACCCTCACTTGTGGGTAGGTTCTTACGGTCTCCAATGTGTGGGATTGACGGGTGATGCTAATTAGCCGTCGAACCACCAAATGAGTGGTCGACACAACGGGAACTAGTTTGGTGGCAACTAAGTGAACCTTAGGATAAAAATCACCGTGTCATCATTGTCTTCCTGTTGGTTTGCATTCCCTTTACACAAGCTTGTATTTACATTCATATACATTGTGCTTGTATAGTTACTCTTGTAATTAGTTAGCTTGTGTAACTTGCTAGTTACCTTCTTGCTTGTGTAGCATAGAAGTAGCTCTTGCGTTATTAATTTGGTTTGAGTAACCTTGTTAGTCATATTGCTTAGTTTGTGTAGCTAAGTAATTTACGCTCTCTAATTTGGTTTGTGTAGCCTTGTTATTGAGCATTGCTAGTGAGCTTAGGTGGCTTTGTGCTTTTGCTTACTAGATTGTGTAGGCGCTCCTCGGTTTGTTTGAAGTACAGTTGTATAGGTTTGTGTAACATTGTAAGCTAGAATTGGATAGGTGAGCACTAGCTAGTCCGACACCTTTGTTGTCTCTTTACGATCTTTATAAGATGCTTGTGAACTTAGATAAAGGGGTGTAGTCTTGGCTAGACCGAGAGTTTTAATTCCGTATTTATTTCGGTTAGCCGGCGCGATTAAGTTTTAGAAAAGACTATTCACCTCCTCTAGTCCGCCATCTCGACCCTACAGTGCGGCGCGGCGCGGTGGGCAGGCCGCGGGGCGCGGCGGGGGCGACGCGCGGGGGGCGAGGTGTGGGCGGCGCGCGGTCGGCGAGGTGGGGGCTGCGTGCGGGGAGCTTGCCGGGCTAGGCTCGGAGCAACTGGCGTGGAGGACCGAGCGTGGGCGTGGTGGTGTAGCACCGACGGCGGGCGGGCTCGGGAGTCGCACGAACGAGAGAGAAGGAAAGAGGAAAAGGAAGAAGAGAGAAAGGAAAGGGAGCCCCACATGTCAGGCAGGCACGAAGCTAAAGTTGTAGGCGTCGAGCTCGGCGCCGAGATCTATGGCGCCGAGCTGGCTGCCACGTTTGCTCCACGTCTGCCTCAGCGCTAGCATGGGCACAAGACCTAGGCATCAATTACTATGGCGTCGAGACGTGTAATCTCGGCGCCAATTACTACAGTGTCGAGCTGAGAATCTAGATTTTGAAAATATACCTCCAGAAATATATTCCTGAAAAACTTAAAAAAACAAAAAATTCGGATCGGAGACAGGGGCGGAGGCCTGCTCGCGCGGTCGCGCCTGATGTCTGACCGGCACGGCGCGCTGGGCTGAGACAATCTGTCAGCCTGGCAGCGTCCGGGCCGGGCAGGCCGGCGTCACAGACTACCCCCGCTGGCCGGCGGCCGCTGCTCCGCAGCCGCAGCACTACCGAGACGCGTAGGCTCGGTTCGGTTTTCTTGGACAAGGCAAAGGTACCGGTGCAGGTGAAACCGAGAAGCGGACTGCGGGAGACCGGTGCCCGGCGGTCCTCGACGCCGCTGGCTGCGTACTGGGTTCTTGGAAACTGCCGTTCGCGAGTTTTCGGGCCTCCTCGAGTGTTCCACGTTCGAGCTACAAAAATCCATGGCACGATCGGTCGTCATCATTACTTGTACAGTTGTACCACGTTCCTGTGTCCGTGTGTACTGGCCTGTACCCTGTTTATCAATCCACCGTTTCACCTTAGAAAAACAATCGGGGACTCGGGGTGGACTGCGGCGACTGTGTTAGCCTGTTAGGCTTAGGCAACCCGCAATAAAATTCCATCCGGCTCATGTAACGTTGAGAGAAAGTGCAAGAGATTTTTGTATCCATTCTAATTTTTAAAAATAGAGATTTTATTGAAAAAATACCTTTCAATACCACGAACTTCTGGCTTGTAGAGAGGACTTGAGCCTAGCAGGAGACTGGGATAAGACGTAATGTAATTGTAGAATCAGACTGCATGACGATTGCTAGACTCAAGCATATAACAGAGATCCAAACTCATGTATCTAGCAGAGGAATGTAAACAGCTTGGTAGAGCATTGCTGGAGGTGAAATTCCAGTCTACAAGGAGAGGACATAATAGGGTCGCTCATGAGCTAACGCCATTCGCGAAATGCACGTCACACTCCGCGGCGGCGTGGCGAATGCAGGTTCTCTAGTGCGTTACGCAGTTGGGTGTTCAAAATTATAATTTTTTCACGAGTAATCAATAAAATCCTATCTTTGATCGAGAAAAAAAAAGTGACGATGCTCCCACCGCCGCAAATCATTAAAAACCCCTTAGGCCGAGTGCATTGGTCTCATGGAATACCAATAATTTTAAGACGACTTAATAGACAATATGTACGGTGGTTGTTTTCTAAGTTGTCTCGTAGTAACTCATAATTCCTTAATTTATGTATAGAATAAAAGTAAAATTGTGAGTTAGATGACGACAACAAGTTATACATAGAATAGTTGTCTTATAATTCTAAATTTTAGCTCATGAGATGGTTGTTGTATCAAACAAAGATATCTTTCTCTGTCCTCTGTCTTTTTCATCCACGTCAGTAAAAATCCTAAGTGCCACTGCATTAAACCACGTACGAGACCATCTACCTGTAGCAATGCAATAATCGGCTAAACGACCACCACGTCAGCACCGTGCATGTGATGGAGGAGAGAGTGCGTAGCTTGGCGCTGCTTCCACCGCCGAGCTCATCACAGAAACCAATGCTCTTCTTTCACTTTTACAGACTATGGGAATTGATGTGCGACACTGGTAAGTAATCCCAGTATAAATATAAAATACTATTTATACTAAAAAGAAAGAGACTAGTTATTATATGAACTGGAATGTAAACTTGTCTCGTATTGACTTGCTTAGACCGTCTCCAACGATGAGAGTGTAAACATGAGATCTATTCAGGATTTTAGTCACGTACGGGAAAAAAGTTACGGACCCGAAACCTTCGTTCTCCAACAACGAACCCAAAACAAGACTCGCAGTTTCCTCCATCCGTCCGGTGCCGCTTGCTCCTCCGTCTTCGTCTTCCCCGCGGCCGGTCACCGAGCTGCGAGCTCCGACGCGAGATTCAGCGAGGCGCTGAGGAAAGGCCGACATAGGGAGTGGACAGAGGCAAGAAACACCGTGGGCTTAAGCAGAAGAGGAGGGAAGAGGGAGCAGAGAAGGTACAACGGCGGCCGGACGCGCAGAGCAGTTAGCAGCGCACCGACGACCAGCGAGCGACGGCGAGGCACGCACAGAAGGCGGCAGCACGGGAGAGACGCAGCAGCAGAGCGGGCGGGAGACGAAGAAGAAAGCGAAGCAAGCGCGAGAGGACAAGAGGGCGCAGAACGAACGGACCGCGGGAGGCGCCACCGCCGATTCTGCCGCCGCGTCGGGACGGAGAGAGAGGACTAAGAGGATGGGGAATGGTGTGTTCTTTTTTTTTCTTTGTTTGGCTGATGATGATGGATGAGAGCGACAGCTATTTGTGTGGACAGCAACCTGCGGACGACGGATGAGATTTGCGTCGTCTCTCCGTTGAGACGTTTATTTGCATTTCGGATCGGCTTGGACGCAAAATGCGTCGTCAGTTTAGGTCATCGGTTGGAACATGTTTTTGGTAACAAAACACTGTGAACTACATATTTTATGTTTAGGCTGTGTTGTTGAAGATAGTCTTATAGCCCAAGTTTTATTGGACGTGATCTTATCATCACCCGCTTGGCAGCATGAAAGAGAGTATACAGACCAGACAAAAAGGTTATGCGCCGAACGAACCCGTCGACTTACCCTATATTCGATTCACAATAATTCAGCCAGACGGTATTTTTCAAACAGTTTTTGAAAAAATTCAGCTAGGCGAACCGGACCGAAAACTACACGCGGACAGCAGTCCGTGCACCGAAGCCGTGATGGCGTCCGCCTCGTCTCGCCCGTTCGGCCAATCCGTGAAGCCGGACAGACGCGTCATCAGCAAAAGAGAAAAAAAAAAGAGAAGAAGAAGAAGAAGCAAGCGATCGCAGCAGCATCCGCCAAAGTCCAATTCCACCTTATCCGAAGGGACTCGAGAAAGGGAGGTTCGAAAGATCCACCCACCCACCCCACACAGTTACTGGAGTGCTAGACCTAGACTGCTACCTGCCTAATCGCGCGCGCCTGCCAAAAAAGCGATGGGCTCCCGTTTCGGAACAGCATCAGGGGTCAATTCCGGCGCCTGGAGTCAACCGGCCGAGTCGTCCACCACCTACGCCTTCACACGCGCGGCGGCCGCGGTGGTGGTGGAGGTGGAGCAGAGCAGAAGATGATGATGCGGCAGGCGGCGTGAACCGCCGAATCTCGCGGTCGCGGACGGAGCCGCGGCGCGGGCGGGCGAGTGAGCCCTGGTTTCTCTCTGCGTGTGAGTGTTTTCTCGCTCCGTCGTTCTCGAAGCTCTCAGCTCTGTAACGAATCGCTAATAAAGTAATTGGAGCTCTTGCCCACTTTTAACTCGCTTCCCTTGTTTCTCCCGAATTGAGCTAGCTCTCTGCCTCTCTGTGTGTGCGCGCTTGCTTGCTTTGGCTGGGATTCTATGCACTAGTATCTGGAAACGTTCAATTCGATTCTGATTAATTCTTTTAAGCCATGCATGTATATCCACTCCAATCCACATGTGTTGGAGCGGATTGGAATGGAAATTAGTTTTATTCCACTCCAATCCATCTCAACACATGTGGATTGAGATGAATACATGGGGTTCTCATGAAATTAACTTTTCCAATATCATTTTGGCATCTTTCTATGCCCGTGCCTTAGTATCAAAATTCGGGCTCTAATATGTTGAAAATTGGGAATTCAGGGTTGACTCCAGAGATTTTGGGACCACCTCAGGGCTAGCTAACTGGTTGGTTGGGTTAGACTGGGGGAACTGAGGGGGGGTGGGGCTTCTCTTGGTCAGTACCTGAAATGGATGCATATTTCTTTTTTGTGCTGTACTAGTATCTTATTTAGAAATAAACTATGCTTCTTTTACTGATATAGAATCTGTTTTGGCTAATTTCTTAAACAAATGTATGCTCTGGTCTGAGTTCAAGACAACACTTGCATTTCTGCACAACTTGTTCCATTTTCCATGATATGCTGATCAGATGTGGATACTAATTTTCTTTCAGTTCAAACAAGTGCACACAACATTTGTATTTGACAACTTGCCATGTCTGTGCCTTACTTCTTCGTTTATTGTGTGCTCTGTATTCCACTATGAACTGATTTTGTTGATTAACCAGATAAGGCACGGACCACTAACATGATCAGTTTCTGCATGTTTTCTGGTCAGGCAAGCTTTCCAAGGAACTCCTCTGATGCTACAGTAATAATAGAAGAAAAATGGAGCTGCTCAACATTATTCTAGTTATAGCATCTCTGCTCCCATTCTCAGCATCTGATCCTCAAGGTTACTCACATGCCTATCATATGTGTATTTCACTTTTTTAGTTCACTTTCACTATCAACACATAATTTTCAAGCTCTTGCAAGTAACAAAGAATCTTTTGTTAACGTAGGTGATGCTTTGTATGATATGAAGCTGAAACTAAATGCTACTGGCAATCAGCTTTCTGACTGGAACCAAAATCAAGTTAACCCTTGCACTTGGAATTCTGTTATTTGTGACAATAACAACAATGTTGTGCAAGTGTAAGTTGCAGCATTCTGTTTCTCTGCACTCTTATTTTTAACTTTTGTACTTCGATTAGTTGACGAATAGATCACTTAGCTCAGAGCTAAATTTATTTGGTATTACATTTCCTACATTCATTACGATAAGCTCTTAAGGTCTCTAACAGCTCCAAATATCAGTTGAGAGGCATTTACTTTAGCATGTAATTATTAACTTTGATGCGGTTGCAGTTCAACCTGCAATATGTTGGTGTGCTAAACTCATCATTGAGCTATATCTATATGATAGGATCTCCATTTTTTCTGAGTTTACCTTCCTGATACCCTCCTGCAGAACATTGGCTTCTATGGGGTTTACTGGAGTTCTGTCACCAAGAATCGGAGATCTGGAGTATTTAAATGTTCTGTAAGTGCACTCTTCTAGATTGATGATGCACCTAAATATTTTAGGTAGTGGCTGTGATGTAATAGCTACTGACTACTGTGCTTACGATTCTTTGCAAACTAATTAGCATCTAAAAGTAACTAAGTATTAGTGTGTTTTTTTTTGGCTTGCTAGATGAAATAATGGCTTTGTTGTTATATCATGTCGCCATGAATTCCCTGTTTTGTTGATCAATGTAATGTATGATACTGCAGGTCATTGCCTGGTAACAACATCACTGGTGTCATACCAGAGCAGTTTGGCAACCTCTCTCGGTTGACAAGCTTAGATTTGGAAGACAACCTGTTGGTTGGGCCAATACCGTCTTCTCTTGGCAGGCTTTCAAAGCTCCAGCTTCTGTATGTACTAGAATCCTTATTCATTTGTTTTATGGACATTCAATGACTTGACATTCCTGTTTTCTGTTTCTGTTTCTTAACAAGGATACTAAGTCAAAACAATCTCAATGGCTCTATTCCTGATACGCTAGCAAGCATCTCAAGCTTGACAGACATGTAAGGTTTTAGCACTCAAATGATAGTTTTTCTCACAAGACTTAAATTCTTGTCTTATACCAACTTTTTTCTTCATATGATGGCAGTCGGCTGGCTTACAATAAACTCACTGGTCAAATACCTCCCCAGCTGTTTCAAGTTGCACGTTACAAGTACTGTGGAATAAGTGATCATTATAAAATTTATGTGGCGTCCATGCGTGCTAATTTTGAGAGCTAACAAAGGTTTATTTACTTCACAGTTTTTCAGGTAATAACTTGACCTGTGGAGCAAACTTCCTCCATCCTTGTGCCTCAAATATGTCTTACCAAGGTAACAGGCCATGCATTTTTGTGTTCTTTATTGTACATTTGTCAAATAGCACAGGGGACAGACTCCCTATTGGACGTTTGTCAAATAATTAGAAGCATCTGATAATATTGTCGCTTTTTTATAGGTTCATCCCGTGGTTCGACAATAGGCATTGTGCTTGGAACAGTTGGAGGTCTGATGGGGCTTCTAATCATAGGGGCTATATTCATTATCTGTAATGGAAGGAGGAAAAACCATCTTCGTGAAGTATTTGTGGATGTATCAGGTAGTGAATAAGCTGCACTTTATATCATCACCTTGCTGCAGCTAAACTTGTTCATTAGCTAAAAAAAATACTGCAATCCGCATAATTTCATCACGTATTAAACAAAGAAATGAAACCAATAAGTTAAAGCTGATATGTAGAGCACTGAAACTAAGTTCTCTCTAAAGAAATAAAAAAATAAGCTCAAGTAGAATTAGGTATAATGATTAATTAAAACCATGGTTTCCAGAACTGGCCTATGTATGCCAGTGTACGTCTTTGGAGTGGCATATTCTGCTTACTGTACCAGTTTAACACTGATGATGGCACACTAGAAACTAGCATATTTAGATGTGTTCCTAAGACACTGCCAATCTTTCAAATTCCACATTTCAAAAGATTTGCATTGAACTAACTGAATGGATAATTTATGCTCCCCAGGTGAGGATGATCGTAGAATTGCATTTGGCCAGTTGAAAAGATTTGCATGGCGAGAATTGCAACTTGCAACTGATAATTTCAGTGAGAAAAATGTTCTTGGACAAGGGGGTTTTGGGAAAGTATATAAAGGAGCACTTCCAGATGGCACTAAGATTGCTGTAAAACGCTTAACTGATTATGAGAGTCCTGGTGGAGAGGCTGCTTTCTTGCGTGAGGTTGAGCTGATCAGTGTTGCAGTTCACCGGAATCTTTTAAGATTGATTGGTTTCTGCACAACACAAACAGAGCGCCTACTTGTTTATCCTTTCATGCAGAATCTTAGTGTGGCCTACCGTCTGCGAGGTACTCTCTTTTTTAAGTCTTAACTAGCTAATCACTTGTTTCATTGCATTTAGTTCTGCACTGTTACTACTCTATGAAGTTACCTAGACCATGAGTGTGCTTATAGATTATGCAACTTATGTATTTAGAAGCTAGCATAGTGAGTTCAGTTGCCCCTTTAGGTAACTCTTTGTTGAAAATTCATGTTTCATATGCTCTAAGTTAGATGTAATTCTGCACGATTGGTTTGTAATACGGTGTTAAAATGATCTAAATTTACCAGGTAGGTGAGATCTGGTCTACAGAGTGCGTACAGCAATTTGTCACCTAGTAATGCTTGAGATTTGTCATCCAGTTAACCTACAGAGTGGGTTAGCACTTAGCAGAGATTTGCATCTTTTTGTTGAGGATATGTAAAGTGTTTTTCAGTAGGAACCTCTTTGGTATCAGAACTGTTCCATTTTGCTGATTGAACAGGTCATAGTCTACTATTTCTAGCACATTACATCATAGCTACACCATGTTACCATGTATGGATAGCTAGTTGCATTAATTTATATTTCACTGGATATACATCCAATGAGTGGAAAACTTTGCCACTTTTTATTTTTAACAAACAAATCTTTCACCACTTCTATACTATTTCCCTTTCATAGTGATGATTTTGCTGTAATACGTCGTCATCTAATACGTGCTTATCATGTCAACGATTCAGAATTTAAACCTGGGGAGCCAATATTAGATTGGTCTGCAAGGAAGCGAGTGGCTTTAGGCACAGCTCGTGGACTGGAGTATTTGCACGAACACTGCAATCCTAAGATTATACATCGTGACGTCAAGGCTGCCAATGTCTTGCTTGATGAAGGTTTTGAACCAGTTGTTGGTGATTTCGGCTTGGCCAAGCTGGTGGATGTACAGAAGACATCCGTGACTACTCAGGTTCGTGGAACCATGGGTCACATTGCCCCCGAGTATTTGTCCACTGGGAAGTCATCCGAGAGAACCGATGTTTTTGGTTATGGCATAATGCTTCTCGAGCTAGTTACTGGTCAGCGTGCCATCGACTTTTCACGTCTGGAGGAAGAAGATGATGTGTTGTTACTTGATCATGTAAGCCGATTCCTATGTCTTCTACAACTGATCCCTCGTAGCTGTTGTCTGAACTGCTTCTGTGCACGAAGAGCTTGCAGTTTTTTGATGCAAGCATACACATCGCATGAAATTTCTCTTCGCAAAACACTTGTGACCTTGCTGCAAAATTTGTAGGTCAAGAAGCTGCAAAGGGAAGGGCATCTCGACGCCATCGTTGACCGCAACCTGAACAACAATTACAACGGGCAGGAGGTGGAGATGATGATCCAGATCGCGCTGCTCTGCACGCAGGCTTCGCCCGAGGACCGCCCTTCCATGTCCGAGGTGGTCCGGATGCTGGAAGGTGAGGGCCTCGCCGAGCGGTGGGAGGAGTGGCAGCAGGTGGAGGTGACGAGGAGGCAGGACTACGAGCGGATGCAGCTGCGGTTCGACTGGGGCGAGGACTCCGTCTACAACCAGGACGCCATCGAACTGTCCGCCGGCAGGTAACGACGTCGGGTCACACGGAGCTTCAGCTTGTCGTCGACGTCGCAGCGCTGACATGTAACTATATGTATGTAAGGCATTGTTGCAAAGCTTGCTAGCAAAATTTGTGCCACTTGGTGTTGATACGTGCCTGTATTTTATTATGTGTATGAAGGATGATTTAAAGGGGTTCAGGTGTTAACCAGCTCGATCCCACCCTGTAATCTGTAGGAGGGGGAAAGCTGGGAACACGCATGTGCCGCCCGGTTGAAACCACATCACACGCAAGCTGCAAGCATCGGCTTGACGAAGTCGAGTCATTCATCTGCTCGACCTGTTCAGACTGAATCTAGTCTGGTTTATCCCTTCAAAAAATGAGGACGACACTCGCTTCAAATGTTTCACCGTTGACCATTAGCACTATAGCAGACATGCGTCTCAGTGCTCCACTGCTCCTGGTCCTGGTGAACACCGTTGCGTTTCTTCGTTTACTGCTGAGTGCGGAGCAGCACAGATCCACTACGGTACGTTCTGTAGTGCGTCACAGCTCACGGATTGTTCGTTCGGTCCTTGTGAGTGATGGCTAGCAAGACCGCCCGGCACGGTACGACGCTACCGTGCATCACTGCTCACAGAGCCGAGGACATAGCCGTGAACCGCGGGCCGCGAAGTGTGCGACCGCCACGCTGGTGTGGGGTCCACGCCTCCACGGACCAGTGGACCACCAACCCAGATAGCACCTACCCGGCTACCCCGCGGCCACGCCGACAGGCCTGAGCTGCCGCCATAAACCCTCCGCGACGCACGCGGCACGCCTCCCGCTCCAATCATCAGCAGCGCGCCGAGCATCGTTGGCTGGTGGGTACAGTTGCTGGTTCGTTTACGTGAGAGAGAAGTACTGGTTCACATGAACAGTGTTTATGTGAGAGGGCTGGCCAGCTAGCCCAGCCAGCCGCCCCCAGCTGATCAGGCTGCAACGATACGAACCAGCCAACCGAACAGGCTAGGCAGACAGGTAGATGCCGCAGATCAGCTCTCCTCGTTCTCGCTCGCCAAGCTCGCAACCCGCTAGGCCAGGTGGCAAAAAGAAAGGGGGAATGTCTTGTGTACCATTAAAAAAAATCGTAATGTCCGGTGTGTTTTTGAAAAAGTTCAGCGATCTTCAGCGTCACTACTCTAACTTTTTTGTGTCTTCCATGCCACTGCCGTCAGTTTGGGCTCTAGCGCCGTCAAAGTGCAGGTGTGAAATGTCAAAAATATCCTTAAGGGTAAATATGTCATTAATTTTTTTGAGCATCTTAACGACTTCAAATGAAAAAACTCAAAACTAGAAAGTTGTAGATCTCGTCGAGATCTATAATTTTCATATAAAAATTATCTTCATTTAATTCCATAAAAAATATGATTTGATATGATTAATATATCTTAGAAAAATCATATCTTTTTTTGTGGAATTAAATGAAAATAATTTTTATATGAAAATTATAGATCTCGACGAGATCTACAACTTTTTAATTTTGAGTTTTTTCATTTGAAGTCGTTAAGATGTTAAAAAAAATTAATGATATATTTAAACTTAAGGATATTTTTGACTTTTCACACCTGCAGTTTGACGGCGTTAGAGCCTAAACTAACGGCAGTGGCATGGAGGGCACAAAAAAGTTAGAGCAGTGGCGTTGAAGACCGCTGAACTTTTTCAGGGACACACAGGGCATTGCGATCTTTTTTAATGGCACACAGGGAATCCCCCATCTGTTTTAAATTTATTGCTTAATCTTTCCGTTGATTGATGGATCAGAGCATGATTGTTATTTTACTGGCCATGAAGATGCTTTCATTTATGTAGTAGCAATCATTTTTTATTCTAACATGAACAAATGTGCAAGAAACAAAAGAGTGTCCCAGGTGAACTCAAATCTGGGAACAAACAATCTTAAAATAGTGTTGGCCTCTGAGCAAAGCTAAAAGTTGATTTGGCATAAACTAGGCTTGTTGCATAGCAAACTGCCTTAGAGTATATGATTTTCGGAAATCTCGAGAGAGCTGTTAAGAAACATCTCACGCCAAGAATTAATTCTTCATTTAGAAATTAGGAACTATTTCTTTTAGTCTGATATTTGGCTTCTTTATCCTTGTACAGGAAGATGTTGATCTCATGAAAAGCCTAAATTTTGATGCATACCGGTTTTCAATCTCCTGGTCCAGGATCTTTCCAGGTGCATAACTCTACTAACACCATGCATGCTCACTATTGAGTTGTATGAGTCACCAGTAGTTTATTAGATCCATTGATGTGCCTCCAGGTGGCGAAGGGAAAGTTAATGAAGGAGTACAGTATTACAACAATCTTATAGACTACATGATTAAGCAAGGTAATGATTCAGACACGAAAGTCCAGTTGAAGATTTTACAGAAACATTATGTTCCTCTCTGAATGTTCCCTTCAAAACTGAGCAGGTCTTACTCCTTATGCCAACCTTAACCACTATGATCTTCCGCTTGCACTTCAGAAAAAGTACCAAGGCTAGGCCCAAAAATTGTGTAAGTGGGAAACGGCCTTCTTGTCTTTGTTACTTCATGTTGAAATATGTGAAGAGTCTTGTACAATATGAACTTGATACATTGTATACACATAGTTGAGACTGAAGCAAACGCACTAGTAGTGAGGTGGTTGGTTACCGAGTATTAGCATCAGCCAGCTGGCCCAACTTGCAGCTCCAAAAAAACTCATTCTAGGGCAGACTCAGTGCCGGAGGCTCCCACATGAGTGAGGTTTGAGGAAGGGATAAACCGAGGCAAGCCTTTCTCCCGCAAAACCTATGGAGAGGCTGCTTCGAACCCACGACCTGATGACTTAGTGAGACAGCTCTCACCACTGCACCAGATCTGCCTTTAAAAAAAAAAATTGGTTCTGCCTCCCAAAAAAAAATAGTGGCTAGGCACTGGTTTGTGGTAACGGTGCAGTCCTACCTGGGGTAGTAGCAGTGGTTGCTGGCCCAGGTTATGGTGCTATAGGGTGAGGCTGGGGTACAGGATTTTTTCGCCCAGTTTTGCTGAGGTTTCTTCTTAGTGCATAGCCATGGGGGCGGTCTTTCCCCAACCGGTCAAGTTTCTTTATAGTTGAGACTCAAGGCTTCATTGTTGTATGAACTTGTACTGGAAAAATTGCCACTTATCCTGTTGCAATTATTAGAAGGTGGGATAGTGGTTTAATTTTGAAATTTTGCATCAATATCTAGGCCAATTTGATGATGGCTTAGTATTTTCACCCACATGGACAAGTGTGAACTATGAAGTGATATTGTTCTTTTTAGATATACATTTCATTTGGTCTTATCATAATCTGTACTGAGGCAGGGCTTTTTCTGGATATATGCAGCCTGTTCGTTTGGCTGTGGCTCGTCGTAAACGATCGTAAATTTTCAGCCGGAACAGTATTTTTCTCTCACACAAACCAGCCAGCAGTACTTCTTCACGAACCAGCAACGATATGAACCAGCCAACCGAACAGTCTGATGTTCTGCAGGGACAAATTCGCTGACTATGCCGATTTTTGTTTCAAGACTTTTGGCGATCGAGTCAAGAACTGGTTCACATTAAATGAACCAAGGATAGTAGCATTCCTTGGTTATGATAAAGGGATTAACTCCCCTAACCGGTGCACACAATGCACTGCCGGTGGGAACTCATCAACAGAACCTTACATTGTTGTTCATAACATTCTCTTATCTCATGCTACTGCAGTTGCAAGATACCGCAATAAATACCAGGTATTTTTCAATGGAAGGGAAGAATAAATAAATAAGAACTATTGCAAATACTTAAGTATTAGTACCAGGATAATATGCATGTCTGTGACAAAATGTACAAACTGGTGCACTGACATTGAATGTGTCAATGGTAGTATAATTTGCATATATGCAGCAAGTAACCTAAACCTGCAAGTGTTAATTATTGGGTGTTCTTAATGCTTACATGCTGCGATGGTCCTTTTTCGAAAAAATACATCAGTCGATAGCAACATGACAACATACGAGATTAACTGTTGACAAATGCATCATGGTACATTCGGGGTTTCTCAAATTAGTTTTTTTCTACTTCCTCAGTAAATTGAACCCAAAATGACCATCCTGTACTACATTGCATCTTACACTCACACACACAAAAAAAAACTCTTGTGCCTAAGCAATCTAGTGGCAACAACTGTAATATGTAAAGCATATTCTGCATTTTTTATCATTGATGTAATTTATAAACTCCCCAACCCAAAAGAAGAAGAAAAAGATCGAAAATGATCCATTATTTTCCTGAGTCTTTTGTGAGGAAATGATCCAGAACAAGTTACTTTTTTTTCTCTATAGGCAACTCAGAAAGGCAAGGTCGGGATAGTTCTAGACTTCAACTGGTATGAACCTCTTACCAACTCAACTGAAGATCAAGCAGCAGCGCAAAGGGCCAGGGACTTCCATATTGGTTGGTAAGATCTTAACAGCAATATGCGACAAACTTCAGTATCTTATTTAACACAGTTACCAATATTAACCATACCAAATGGTCATGGTTCAGGTTTCTTGATCCATTAATAAATGGACAATATCTAAAGATAATGCAGGACATTGTGAAAGATCGGCTACCAAGTTTCACACCTGAACAGGCTAAGCTAGTCAAGGGCTCATCGGACTATTTCGGGATCAATCAATATACAACATACTACATTTCAAATGAACAAACTACACAGCAAGGACCACCAAGCTGCTCGTCTGACTGGGGCGTTCAATATTAGTGTGAGTTACCAACCTGTGATTCTGGTTCTATGTGGTTGTGTGTGTATCACTACAGTTTCTGAAGATCATCGCCTTCTTCCTTCCATGTTGAACTTTGCAGTTGAAAGAAACGGCGTGCAAATTGGACAGCTGGTATAAGCTTCTCCCTTTTACTACTTTGAACCCTCTACTTTATTCTGTTGGTGTTACAAGATTGACAAGTGCAAAACACCATGAAAATTTCTGATGATGAATGTACCTGTGCTGTGCAGGCGCACTCAGTTTGGCTTTACATCGTCTCATCGGGCATGTATGGAGTTGTGAACTACATAAAGGAAAAGTACCAGAATCCAACCATCATCATATCCGAAAACGGTAACACGAAATAACCTGTCTCCTTCACCTGAAATGCTTGCACTCCCTTCCATGATGCTCCTTGAATTGCATCGACAAATCATTGTGCCATGAATGAATGGACATAATTATATCAGGGATGGATCAACCCGGAAACCTGACACGCGAGGAGTACCTGCACGACACCGTTCGGATTGACTTCTACAAGAACTACCTGACGGAGCTGAAGAAAGGGATCGACGACGGCGCAAATGTGGTGGGCTACTTCGCGTGGTCCCTCCTGGACAACTTCGAGTGGCTGTCGGGCTACACGTCCAAGTTCGGCATCGTCTGTTAGATGATATAGGTAGTCCAGATTCTATGTATATCTTTAGGTTGTTATACAAGGAAGTAGATGAGTAATTCTAGGGATTAGTTTGTTGTAATCATGATCTTGTAACCTGCCACGGTGGAGGTTGTTTCCATCTATATAACATGAAGCTGAGGATCCCAAGGGGTAACCTCATTAACCTATTTCGTTTTACATGGTACCAAGAGCCATCTTCCACATGGAGCTCTTCAATGGCGTTTGCGAGTTCATCCCCATTGCCTTCTGCTGCCATGTTTCCCATCTCCTTTCTTCCAACCAATGAAAAACTCACCCGAGCGAATTTTCCTTCGTGGAAAGCTCAGGTTCTCTCGGCCCTGAGAGGATATCAGTTGGCCGGGTACATCCATCCAGAGGCGCAGTCGCCGTCTCCCTTCCTCGTCCCGGAGAAGGGGAAGGAAGATTCGAAGGAACCCCCCAAGCCCAACCCGGAGTATGATGCATGGGTGGCGAAGGATCAGATGGTCCTCAATTACCTCCTCTCCAACATGTCCAAGGAGATCCTTGGGCAGGTGAATCAGGAAGTCACCGCGTCGGGCGCATGGCGTGCGCTTGAGAAGATGTTCTCCTCGTTCTCCCGCGCGCGAGTCATTTCCACGCGCATGGCTTTGGCTACGGCCACGAAAGGTACAAATTCCATTAGTGAATATTTTGGGAGGATGAAAACCTTAGCAGATGAGATGGCATCGGCTGGACGCAAACTTGAGGATGAGGAGCTTGTCTCCTACATCCTTACAGGTCTCGACCTCGACTTTGACCCTGTCGTCTCAGCTGTGACTGCACGTGTGGAGCCTATCTCCGTCGCCGAATTGTACACCCAGCTCATCAGCCACGAGCAGCGTCTTGAGATGCGTAGCGGCGGCGGGAACCAGTCCTCGGCCAACATGGCGTCGAGGGGAGATCGTGGGGGCAGTGGCAACTGCAGCGGTGGCGGTGGCCGTGGCGGCTCCGGAGGTTACGGTCGTGGAGGCTACGGCCGCGGCAACAGAGGAGGTCGTGGTGGCGGTGGTGGCCAACGCAAACAACCCTTCCAACCGGGGGTCTACTGCCAAGTGCCAAGTCTGCACCAAGGAAGGTCACACTGCCATAGGCTGCTTCAAGCGTTTTGACGCATCGTACACGCCTCCACAGAAGTCGGCGTCATCGGCAACTGCATCCTACGGCGTGGACACCAACTGGTATATGGATACGGGTGCCACGGACCACATCACCAGCGAGCTGGACAAGCTCACCGTGCACGACAAATACCACGGTGGTGAGCAAGTGCACACCGCCAGTGGCTCAGGTATGGAGATCAGTCATATCGGTCATGGCATTTTAAGTTCCCCAAACACTAATCTCCAACTCAAACACATCCTTCATGTTCCATCTGCAAGCAAGAATCTGCTTTCTGTTAATCGTATTACCCGTGACAATGATGTTTTCTTAGAATTTCATCCTGATTGTTTTCTTGTCAAGGAACAGTCAACGAGGAAAACAATCCTCGAAGCCAGATGTGAGCATGGCCTTTACCCAGTAAGGCCACCAAATAAAGAGGTGTTAGGTGCGGTCAAGCCAACAACGTCCATGTGGCACCATCGTCTAGGCCATGCCGCACCCGCCATAGTTCACCAAGTTCTTCATCGTCATCAGCTTCCCTGTGTCAAGGAGTCCAATAATTCTAGTGTTTGTGGTGCCTGTCAACAAGGCAAAAGTCACCGGTTGCCATATCCTAGATCAACTAGTATTTCATCTAGTCCTTTTGATCTTGTTTTCAGTGATGTATGGGGACTTGCCCCGAATTCTGTTGGTCGCAACAATTACTATGTTTCGTTCATAGATGATTATAGCAAGTTTGTTTGGATTTATTTGTCGCGTAAAAAATCTGAAGTCTTCCAAATCTTCCGTGATTTCCAAAGCTTAGTAGAAAGGCAATTTGACACAAAAATGCGTTCTATCCAAACCGATTGGGGAGGAGAATACCAAGCTCTAAGTCCTTTCTTTAAACGTATGGGCATTTCACATCACATTTCGTGTCCCCATGCCCATCAACAGAATGGCTCCGCAGAAAGAAAACATAGACACATAGTTGAAATTGGCCTAACAATCCTAGCGCATGCTTCCATGCCGCTCAAATTTTGGGATGAGGCATTCTTGACAGCTGTTTACTTGATAAATTGGCTCCCGTCTAGAGTTATCAGTAATGATACTCCCTATTTTCGTCTATTTGGACAACACCCTGATTATACATCTCTGCGCACTTTTGGGTGCGCCTGCTGGCCACATCTACGTCCATACAATGCTAGAAAGCTAGGCTTCCGGTCTAAACAGTGTGTTTTCTTAGGGTATAGCAACCAACATAAGGAGTTCAAATGTTTGGATCCCAGGGAAGGACGAGTCTATATCTCCAGAGATGTTATCTTTGATGAAAATGTGTTTCCATTCGCCTCACTTCACCCAAATGCCGGTGCTCGTTTGCGCGCTGAAATTCTTCTTTTACCTGACAACCTTATCAATCCCTCTGGTATTGGGGAACTCCAAATGTCTGATCATGTGCTGACTTCTCCATTACCTATTCATGCACCTAATACTTCTGGAGTTGCTGCTAGCACAGGTCAAAATCATGATCCGCACGTCCAGTTTCCGACGATCGGCAGTGCATCCACCTCGAGATCGGAGACGATCTTCCATACCGCGTTGTTCCCGGGCGATCTGGCGTCAAGAGCGGGATCCTCTACACCAGCACATGGATTGACCGTGTCTGAGGCCACACCGGGTGCGGCGCATCCTGATCCCAGTGGTGGGCCTGAGATATCGGCACCGGCACCCGATGCTGATGCAGCCTCTGGATCCGGTGCGAGCGTGGATGCTGCACCTCCGTCTGTGGTCTCGTCCTCCCTTCCGGAACAGCAGCGCCCAACTACAAGATCGCAGCATGGCATCGGCAAGCCTAAAGTGTACACGGATGGTACAGTTCGATGGTGTCAACTTGCCAGCACTACTGTTGAGGAACCTTCTACTGTCTCTGAGGCACTCCAGGATGATAAATGGGTCTCGGCAATGGATACTGAACATTAGGCACTCCTTCGAAATAGAACATGGCATCTTGTTCCTCCACCAAGAGGCAAAAACATAATTGGGTGTAAGTGGGTCTACAAAGTCAAACGGAAAGCAGACGGGTCTGTTGATCGTTACAAGGCACGTATGGTTGCAAAAGGATACAAGCAACAATATGGGATAGACTATGAAGATACCTTCAGTCCAGTCGTCAAAGCTGCTACAATTCGTATTGTTCTCTCTGTTGCATTGTCACAAGGATGGTCACTTCGGCAACTTGACGTCCAGAATGCATTCCTGCATGGAGTTCTCGAGGAAGAGGTATATATGCAACAACCTCCTGGTTACATTGATCCTCAAAGGCCTGATTATGTCTGTAAATTGGACAAGGCCCTTTATGGTTTGAAACAGGCACCGCGGGCATGGTATGCTAGACTATGTGGCAAGCTTCAACAACTCGGTTTTGTGTCTTCCAAGGCTGATACATCGCTGTTCTATTATAGAAAGGGAGGTAACAGATTGTTTGTTCTCATGTATGTGGACGATATTATTGTTGCTAGTTCATCTCCCCGGGCCACCAGTGCTTTGCTTGCCGACCTGCAGGCTGATTTTGCTCTCAAGGACCTTGGAGATCTTCACTTCTTCTTGGGGATCGAAGTCAAGCGGGGAAGTAATGGTTTGACTCTCGCCCAAGAACGCTATGCCATGGATATTTTAAAGCGCTCTGGTATGCATCGTTGTAATGCTATTGACACCCCTTTGTCCTCCACTGAGAAGTTAAGTGTGGAATCCGGTGATAAACTTGGACCTGATGATGCAACAAACTACCGCAGTGTGGTTGGAGCCCTCCAGTACTTGACATTGACACGTCCAGATATAGCTTTTGCAGTGAACAAGGTGTGCCAATTCTTGCACACACCGACCACTGTACATTGGAGCGCCGTGAAGAGGATCCTGAGGTATGTTCGAGGAACTGTAAATCTCGGACTTAGTATTCGGAGGTCCAAGTCGACACTTGTGAGTGCATTTTCTGACACGGATTGGGCTGGTTGTGTGGATGATAGAAGATCTACAGGAGGTTTTGCAGTGTTTCTTGGTGATAACTTGGTCTCTTGGACAGCCAGGAAGCAACCCACTGTTTCGAGATCTTCCACTGAAGCAGAATACAAAGCTTTAGCAAATGCTACAGCCGAAATGTTATGGGTGCAGAAACTTCTTACTGAATTGGGAATACCACATCCAGCCAAGGCGCGACTCTGGTGTGATAATTTGGGCGCAACATATTTATCTGCTAATCATATTTTCCATACCAGGACCAAACATATCGAGATTGATTTTCATTTTGTTCGAGAACGTGTTGCACAGAAACTTCTGGAGATACGGTTCATACACACTGGCGACCAGGTGGCTGATGGATTCACCAAGGCTTTGCATGTGTTCAAGCTTAGAAAATTCAGGGACAATCTCAACCTTAGAAGTGGTAGTCCAGATTCTATGTATATCTTTAGGTTGTTATACAAGGAAGTAGATGAGTAATTCTAGGGATCAGTTTGTTGTAATCATGATCTTCTAACCTGCCACGGTGGAGGCTGTTTCCATCTATATAACATGAAGCTGAGGATCCCAACGGGTAACCTCATTAACCTATTTCGTTTTACATCGTCTACGTCGACTTCACGACGCTGAAGCGGTACCCCAAGGACTCGGCGTACTGGTTCAAGGACATGCTTTCGGGGACGGGCTCCAAGCCCGCCACCCCCGCAGACCGGTTCAGGCACCCGTCCAGCTGGTTCGCCGTCAGCCACCTCGAATGGAGCTGCCCTGCTGGTCTCTCTGTTCGTCTCCTTGTGTGTTCTACTTCCATCCGTCTTCATGGTTTCCTCGGTTTAATTAGAAAGGAGTACTTTTTTTCTTCTAGTGTGAATTTTGTAGTGCATGGCAGCGTGTTGCTTTTAAGACATGTTGCATCGATGAGGGGGACCTGTTGTAGGACTGAGACTATGATTGAGGGCTTATTTTTCAGGAGCCAGCTTTGAACGTATATTTAGTGTTTTTCGTGTGTTGATTGAGCTGAGCTGCCTCATTCCGTGTATCTGCGTTGATTAGAGTCCGTTGTCGATTGTCATGGTGGCCACCAGTTTAGTGGATGTTCTTTTTTGGCAGCTGAGTACCGAGTTTTCATTTTTCATATAAAAGGTTGCTGCTGGTCCATCATGGCTCGCACGCACGGCTGGATATCATATCCGAAGGAAATTCCTATCCGAAGCGGTGGGATCATTTGATGACCCTTTGATGCCGTATCGGAAGCTCCATAGACATGCGATGCGACACTGCTTGCCGGCACGTTAGCTACGTCCACTTCGAACGCGATATATAATGGTAAAGAATCACGCAGAAGCATGCTCGTGATCCTTCAGTTGCTATAGGTTACTGGTTCCTCGCAGCTTCTGAGCTTCCACCTGCCCCGTGAGGCCGTGACCTTGCGGTTCCATTTCGATTTCGAACAAATGTGCTTGATCCAGCGATCGCTGGAAACACAAGAGTCCAGATCGCTTCCCCACATGGCCACGTTCTTCCGATGTGGCAGCACGAGTACACCGAAGTTAGCAGCTGCAGCCTGCAGTAGCAGCACAGCGAAATCTTCGATATCCCAGCCAATTCAAGTCCGTCCGCACCGCACGACGTGCTGTTTCACCGGTCAACAAGACAGTAGACTGTAGACAGCCCGCACCGCGAGATACGCCCGCAGACCACACGCGACGGGGCGCGCCGGTTCATCAAAAAAGGAAGAAGAGGATCGCGCCGCTCACCGAAAACCGGGATTATTTACATATTTGTCATCATTATGACGTGAGTGATATAAAAAGTATCATATCAGTGACTCATGTGTCAATAACCATGGACGGATCCAGCGGTGGGGCTAGCCCCCCTACCCATCCTAAGCACGTGGAGTTTCTCTAAGCCATCTCTTAAAATTTTATGCATATATGTATTAGGTAGGAGGGGCTAAGGTTAAGAGAAGATAAAAAAACCTCTATTCTTTTGTTTAGCCCCCCTAAATTTTTTCCTGGCTTCGTCACTGTCAATAACATAGTATAAAATACCCTCCGTAATAATAGTAAATACGTAAATGCCTCCCGAAACCCGACGACCCATAAACAATCCAAGCCTCCAAGGAAAGTAGACGCGCACGAGCCATGCGATCGGATAAGTTAATCGCTACCCTCACCAGCCGTGTCGGCCCGTCGTAGTCAGGGAGAGGATCTCGTCGAAACTCGGGTGCGTGCACGGCCAAGTTCACATCAAAAAGATGCCGCGTCGGGGGACTGGAGTGGTGACTGGTGACGACCCTAGCTAGCAGGACTGCAGGAGCAATAGTGCTACTGCCACCCAACCGTTACCAGGAGTCCGGAGCTAGTGGGCAAACAGAGTGAGAGTTGCTTGCTCTGTGCGGCAGGGGAGGAGAGATGGTTGCTGTCCTGTGGGCGGCGCTGCTGCTCGCGCTGCTGGTGGCGTGCGGCGGCGCGAGTCCAGGTGCAGCGGCGGGGGGAGGAGCGAGCTGGCTGGGCGGGCTGAGCCGCGCGTCGTTCCCCAAGGGCTTCGTGTTCGGGACGGCGACGTCGGCGTACCAGGTCGAGGGCGCCGCGTCCACCAACGGCCGGGGGCCCTCCACCTGGGACCCATTCGTGCACACCCCAGGTACGGTAGCAATCACCTTCATCTCTCGCTTACACTCAGATTCAGTTGCGCCCGGCTGCCCCATCCCTACGCTAGCATTAGCAAGCTCGGTTTCGACTAGCGTAGTGTGCTGCAAGAGTCTGATACGCAGGCGTACGAAATGGCCCTCTCTGTACTCGACCCGGCAGACTCGGGAGCGGTACCTTGTGTCTGCTGCAACGATTGAAGTTTCCTGTTTCATTGACATTCTCTGTTTTGTGTTGCGAACAACAGGAAATATTGTAGGGAATCAGACTGCAGACGTCGCAGTGGATCAATATCATCGCTACAGGGTACTGCTAGTTATTATATGACAAATGAGATGTAGTAAATGCTTGCAGGTGAAGTTTGAAGTAAAAGAAAGTTTGTTAATTAGCCTTGTACTTAGTCCTTTTGTCATGCTACAGGAAGATGTTGACCTCATGAAAAGTTTAAATTTTGATGCCTACCGGTTTTCAATCTCATGGTCCAGGATCTTCCCAGGTACATATATCTGAGTTCAGTTGTACTTAGCAGTTAGCATGGTAGTCTAGGAGCACAAGTTCTTTTAGGTTTAACACCGGTGACACACCTTTGGTTTATGTAGATGGCGAGGGAAGAGTCAATCCAGAAGGTGTTGCCTATTACAACAATTTGATAAACTACCTGCTTCAGAAAGGTACAAGCTCAAGTTGGAGCAAATTCGACATCCGAGGCTTCGGTTGGAACACACATTCGCTCATGTTTGAATGTCTCCTTGAAAACTGAGCAGGCATTACTCCATACGCCAATCTTTACCACTCCGATCTTCCTCTTGCACTTCAGAACAAATATGGAGGGTGGTTAAACCCCAAGATGGCGTAAGTCAGTCTAATTTCTATCTGTTCATGTGCTGAGATTTGTTACTGAGTCTTAAAATGTGACTCCTAGAGTCCTAATCCCTACAAATAGATAATTATGAATATGAAAGTGTTTCTATATTTTCCCAAAAGAAGACTGCACAATGTATAGAAGCACTCTGTTTAATTTATTTTATCCTTGCAAAATGTGACATGCTATATCCCTCGTATCACAAGTCTTAGCAGGAAGAAAAATTTATTTCAAAAAAAATAGCAGGAAGAAAAAACAGATTTTATTTACATTTCTATATAATGTTTTGTAGGGAACTATTCACAGACTATGCCGACTTCTGTTTTAAGTCTTTTGGCGATCGTGTAAAGCATTGGTTTACATTCAATGAGCCAAGGATAGTAGCACTACTTGGTTATGATGGTGGGTCGATTCCTCCTCAAAGGTGTACCAAATGTGCTGCTGGTGGGAATTCAGCAACGGAACCTTATATCGTCGCTCATAATTTTCTGTTGTCACATGCTGCTGCAGTGGCAAGATACCGTAATAAGTATCAGGTATGTTCTACTTAATATCTCATAGAATTACCCTGAACAAAAAAATCTTATAGATCTGTTCTTGAAGTGCTATGTTAGTAATAGGTAATCTGGAGTACAGTACAAAATTTGATCTTATTTTACTACATGAAGTGTGCAGTCCAAAAGTAAATTTTAAGAAATGAAATGTTGCGGGTCTATATACTTTGGAACGATGCTCAACATACTTTATAATGTTTCAATTCTATTCCTCACTCAAAAAATGCAACTGATTCCTTCCATAACTAATTGGTCATGTAAACCGCAAAAGGCATGCAATAGCTATAGCCTGTCCAATTTGCTATATATGTAATAATTAACATTTTCGGGTTTAAATTGCTGATAAAATAAAATTTTCGAAGTGTAGGCTGCTCAGAAAGGAAAGGTTGGAATAGTTCTGGACTTCAATTGGTACGAAGCTCTCACAAACTCAACTGAAGACCAAGCAGCGGCTCAAAGAGCAAGGGATTTCCATGTTGGTTGGTAAGCTATGCAAGTATCCTTTGTCAAGATCTGAGTTTTCATGTAAGGAAAGTACAAGTTCTAATATCATCAATAATTGCATTTGATGCAGGTTTGTTGATCCATTAATAAATGGACATTATCCACAGACGATGCAAGATATTGTGAAAGAGAGGCTACCCAAGTTTACTCCTGAGCAAGCTAAATTGGTGAAGGGCTCAGCGGATTACATTGGGATCAATCAATACACAGCTAGCTACATCAAGGGCCAGAAATTGCTCCAGCAGAAGCCTACTAGCTACTCAGCTGATTGGCAGGTTCAATATGCTTGTGAGTTCTTACCTCAAACCCAAGTTTTACCTAAATTTAGATATTTTTCACCTGAGCATTCGTCCCCTAAATTATGCAGTAGAACGGAACGGCAAACCAATTGGACCACAGGTATGTAGTTCTTATTCACTTCAGCATTTGCAAACATCATCCAGTAAACTAGTACTTCCTCCATTCCAAATTATAAGTCATTCCAACTTTCTTGAAAAGTCAAAACATCTCAAGTTTGACCGAATTTATATAATAAAATAATAACATTTATGATATCAAATAAGTATCATTAGATTTTTCATTAATTATATTTTCATAGTATACATATGTGATGTAATAAATCTTTGTAATTCTTTCTATAATTTTGGTCAAACTTAAGATACTTTGACTCTTCAAGAAAGTTGAAATGACTTATAATTTGGAATGGAGGGAGTACTACATGGTACACGTTACACGCCATCAGTGGCTCAGTGCTGGTGAATTAAGAAATAACTTGCTAGTTTGTGAAATCCTGATTAGCTTTTCAATATCAGGCAAATTCAAATTGGCTTTACATTGTCCCAACGGGGATGTATGGTTGTGTGAACTATCTGAAGCAGAAGTATGGAAATCCAACAGTTTTCATAACTGAGAACGGTACTCATTAGTACAGTCTCACATCTCACCATTGAACATTTCACATGAAATGCGTTGCATATCAAGGGATACATATACCAATCTTGTTTCTATGTTACCAGGAATGGATCAACCTGGAAACTTGACCCGTGAGCAGTACTTGTACGACACCACATGGGTGCAATTCTACAAAGGCTACCTCACTGAGCTGAAGAAAGCCATCGATGATGGTGCAAACGTGGCTGGCTACTTCGCTTGGTCTCTCCTTGATAACTTCGAGTGGCAGTCAGGTTACACGTCCAAGTTCGGAATCGTCTACGTCGACTTCAGCACGCCCAAGCTCGAACGACACCCCAAGGCGTCAGCCTACTGGTTCAGAGACATGCTTCAGAAACACTGAACGTCTAACAACCACAAGCCTGAGTTAGTTACCATTTAATTTCTTCAGCGTTGCCTAAGGTAGTGTTTGGCTGGCCATATTATTCTACCAAAAGTTGTAAAGCAGCTCAGTGCAAGGATATCAAAATGGGAGTAAAAGATGATAAACGGAAAATCAATTTGAGCGTTCCATGCTAATTGTGTTTTATCTGTTTGCATCCTTGTGTTTTCTGCTATCATCCGTCTTCACTGTTTGTGGACAGTGGACACTTTATCCTGCTTAATAATTTTGAATACATGTTGCGTCTCCAAGAGGGACATGTCGTATCAATGTGACTATAATTCAGTGTGCCTAGCATACTTGATTTTTCATAGTCTTTGATGCATATCTTTGACCACTATCTTTCAAATATAACAGATTTTGCAAGTAGTTTGAATACAAACTGACACATAAACTTATATGATTTTTAAACTACACAATGTAATAATTATTAACGCTTGCAGTTTTTAAGCTTTGATCAAATATTGTGTTAAACAATAAGTTTCTGTTAATCAATTAGAAATAGTTGAACGAATTGAGTGGAACTCAGTTGGTTGGGTTCCTTGTGGTGAAACTTGTCTATCCGGGTTCAAGTCATTGACTTGACATATGTGCTCGCATTTTTCTAGATTTAACGGAGTTATTCTTTCAGTAGTAGTCGACGTTGTTCTTTTAGTGGTTGTTGACGTACCCGTCGATAGTGAGACATCTGTGGTGACTTTCTCAGTGTCAGTATTTCATCAATCTCGAGATCTACCGGCTCAGTCTCATTATTTCAAAGGTGCTCATAGGAAAGGGTGGTGATCGGGTGAAGTATTTCGAATGTGCTCAAGATCTGTTGGTTTAAGGTGCTCATAGGGGAAATGTGTGTGTGCTTACGTTCGTAAGGGTGGGTGGGTGTATATACGTGGCTTCGTCAATCTCGAGATTTATGCGTTTATATGAGTGAGTGTGTGCATATATAAATATCTGCACCAGTACTATGATTAAAAAAATGCTCGGTAGTGATATCTTTTTTCGATAAAGGAAGCTTTTATTATGTTTCTCATCACGTTGAGTTGATACAATCATCTTGAAAGCATTCCCGGACTCTGCATTTCAGGATGCACACAACCTGCAACTTTTAAAGAAAGTACAAACATACTAGTACTAATTAATCTGCAGACTAGATCGTCACCCAGTGCCTAAGAAAAGTATTACTTGACAACATTCGCTAATTGTAGACAAACCACCACAATCGAATTCTAGGAAGCCAGCCTCTGTAGTATAGGTAACATGTAGGTGAGAAGAAACACCTTTTGTTTCAAAAATTATATCATTCCTATATAACCAAAACGACCAATAAATGGCACCAGCTCCCAACAGGACTAGCGGCATGAAGTCCTCGCTTAAACGCCGTAACCAACTTTCGAACATGTTGGATACACTACAACAAGGTTGAGGAAGATTTGTAGCTGCATGCACAGCAGCCCAGACAGCGTGAGCAAATCGATGCTCAAAAAACATATGCTTAGTTATTTTGTTCTTGTAACAAAAGCAATTGTACTCTCTCCCTTGCCCGTTGCGCTTAGGGTCAGTTTGGTTGCCCAAAAAAATTGGCAAAACGCCACCGTAGCGTTTTCGTTATTATTTGGCAATTAGTATCCCATCATAGTTTAATTAGGCTTAAAAGATTCGTCTTGTGAATTTCGTCTAAACTGTGTAATTAATTTTATTTTTTATTTATATTTAATACTTCATGCATGCGTCAAAGATTCGATGTGACGAAGAATCTTGGAAAATTTGACATTTTGGGAGGTAACTAAACAGGGCCTTAGCTAAATTATCTTTGGTCAATACTCCAAAGTGACCGATGATTAAAACGAAACACGCGCGAATGATTGCTCGATGGCTGCACGACAACCGGCTGTTTTGTCACCAAGCAAAACAGCCAGTTTGAGCAACGCGCGCACCAGGACATACTCGTCCTTGCCATGTTCGATCCTCCCGGGAACGTACCGTAGTCCGTGGCCAGCCGCGCCGACGAACCGATCGGACGCCTTTTTGCACATGCGCAGATGCATACGCCGCGCCGCGCCGCGCCGCCCCGATTCCCTGAGAAAAAGAGAGCGACACGCCATCCACCGAAAACCGGCATGCGTCGTGAACCGCCCGCCATTCCCGGCACTAACGCTTCATCAATCGAACAGCCGAGGACGGCAGGAGACAAGCGCGGCCCACCCGGGAACGCGAGGTAGTAGGGACACGCCAGCTAGTGCGCCAGCGCAGTCTAGTAGTAGCGCTGAAGGCCTGCGCCTCTGTTACTCTGCTGTGCTGGCTGACGCGGTGACGCCGGTGGGTTGTGAGCGAACTGCGAGCTGACACTGCCCGGCCGCCGTGCGTGCGCGCGGAGCGAGATGGACGCTCGGTCGCGCTGCTGGTCGCCAGCGGCGGCGGCGGCGGTGTCCGTGTCTACGCCGCCGGGGCGAAGGGCGCCAACTGGCTGGGCGGGCTGAGCCGCGCGTCGTTCCCCAAGGGGTTCGTGTTCGGGACGGCGACGTCGGCGTACCAGGTAGAGGGCGCCGCGTCCACCAACGGCCGGGGCCCCTCCATCTGGGATTCATTCGCGCACGTCCCAGGTACTGCTTCGCTTCGCTTCATCACTGTGTGCTACGCTGAACTCTGCTTGACTGCTTCGGTTGGCACGGGAGTGAGGAAATCTGATGCGTAAGCGTGGGTAGTCCTAGGAAGCATGGATCCAGGTACTGGTTATCCAGTATCCACCCACGTCAGTTGCCGTATCAGTGCTGCAACAACAGGGCGTCTGAATTACCATGGCCTAGCCAATCAGGCGTTGATTACGGGTTGGATCTCCGAATGTTTGACAATGAGAGCAAGTGGCTACTTGATTAGATGGTTAGTACTTAGTAGTAGTTGACATTATTTTGGGGGTGGGGGTGCAAGAGATGGATCTAGGCAGAAAAAACTATGAACCAACTAGGAAATGTTGGACAACAGTTAATCCGATGTTGATTGTACGCCAAACATTCATTGAGATCTATGCATCTTGATTCTCATTAACTGTGGTAAACTATTCTGCTTAAACTACATTCATTAAGATTTTCTATTTTTTGTTTTGTTGCAATGAACAGGAAATATTGCGGGGAATCAAAATGGAGACATTGCAGTGGATCAATACCATCGCTACAAGGTACCTGACTATGAGAAGTAGATGAACCGATCTACGCTGAGATATAAGAGAGTTTGGTGGCTTTATGATTAATTCTTTTGTTCTTCTACAGGAAGATGTTGATCTCATGAAAAGTTTGAATTTTGATGCTTACCGGTTTTCAATCTCATGGTCTAGGATTTTCCCAGGTAAACAAATTTGACTTATGTTGTAACATGATTGCGCAAACATGTGTTTTTGGGTGCTACTACTGCTTATACATCTTTGGATTATGTAGATGGCGAGGGGAAAGTCAATCCAGAAGGTGTAGCATATTACAACAATTTGATAAACTATCTGCTTCAGAAAGGTAACAAATAAGTTGGAATTGGATAATTCTACTTCTGAGATGTTCATTGGAACCTAGTGTTACCTATGTAAACATAACTGAACGTCCCTCCTTGACAACTGGGCAGGCATGGCTCCTTACATCAACCTTTACCACTACGATCTTCCTCTTGCGCTTGAGAAGAAATATGGAGGGTGGTTAAGCGCTAAGATGGCATAAGTCAGTCTAAAAATTAATTGTTGTTTATATCTGGTCATATTATGGACGACTTTCTGTGTTTTCCCAAAAGAAGAATACAGAACATAGAAGCACTCTAGAAATTATATGTTAGCCTAGCTATGTGTCATGGCTATGACAAAGGGTCAAATCCTCCTCAAAGGTGCACCAAATGCGCTGCCAGTGGGAATTCAGCAACCGAACCTTACATTGTTGCTCATAATTTTCTCTTGGCACATGCTGCTACAGTTGCAAGATACCGTGCAAAATATCAGGTAATTTCTTCTTGAGGATCTCAAAAGTTCCCCTGAAAATAAAAGCTAGGCTGATGTTATTTTATTCAATGAAGTGTGCGGTCCAAAATTTTATTTTATTATTAAATGAAATGTGGCAGGGTCTATATATGCTTGGAACATTTCGTTAAAAAAATATATGCCTGGAACAATACGCTCAACATACTTTCATATTTATAACTCTATTCTTCATTAAATGCATTAGCTTGTTTTCCTAAATAGTTGGACATACCTGTTGAATCTCAATTACTTCTTGGATTTAAAATTGCAGATGGAAGAGTGGCATAATGTTTTCAATACGTAGGCTGCTCAGAAGGGTAAGGTTGGAATAGTCCTGGACTTCAATTGGTATGAAGCTCTTACAAACTCACCTGATGACCAAGCAGCGGCCCAAAGAGCTAGGGACTTCCACATTGGCTGGTAAGCTATATCCTCTGTCAGAACCTAAGTTTTGATAAATGAAAACTGCAAGTGATAATATAGTTAACTGTTACATCTGATGCAGGTTTGTTGATCCATTGATAAATGGACATTATCCACAGATAATGCAAGATCTTGTGAAAGAGAGGCTGCCCAGGTTCACTCCTGAGCAAGCTAAATTGGTCAAGGGCTCAGCAGACTACATTGGCATCAATGAATACACAGACAGCTACATGAAGGGACAGAAACTGGTCCAGCAGACGCCCAGTAGCTACTCTGCCGATTGGCAGGTTCAATATGTTTGTGAGTTTCTTGCCTTAAACTCTATATTTTGTATAAATATATTTGCCTTAGATATTTTTTAACCTAACCTAAACATTCGTCCCATAAATTCTGTAGCTGCACGCGATGGCAAACCAATTGGACCACAGGTATGCAGTTCCTCCATTTACTCTTTCTCAACGTTATTTCCTTTGTTAGCGCTGCATAGTGCATATTATGCTACCATTAGCTACAAATTCAGAAGTACTACAATAAATCCTTGCTAACCAATGCATGATCTTGTGCGGATGTAGGCAAATTCTAACTGGCTTTACATCGTCCCAACGGGGATGTACGGATGTGTGAACTACCTCAAGGAGAAGTATGGAAATCCAACTGTTTACATAACCGAGAATGGTACTCAACAGAATTCCATATTTACTTATTTCATGTTTCACATGAACACGTTGCGTACCAAGGGAATCCTCATATATCAATCTTTTTTTTTTGTGTTACCAGGAATGGATCAGCCTGGAAACTTGACCCGTGACCAGTACCTGCGCGATACCACAAGGGTGCGGTTCTACAGAAGCTACATCGGCCAGCTGAAAAAAGCCATAGATCAGGGCGCAAACGTGGCTGGCTACTTCGCCTGGTCTCTCCTTGACAACTTCGAGTGGCTGTCAGGATACTCGTCCAAGTTTGGCATCGTCTACATTGACTTCAACACGCTCAAACGGCACCCAGAGGCGTCAGCCTACTGGTTCAGGGACATGCTTCAGAAGCATTGAGATCTCTAGGGCAGAGCCTGAAGATACTATTTTGTTCAGCTTTGCCTAGTGTGTTTGGTTGGCCCAATGGTTCAAATCCGGCCTTGTGCTTGGCTAGCAAAATGGGAATAAAAGAGAGCCACTCCGATCAATTGTGCATTCCGTATGGTCAGAATGTTGTGAGTATGTTCTCTGTGGAGTTTGAGCTGTGGTTATTTTATCGTGCTGATTGCAGATGGGCCAATTTGCAGTGTGCGCTACAGGTTTATGTGCGAGCCTGGGAGAAGATGGCGCTACAGGCCTCAGTTTGAAGATATTTGTCACGCCTGTACTGTGCATGAGCTGAAAAATGCACCCCAGTTTACTAAACCTGAAGAGTGAAGAAGCATTATTGGGTGAATGAGGTTGTGTAATCTGGGCATTCCCGTGCAAACCTATGGAATGCATTTGTGTGGTTTATAAGCAGGATCATGGATTTCCTAACTTGAATCATCAGTGCTCGATATTGTGTAATCTGGGCATTCCGGTGCTTGGCAAAGATTAGTCGAACCGCCTTTATGCGTGACTTCAGATTCTGACTGATACAGGTTCTCCAGCCGAACCTATTTCCGCTACTACGGGTTCTTCAAATCTGATCGTCGAGGCATTGCCATCAGTAGAGAAGGACAAATATTAAGCTGCAATTGCGAAAGAACACGATCTCGGTGGGATCCAATTATCCCAATCTGGTTCTCGGATCTTTTCTTACTGATTGATGAAGACGATGCATAAAACGGTCGCATAAAGGTTCTGATCAGAAATGATCGAACAGGATGCATGCTCAACAAGAATAAGAGTTTGTAGTATTTTACACATTCAGAATACAGCACTTGACTTCTTGACATCATAAGCAGGGGAAAAAAGGCATAAACAAGGTCAAAAGATGGACAACCCTGGATTCTCACACAACCCTAAACCCTCCTATGACGCGTCGACGTCGAGAAGTGCCTCTCGTCCGTCGATCTCCAGCTGCTAACTCGGCTCCTACTCGCCGGCTCCATCCTCGGCCTGTGCTCGACCATCTCCGGGACCTTCCGTTGCCGCTTCACGTCATCAGCTTCTCGGTAGCAGCCTCCTGCTCCTGCTCCTGGGTGCTTGCGCTTCGCATCCCCTGTCTGCTTGTTCCTGACGCGATCGCCGCCAGCAAAGGAAACACCAGGAGGCATCTTCTTGTTCTCGGGGCACTCCAGGTCTGAGATCTTGGCGGCTTGCTTGATACTATCTGCTTGAAGAACTGTCGTCTCAGGGCCGCTGCGAATGGATGCGGTGACTGGAGCGGCCACCTCGTGCTCACACAATATCTGCAACAGCGTGTCCAAGGCGGCGCCTTTGACTTCGGTCGACGCGGCTTCGGCTTCGATCGACGAACTCCACTGGGCCAAGATGCCGCGCGCGAGGGCGCGCACCCACCCGGCCTCGTGCCTCAGCAGGCCGCCGACGGCCTTGGCGACGTCGGTGGCCGCCAGCATGGTCGGCGTCACCGGGATCGGGATCGCCCGCAGCGTCAGAAGCGCCTCGGCCATGGCCCTGTCGAGCAGCCGGCAGAGCCCCTCCGCTCGAACGTCGTCGTCGCTGCCCGCGGCATCGCAGTCGCAGAGCATCTCCACGAGGTCGCTCCTCACTTGCCGGTACTTGTCCCGGGAGCAGCCCTCGGTGGCGGCCTCGATGGCCGTGTCGATGGCGCCGAACGCCGGGAAGAAGGGCTTCCACCGGCGGAGCGCCATCACCGCTGCGGCGCGTGCGCTTGGATTGGCTGCAGGGAAGGGAACTAGGAAAGCTGTCGAGATAGGCGCTGAGGAGGAAAGGGTCTCGATGGCTCGCTAACGATCGATGGGAGGGAGTATGGGACAGGGACGATGGGACACCGGGCTTTATATCGATCGTCGTCGCGAACACGAATCGACAAAGGAGATTGGTTGTTCGAGTCGTACACGAATTCGTAGAACGCGATCGATGGGACGCCGGCTTTTGCCCCTGTTGGCCGGGAATCCGACTGAGGAGATTGGTTGTTCGAATCCGACATGAACTAGAAACGCGGCCACGCTGGCGCGGCTAGGCTTTAATTTGCCGCGCCTCCCCTTGTGACTGGGCTACACACGTTTCCGAATCGATCCCCAGTCGGGAACGTCGTCTCGTCCAGGCACTCCACCGGCTAGACCGTCGGCCGCGCGGGAGCTGCTGCCTGCTGCTTCTGCGAGAGACGTGCTTCCTCCATGCTGACAGCTGCTTCGCTGACGGGTGGCAAGAAGATGCACGTACGATCGGCACAACACTGGATCTCCCTGGTCATTTGAACTCCTAGATCATTTTTATCCCTAATAACCTCGAAAACGAGCTGATTAACGACCCATCATGGTCATGGCAAACGCAGTCAGTCCAGTAACACCCCAAAATTAGGGGGCGGCGGGCGCCCGTCCGTCCTAAACTGCAACAAAGAGAAGAAGCTCATTCCTCTCCGTCCGCTGTCTAAGTTTGCCTTCCTCGGCAAACCTCAGCCAAAGCCATCTTCGAAACATGCATCGGCCACACGCGCGCCATTTTGCATGCCGACCTCCACCAGACACGTACCTCATCTCGATCGTCCCCGCAATCCCCCCACGCACCGTCCGCACGCCACCACCACCGCCGTCGCATCGCCACCGCCATGGCCACGGCGCCCGTCAAGTTCGCCGCGCTCGCCGTCGCCATAGTCGCCGCCGTCGCGCTCAGCTCCTTCTTCCACTACCAGTGCCGCCACCGGCCGTCGCCCTTCGTGTCCACCGAGGTGCTCCGCCTCATCGTGGTGAGCAACGAGCAGGAGGTCGGCGAGGAGATGGACCTGGCCGACGGCAACGTGGAGCTGCGGTGCTACGGCTTCAGCGAGCACAACCACAACCGGTCGGCGTGGTCGGCGCGCGCCGACATCCCCAGCGGCGCGGAGGCCAACCTCACGTTCCCCGCCGTGCACGGCGACGAGGTGTTCGAGGTGCTCTGCTCCTACCGCGGCGCCAACCGGTGCTGGGCGCACGGCGTGCGGGTGTTCGAGAACCCGGGCCACGACAACCTCTTCTGCTCCCAGCAGATCGGCGGCTGCACCGTCAGGTTCCGCAAGGATGGCGGCGTCGAGAAGGTGTACCAGACGAACGGGGAGCTCGACGTGCAGCCACCCATCTTCATGGGGTTTGTGCCGGACTTCGACAACGCCAGGGACAGCGGATGCTCGTCGGCGAGCTGCGTTGGGAGGACGATCAACAGGGTCATAGGCGAGGAGAGCTGCTGCGACGATTCCTGCGGGGGATGGGAGAAAGCATTGCCGAAGAAATGATCCATGCTCACGCATGCATGTAGAATTCAAACTTGAATCTTTTGTATAATGTAGAGCATTTTAATGGTACATACATGAATTAGAAGACACTTGAAGCCAGTTTAATCGTGCTATGACTAAGATGGTGCTGAATCGATCAGAGTCCGAATGGAGCAAAATTCAAAAGGAAAACAAGCTAGCATAACCCAACTCCCAAAAAAAAAAATAGATAACTTTGTGGAAACATGTAGATGATTTGTTACACCATGCATCAGTAACAACCATGGTCGCCAAAGGAGTGCAACACATGAAACTTAAATAGATGCATTTGCAATACTGTCACTGGAGCATTTGCTAAACTCAAACCTTGGACAGAGCCAATGTCTACATAACAACAGGACATGAAGTATCAACCAGATTGCAATGATGTGCTTGGCATTGCAATTGTAAGCTGCGGCAGAGGAAACAAAGCAAGTGTCTTAAGTAGTACTCTCCTCAAAAACTGAATAACCAAGCAAAATTTGGAAGAACAAAACTAGCAATTGCATCAATCCAGGGTCCAGCACAGCCATATGAACTTAATCAGAGTCTTCATAGACACCCTCGTCATCAGAAAGCTCATCAAAAGAACGGATGTCCAGTTGGTAGCGCAACATGCCACCAATGCCACCAAATCCTCTGCAAAACTGAGATCCTTCTTGAGATTTGTTGGTAACAAATTCAAGTGTGCACCCAAACTTTTTGTACTCATTTGCAAACCATTCCAAGAGTGAGGTTTTCTCCTGAACCTCCAGCTCAGCATTGGTAGCTGGATCACGGAAATGACTCTGGTCAGCTTCTTGCTCTTTGTTCAGATGTTTGACAACAGTTTCTCCAGTTGCACTATTCTTAAGCACATATCTGTTGACATCAAGGTTTTCCCACACTATCAGTGTTTCCACAGCACCCATTTCAAGAGCTTTGAGTGTGTCATCGACACCAAACGCATACTTCCCCGTATCTTGACTAATTTCTTCAAAATACTTTCCAATCAGCTTTTTCTCTTGTATGAACTTCACATTTGCTAGAATTTCAGCTGACAACTCAATAGCTTGGTTAAAACCGTTCTCCCCACCATATGAAACATCAACAATGTTAAGTATTTTGGCCTGGAGACGCTGATCAAACATGTCAGATTGGCTCAATTCTGTCTTAAAATCAGCAGAACCAGCCAATATAAGTCCAGCAACATTAGGCTGACTGGTAGCTGGATTGATGAAAAACTGTGTAGCAAGTTCGGCTGTCTTTCGGACATAATTATGACGTTTTTCCATTCGAAGCCGAGCAAACCGAAGAGCAGATTGTCCTCCTCTTCCATGCTTCTTTGGGAGATCAACAGTGAATTTGTGAAGCACTTCACGAGTATTGCCACTCAGTGTACCAAAAAGAGTTCCATTACCATCCATAACAATGAAGCCAAACTTGGTCATCAGATTCCAAGAGTTCATTCAAAGCTTCAGTGTGGAACTTATTGTCACAAAGGTACAGGGATGCATTGATAGGCCTGAAGGGCTCAAAATCAATAGTAACTTTCTTTTCCTTGCCATCTTCAGTAACAATTGTTCCAGTGTAGAGAACAAGTCCATTTGGGGGAACCTTGTTATACAGCTTCAGCCTCTGCTGAGCTGAAGTGATGGCTGCTAAAACAGATTGCCGATTGACTCTACTCTTAATGTTTGAAGCAGTACCATATTCATCACCCAACATCTTGGTCACACGGGAAATTTGGTCACGTGGTGGCATAATCAGAGAGATCATGCTGGTGCCATTGCCTCTAGCAGCTTCCAATGCCTTGATCAACTTCTTGATCTTCCAAATCTCGATGTTCTTGTCAGTTTCCTGACCGTCAGACATCTTGGTGAAAGCACAGTACTTGAATCACCCTGCAGAATACCGGATGTGAAGACCAAGGGCATCAGATAAAGAGAGGAATATAGAAGCTGGCAAGCGTAAGTGGTTGAATGTAAGCATATTACAAATAGAGTAATACCAAAAAAAATGAGAGTAAATAGTGGTAGTACATTAAGCACAGCTGTTTCCTATCAAAAAGAGAGTGGTTATATCTAATGTCATCCAAGGGATGCGGATACAGTAGGAAAAAAAAGGTATACCTCAAACCGGAGACTAATATTTAAGTTATTGACATATAATCTTCATTAAGTTGTGCGCACTGAGTTATGATTGTGGTCACACGAAAATTACTATCTAATATTCACAAATGTACCACAGAAGCAAGCCACACACAAATTACCAAAGTAATGAGGAACCTTATGTTCTATGGTGTATTGGTGTCAATACAAATAAATAACTACATATGACAGCATTAAATACTGTATTGTAAAACCAGGGGGCTAACTAAACAAATAAAAAACTTTAAGGTAACAAACAAATTCTAGCAACACTTTAGGGAGTAAAATAGACTTCCTATGAATAATTCCAGAGCTGATGCTACACACTAAACTATTAATGGTGGAGCTTACACTCTATTCACAAGTTGGATTCATAATGTAGTCTAAGCTTCAACAAGAATTTTACGAATGATTTATGCATCCTTTTGCAGTCAGTTTTAATACACACACGGTTAGACTCAGATTCTAAATACCTCCGAAAAAGATGATTCTCTTGGACATTTAAGAGCATATGAGATCTAGTAGTGCATAAATACAGAGACTCGCAGTCAACAAATCAACAAAATGTTAGAAGAGAGAAATCATTGGAGCCATTTCCAAATTACCACTTAACATGTTCAAAGTTGGGTCAATCCTCACAGAGGAAAAATTATCGGCCAAGGCTAATGAACAACTCACATCATCTAAAAGGTCAAAAAGCTACCACAACCTTTTAGCTGGGCGGACCCAGTAAGGACATGGGTGATAATTTTTGCAAAACAATCGAAGTTAGTAGGCATAATACATGCATAAACTTGTAATTAGATCAGATCCGAATGCAAATAGCTTAAGTTAGGGTTTGGGAGCTCGGTTTCGCACAGCAGGAAGAGCTCGGTTTCGCACAGCAGGAAGAGAAGACAAAGGGGTGGGCGCACCTGGTGGCGCTTGTCGCCGGCGAAGGACGAGAAGAAGACCTGGGCACCTGCTGTAGAGCGGCGGCGGCGGCGGTCAACCAGTCGTCGGCACGACCACGAGAGAGAGCGAGAGTGAGGGATGGCAACGCGCGGATTCGGATCGGGTGAGTTTCTGTGCACCCGAACCTGAGACCCAAAACCAAAACCCAAAACCCAACCGAACACCGATTCGAGTGATAATTGTAACGTCCAGTCCCGACATACATGGCCCAGGCCCACTCTTCCTAGGAGTGGTCCCACCCGCGTAGCAACCCGTTTAAACTTTCGTCCTCGCTTCATTCAAAACGGTTAACCGAAGGTTACTACGCGTCCCTGGACCCTGGTATTTAAGTCGATCCGACGAATTCAGTATGCTACTAACGGTTTATGCAGTGCTTTTCCGCGGTGCTACAGTAGCCCGTGAACAGTACGCCCGGATTCGGCCGGCCCAGTTTCGGATGAACAGTGCTTCGTGTCACAGTAGCCGAAATTCGGATGCTACAGTACCGGTCCGTGTTCTGCTAGGGTGCCATCGGCCCATGACTGGATTAAATTGGGCCCACTTTGGCCCATTAGGATGTTACAATAATCCGTCCCCAAAATTAAACCCGTGGATACTCAAAACCCGAATGGATACCCGAAACCCGCTTTGTATGACAGTATAGTAAGAGAAACAAGGACTTTGTATAAACATATGCATGATATATATACACATATTCACATGTATAAACAAGAGGCAACAAATAATAAATATTTTTATAAGTCAACTTAAAATAAATTTAATAATATAAGTAAACAAGTTATTATTAGTATATTATATAAAACATGAGTTTTAATTTCAAATGATTTATTTCGGATATCCATTGGATATCCACGGGTGGAAAATCAAACCCGAAACCGAACCCGATTGGTTTCGAGGCCCCGAACCCGAAAACCGTGGGTGAGAAATCATCTCCGAACCCGAACCCGCAAGACCCGAAACCCACGAATATCCGGCCCGAAACCGTCCCGTTTCCATCCTTAAGTGAGACTGACAGAGCGCGCATGCAGGGGGAAATGGAAGAGAAGATATGGCAGTGGCAGGGCTGGACCGCTGGAGCGAGGGATAAACGTACACCGGTTATCGGGGGTATGGTAACGGTATCCATCAAATCAAAGGAGAAAAAAAAGGTGGGGACTTACTATAAATTTATGTATGTCCATATGTAATCATTCAACGTGTGAGAAAAATCTCATATATTGGATGATTATATATAGACATGTGGTATAAATATGTCTACGGCTGTCTTGTAGGGATAGTCTCTACCTCTTTTTTTCTCTTCTATAGACCTGTTTGGTAAGCTCCAGCTCAAGGACTTCAGCTCTGGCTTCTCATATAGAGCAGTTTTTTCGTGCATATGAAGTTATTTTGAAAAAGCGTTTAGCAAAAATAGGTCTAGTAACAATTTTGTAATAGATTTTTGAAGAGCAGCAAGGAGAAACTATTTTTTTCGGCTCTGTTATAAAAAAAACAACTCTGGCTCCTCCAAGCTCCTTGCAAGGGACAGAGCCGAAGCCTGCCAAACGAGATCATAGTCTACTGTAGAAGGTTAAATATGGGCTTCAGGAATTTTGTCTTTTAGTGAACATGAAGATAAAATTTGTCATTTTTGTATGAATTTTTCAAATAAAAATTTGTATCTCAATTTTTTATGTGAGCACATATTTATATGCACCATGGATGTGTCAAGTTTCAAAAAAAAATGAGTGGTCAAAATACTTTTTTTTAATTGGTTTCTAAATTTTCACCCGGCAGGTGTATTTTGCCGGTGCAAACCGGCAGCCTGTTCGCTTGTTGGTTTCAGCCAGCCCAAACTAGCTAGCCAACAGTATTTTTCTCTTACAATAAACCAGCACCAGCCAACCCAAACCAACCCAGAAACCAACCAGCGAACAGGCCGCGGGTCTGATCGAGCGAAGGTCTTGAGAGGCCCTCGATATAGTGTATAAAGTCAACCTTTAGCAGAGGTGACGTGTTTAAGGCTAAGTTGTCGTTATGTATAACTGTATAAGATCTAAATAAACTAGCGGAACGAACATATTAGTTAAAATAAATATAAATCCTTATTTTCTTGTTTTCGTTATCGTATATGGCAGGCAACAGTAACATATAAACCTAAGAAACTAGCTTTTTGCTCCAACCCCAAGCCCGTGTTTGCCAGCGTCGAGAGCTCTTAACTAGTGCATGGAAACCTATAACTGCAGTAGCAGTATCCAGTTGTCCATGGCAAAGCTCTATGTTACCAAAAGGGTATATCACTCCTTTTCAACAGTAACGGGAGTCCAAGAAAACAATAGCTCAACATAGTGCAGGAAATAGCTCAACATCTCGGCTTAGTGCAGGAACGAAGACGGTATTGCAGTATCTGTTTCTAGAGTCTTGCATCATCTTCATATACTAATATACAAGTCCAAGTCCAACTTAAATGGATGCATGGAATATGACATAACAGGAACACACGCCACACGCCACACGCCATAGTAAAACTGCACTTACAATTAGGGTATGCAGCAACAAGGCAGCCTGCAGTAGGTAAAAACACATTAGAGTGACCTACGTCTGCTTGTAACAGCAGACAACAGCAAAATTTGCCAGATTCACACTTGGTAATCCGCTAGTACAGAAGGCAGCAATGACAGAACAAACTAAAAAGGAAACACTACATGTCGGTGTTTTGGAACCGGGGTCCCTCAACCAACGAGTGAATTTGTGCTGCGTGCCCCTAATCCCGGATGGTGATGCAAAGAGACACAAGGTTTATACTGGTTCAGGCAATCGAGGCCCTACGTCCAGTCTGCGAGATCGATCTTGTATTCCTTGCACCGGAGTGCTCGTAGTAGGGGATTACAAGCTAGGTGAGAGAGGGAGCTAGCCCCAGGTCTCGGCGAGGGTGGTGCGAACTGCTTGGGACGTTGCTCCCAAGCAGCGTGGAAGTGTGTGGTTCTATCGGTGTGTTCGTCTTCTTCCTCCTTCTCCCCTAGAAATGGTACCGGCTACCTCCTTTTATACCCACAAGGAGGAAGCCAGAAGTACATGAGGAGGCTACTATTTGCTGACGTATTCTGCTCCTGGAGCAGCGCGGCGTCGTGGGAGTTCCCGTCGGTGTCTAGTCGGTATGGTCTCCAGGCCGGCGACATGCTGCGCTCCTGTTCATTTGTTGACTTGGTGAAGTGCCGAGACCTGGTGGCTGCTGTAGTCGGTTGTGCCGAGACCCGCCGCGCTGAGGCCGAGACCCGCTGTGCCGAGGCCGAGACCCGCTGTGCCGAGGCCTGCTGTGCCGAGGCCTTTGCAGGCGGTAATGCGGGGTCTTGGCGGTCATCGTCGTTGTTGATTTAGGCGGAACAGTGCGGAACGTGCGTCTACAGGATATGGTTCCCTGTATTGTCAGTAAGAGATGGTAAAAAGGCGATTTGACCGTTGTCCCGTCGCTCCTGTCGCGGCGTACTGCCGATCGTGGCTTACGTAGTGGGTGCAGCCGGGCGCATTAATTGGATGCGACGAGCGACTTTTGAGGCGGAGGCGACGAGGTTGCGGGACGAGCCCAGCCTCGGACGAGGCGGAGCATGGCCAGCTCGCCCGAGGCCCTACCGGGAGTCTCGGGCGAGGCGGAACTCGGTCGGTTCGCTGGTCCCGAGGTCATAGGAACCCAGCTCTGACTCCCCACGTCGTGTTTGTCCTTGGTGCAGGAGTTTAGGCAGCACAGTAGCCGGTAACCCCTGCACGATCCCGTCGTGGGTGGCAGGGCGCTGACGTGCTGGCCTGCCACTTCGCTGTACTGTGCCGTCGTGTGGTTGTCGGGGTGGTTGAGCGCCTTGATTAGATGTGATGTCCAGCTGGAATAGTCTAGCCAAAGCGGTGGTCGCGGGGCTGGTGGCGAGCCGGCCTCGCGCGAATCGGAGAACCGTAGACCTCGGCGAGGAGGCCTCGGGCGAATCGGAGAATCGGTACTTCTTCTGAGGCCTCGGCGAGGAGGCCTCGGGCGAAGGGGCCTCGGCGAAGGGGCCTCGGGCGAATCGGGGATTTTTGGCTGGGACCTCGTCTGCCTTATTGGATCTCGTTTTAGGGTCTAAGCAGTTTTTTGGATCTTGCTTAGGGTACCCCTCCTCACGGTATCCGACAGTAGCCCCCGAGCCTTGGGGGGAGTGGAGGCACTCCCCCTGAGGTTCTGACGAGAATTGGCTCTTGATAGTTCCTGTCGGGATGGTGTTTTGTTTTCGAGGTTTCGGTGGGTGCGCGCGAGCGCACCCGCCGGGTGTAGCCCCCGAGGCCCTGGAGGAGTGATTTCACTTCTTCAGGGGCTTTTTTCTCTTTCGAGCGAGGCGTTTTCATCGTGTTTGCCGGGCCCGTGGGTGCGGGTTCGGATCGCGGGGCCTCGACGATGTTGCGGAAAGAGCCCCTTAGCCTCCACCTGGAGCGAGAAGGCCGTCAGGGGTTCCCCCGGCTTTTAGTACGACCCTCGTACTTCCTTTTCGCTCGGAAGGAGGGTTTGTTTTGCCGAGCTCCCTCGTGTGCGAGCCCAAGTCGCTGGGTCTCGGCGTCTTTTGCAGAAGGAGCTCCCTAGCCTCTGCACGGAGCAAGAGGGCCGTCAGGAGTTCTTCCGGCTTTTTGTACGACCCTCGCGCTTCCTTTTCGCTCGGAAGGAGGGTTTGTTTTGCCGAGCCCCCTCGCGTGCGAGCCCAAGTCGCTGGGCCTCGGCAATGTTCTGCAGAAAGAGTCCCTTAGCCTCTGCGCGGAGCAGGAGGGCCGTCAGGGATTCTCCTGTCTTTTTATTCGACCCTCGCGCTTCCTTTTCGCTCGGAAGGAGGGGTGGAAGATGCCATGCTACCCTCGGTGGGCGCGAGCAACGGCATTTCCGATGAGCTGTTATCGGGTAAGTCCGAGTGGAGGCCCGTACCCCGTTCGCTGGGGGTCGGCTAGCGGTCCGGAGACGCGCTCCAAGAGTACCGGAGGGTTTCTCTAGTGGGTGCCGAGGCCGTTCGCTGGGCCTCGGTGGCTCGGTGCCTCCCTACGGTGGGATCCCATTCGGAGACCTCCCTACCGGTCTCGGACACGACACAGGGCGTCCCAAGCGTTTCGCTTGCTTGGGCCTTGGCCTCGTATAGGCTCGCCCGTAGTCGCCCCTGACTCTGTTGCCCTGGGGCGGCTGTCGAAACCCCTGGGGGCCCAGCCTTCGAACCCCTGGACCGTAACGGGCTTGGGTCGCTTTGTCTTTATCTTGGGTGCAGGAGGAGCCCCCGAGCCTCTGCACGGAGCGGGAGGGCGGTCAGGGGTCCTCCCGACTTTTTTGTCCGTCTCCCGCACGTCCTTTTCGCTCGGACGGGGGGCTGTTTGCCGAGCCCACTCGTATGCGAGCCTGAGCCGCTGGGTCTCGGTAAAGTTGCAGGAGGAGCCCCCGAGTCTCCCGCACGGAGCGAGAGAGCGGTCAGAGGTCCCCTAGCTTTTTGTTCGCCCCTCGCGCGTGAGGGTCTGTCCGCCGAGCACCCCTCGGGTGCGAGCCTAGGTCGTGGGGTCTCGGCGTCTTTTGCAGAAGGAGCTCCCTAGCCTCTGCACGGAGCAAGAGGGCCGTCAGGAGTTCTTCCGGCTTTTTGTACGACCCTCGCGCTTCCTTTTCGCTCAGAAGGAGGGTTTGTTTTGCCGAGCCCCCTCGTGTGCGAGCCCAAGTCACTGGGCCTTGGCAATGTTCTGCAGAAAGAGTCCCTTAGCCTCTGCGCGGAGCAGGAGGGCCGTCAGGGATTCTCCTGACTTTTTATTCGACCCTCGCGCTTCCTTTTCGCTCGGAAGGAGGGGTGGAAGATGCCATGCTACCCTCGGTGGGCGCGAGCAACGGCATTTCCGGTGAGCTGTTATCGGGTAAGTCCGAGTGGAGGCCCGTACCCCGTTCGCTGGGGGTCGGCTAGCGGTCCGGAGACGCGCTCCAAGAGTACCGGAGGGTTTCTCTAGTGGGTGCCGAGGCCGTTCGCTGGGCCTCGGTGGCTCGGTGCCTCCCTACGGTGGGATCCCATTCGGAGACCTCCCTACCGGTCTCGAACACGACACAGGGCGTCCCAAGCGTTTCGCTTGCTTGGGCCTTGGCCTCGTATAGGCTCGCCCGTAGTTGCCCCTGACTCTGTTGCCCTGAGGCGGCTGTCGAAACCCCCGGGGGCCCAGCCTTCGAACCCCTGGACCGTAGCGGGCTCGGTGCCCAGTTCCTTTGCCTGGAAGGAATCGGGGGGTTGTTTCTCTCCCTACGGCTAATTAATGGCAGGCACGCCTTTTGAGGCGGCTTTTTCGGGGAGGCGAAACGGCGCCTGCTGCTGCTGCGGTTGGACGCGACGTGGCGTCAACCGACGGGACGTACCTGCACGCGCGATTAACGAGGAGTGCGTGGGCGGTAAGACCGGATCTGGATAACCGCGCCGGATTTTCTGGGGAAACTTCCCCGATTTCGTCGCCCGGCGGTTTCAACTCGTCCCTGCATAAATACGCAAACAGCCTCGCCCTCTTCCTCCTTACCTTTTCCGCGTTTGCCTTTGCTGCCTCCGTGCCGTTGCTGAGAGCATAGAGCGCCGGAGAAGAGAAGGGCGAGGGCGAGAGACCGAAAGAGAAAGGGAGAGAGATTACCGTCGTCGCAGCGTCCTCCGCCGCGCAATGGCTGGTGGTCCCGTCATCCTCCCGGCAGCTCCCTGGGAGCGGTCCGACGTCACCGAGGAGAAGCTGCAGTCGCTCGTGGAGGCCGGTCTTCTTCGCCCGATCACCGACCCCGACGAGCCGGAGTGGATTGCTCCGGGGGACGAGTTGGAGCCGAGGCCGCGCGACGGTTACGTGGTGAGCTTCGTCGTCTTCCATGAGCGAGGCTTCAGGTCGCCGGCGGATAGCTTCATGCGGGCACTCCCGCACTACTATGGCGTGGAGCTACACAATTTCAGCCCCAACTCCATCGCGCAGGCGGCCATCTTCGTCGCCGTCTGTGAGGGGTACCTAGGGATTGCTCCCCACTGGGAGTTGTGGCTCCATTTGTTCCGAGCGACGTTCACCTCCAAGCCGGGGGGGACGAGGGGGGCTCGGAAGGCGCAGAGGGCCGGCGGCTGCACCCTTCACGTACGCCAAGACCGGCAGTCACTCTACATCCCGGCCCAGCTGTCGACGTCCAACCGTCGTTGGTATGACGGCTGGTTCTACCTCCGCAACGACGGCGGAGGACTTCCCCCTTATACCGGGCGGGTTGTAGAGAGTCAACCAGAGAAATGGGGGTACGGCGTTATCAAGGCCGATCAGCCTAGGCTGGAGCCGCTCTTGAGGGCCTTGGGGAAGCTGCGTGACCACGGCCTTTCGGCGGCCGTGGTTGTGGCGGCTTTTCACCGCCGGAGGGTGTTGCCTCTGATGGCCCGGCGGCGGCGGCTGTTCGAGATGACCCCGGGCGATTCAATCGCTGGTGTCAAGATGTCCGCCTTCGCTCTTACCGACGACGAGACCCTGCGTCGGGTGAGAGAGGCGGTAGACGGGAAGCCGAGGCTTGATGACTTGATGCCGTTCCCGATGCGCCCGTCGCGGGGGTATGTCTCGCTGGTAAGTCGGATGTTGTCGAGGCTTTCGCGGCCTTCTTGTCTTTCGCCTCTTTGGTCTGTTGTCTTACTTCGTCGTTCTCGCAGGGGATAAGAGACGTGCGAGGCTCCCCGCCGCCCGTTCCCGAGGACGCCCGGCGGCGATCCGTGAACAGGGCGCGTGCCGAGGAGGAGAAGAAGAAGAAAGATGCCGAGGTGGCGAAGCGCACGAAGAAGATCCTCGCGCGCGAAAAGCTGGACGCCCGTCGCCGGCGCCAGAGGCTCGACGGTCTCCCTTTGGAGCCGTCCCCCTCGTCATCGGTGTCGGATTCTTCGAGCGATGGCGGCGGGCGCGAGGTGGGGATGGCCTGCCTGGAACACCTCCCCGACATCAGGGAGATGGTTCTCGGGGCGCCGGCAAGGAGCCTGACGCCCCTAGGAGGAGGAGAAGGTGTCCCGGGGCCAGTGGCGGCCCGTCCCGGGGCCGAGGCCGACACACCCGAGGCGCGGGTGTCGGAGGAGCGTGCCGTCAGCCCGATGGGTTCGACGGTGGAGGTGGAGCGTGTGACGGTGGGGGCGACCCCATTATCTCCGCGAAGGGTCGAGGAGGTGCCGGGGTCCGACGGAGGCCAGCTGGCACTGGTGGGCACCGAGGCCGCGCTGCTGCCACCACCGCCGCCGTTGCAGAGGAGGCAGGTGGTGTCGAAGCGGCTGCATCCCCGTTCGCGGTAAGCGTCTTCTCTGGTGGAGTCCGTAGTACTTCTTGTTCGCCCCTTGGTTGCATGCTGACCTTGGGAGTGTCTTTTCTTCCAGCCAGACGCTTCTGGTGGGAGATCCTCCCTTGGCGCCTCGTAAGGCGCTCAAGGTGAACGTTAGCTCCTCCGCTCATCAGGCAGCGGAGGCGCAGGCTGGCGCGCGACGCGGCGCGGCGTCGGGCGAAGCCGTTTCGGAGGAGGCGGCTGCCCAGGAAAAGGAGGCCGAGGCGGCCGTGGAGCGAGTGGGGGAGGAGGAGCCCGTGCCTCGCGATGTTGTGCTTCTTGGGGTGAAGGAGGCTGGGGCGTCTGCTATTGCCGAGGCCACTGAGGGCGAGGCCGGAGCCCCCAAGACCTCCGACGTCACAGCGGTGGACGCCGGGGCCATCGAGGTAGAGATGGCGGAGGCCAGAGCCCCCGGGTCCGTCGAGACCGAGGCGATGGAGGTGGAGACGGGGCAAATTTTGGCGCCGCCCCTGGTTCAGACAATCTCGTCTGATGATTCCTCCCGAGGGAAGGAGGCGGCGGACGTCGAGGCGGCCAGTACCACGGAGCAACCAGTCCCAGACCCTGCCGAGGGGAGTTCGGCTCTTGTCCGGCTACGGCCCGAGCCTCGCAGGTGGAACTTCCCGCGTGTTTTCTGGCGGAACCGGGCTGACCCCGAGGGGGAGCCCGTGTTTGCCCTTGAAGATACCGCAGAGGGGGGGCATTGGAGCACCCTCGAGCAGTACCGCCAACTGGCAGTGCGGTCGCTGCAGACAGCGATGACTATTATGGGTCAGGACTTGCCCGGTGTCACGCGGGTAAGTACTTTCCCCTCTCATGCCGCGTTGTTTTCTCTCCGAGCCCCCTCGCAGTGTTTGACGTGTGTTTTTTGTTTTGCCTCCCTAGGAGCTCGAGACCCGATCCTTTGGGAAATCGGTGTTCCTGCGAAATGAGAGGGATATCTGGGACCAGCTCTGGCGCCAAAAGGGCCTGCTTGCTGATGCCCAGGGACTATTGTCGGCGCGGAGTGCAGAAGTGGAGGACCTCCGCCTTCGTTGTGCTGACATTCAGGCCGAGTTGGCCACGGCTAAGGAGCAGTCCGCCCCTCTGGTGGCCAAGATCAAGGAACTGGAGGAGGAGCGAGACTCCTTCAGGCTTCGAGCCCAAGAAGCGACGGCCTCTGCGAAGGCCATAGCCGGGCAGCTGGGTGCGGAGCAGAGCGAGCATCAGGCGACAAAAGTCGCCCTGGCAGAGGCTACCAAGGCGGCCGAGGCCTCTCGGGTCGAGGTCTTAGCCTGGAAGAACAAGGCCGAGGGTAAGTTCCGCTCGAACCGTGTTCCTTGTCCATTTGTTCTGGTTCGCGTTTGGCTCCTGACCCCTCGTCGCGACGTAGATCTGGAGAAAGAGGCTTCCCAGGCGGCTGAGGCCTCCGTCGCTGCGCAAGCGGCGCTGGATGTCGAGGTCCGGGAGCACGAGGCGCTGCGCAGCGCTGTCCGGACCGCCTGCGAGACCCTGCACGTCGAGGAGGTCCAATCAGCTAGCTCCCTTGGGAGCCGCCTGATTGCGTTGAGCGCCCACGTCCGCGAGAGACTCCGAGGGGCGTTGCACACGGGTGTCAAGCGCGCCCTGGCCGTCGTCTCCTCGCACTACGCCATCAACCTCGAGGCTGTTAGCGACGGCTACGTGTTGCCAGAAGATGACGAGGAGGCGGATGCGGAGGTTAGTGAGGCTGTTGGAGGCAGCCGAGGTGCCTGGCACTGCGTTGGCCAAGCTGTTCGAAGAAGAGGTGGTCCCTCCCGCGCCAGCCGCCGATCCTTGAGCTTTGACCTGGGCCAAAAGGGGCCATGTAACCAGGATTGGGTTAGTTGCCGAATCGTGACGTTTTTTGTGGCCGTCGAGGCCCTTAAAGTATCTGCGTATGTGTGTTTCTTAACCGTTTTCCATTCTATTTCTAAGTCCGTGCCCTCTGTCTCGATTGCGAAGAAATCCCTTGGAACCTAAGCCGTCCTTCGGCGAAGGGTGGTGAGGGAGCTGCCGTAGCCCAGAGGCGTAGGCCATTCTCACGACTCGGCCGGCCCTTTGGCCTCCAGACAAGCTTTTGGTCCCTGGGTTTCTTGCGAAGGTCCCGTCGGAGTGCGAGAGAGTTTGGCGTGGAAATTTTCGGAAAACGGTTGAGAAATGGATGTCCGGGACTTAGGGGGGTTCCCCCTTTTTAGCCCCCGAGGGAGGCTCGACTTTGCAGAGGCAGAGCCGAGTCTCCCTTATTGCGTTATAGTGACGTCGAGCCCCTATCGATAGACAACCTTTCTGCAAAGAACTTCCTCGGAGCCTAAGCTGTCCTTTGGGCGAAACGGTGGTGAGGGAGCTGCCGTAGCCCAGAGGCATAGGCCGTTCTCACGGCTCGGCCGGCCTTTTCGCCTTTGAGACGATCTTTCGGTCCTTAGGTTCTATACAATCGATTTGTCTATAAGGGGGTTCCTCGAAAGATTATAACAACTAAAGAACGCTTCTTTATTGTATTTCGAGAAACAATGTAAACAACGTTTGGAAATTTAAGGGTAGAAACGACGTAGCTGTTCTATGTTCCAAGCGTTGGTGAAGATTTCGCCCTTCTCGTTGGCTAACTTGTAGGTCTCGGGCTTCAGCACTTGAGCGACGATATACGGCCCTTCCCAGGGTGGGGTCAGCTTGTGGCGGCCCTTGTTGCTCTGCCTCAGTCTCAGCACCAGGTCGCCCACCTTCAGGTCCCGGTTTTGGACGCGCCGGGCTTGGTAGCGTCGTAGGGCTTGCTGGTACCTGGCTGAGTGTAGCAGCGCGACGTCTCGGGCTTCCTCCAGTTGGTCAAGGGCGTCTTCGCGGGCAGTGCGGTTGCTTTGTTCGTTGTACGCCTGTAGCCTTGGGGAGCCGTATTCTAAGTCAGTGGGGAGGATAGCCTCGGCTCCATAGACCAGGAAGAACGGTGTGAATCCCGTGGCTCGGCTCAGGGGTATTTCTTAGACTCCAGATGACTGACGGGAGTTCGGCAAGCCATTTCTTGCCAAACTTCTTCAACTGGTTGAATATTCTTGGCTTAAGGCCTTGTAGGATCATGCCGTTGGCACGCTCTACTTGGCCATTCGTCCTTGGGTGCCCTACGGCCGACCAAGCCACCCGGATGTGGTGGTCGTCGCAGAACGTTAGGAACTTGCGACCGGTGAATTGTGTCCCATTGTCAGTGATGATGGTGTTAGGAACCCCGAACCTGTGGATGATATCCGTAAAGAACAGCACCGCTTGCTCGGATTTGATCTGAGCGATCGGACGAGCCTCGATCCATTTGGAGAATTTGTCGATAGCTACCAGCAGATGGGTATAGCCCCCGGGTGCCTTCTGCAGAGGCCCAACCATGTCCAATCCCCACACAGCGAATGGCCATGTGATGGGGATGGTTTGGAGGGCTTGGGCCGGGAGGTGCGTCTATCGAGCATAGTACTGGCATCCTTCGCAGGTGCGTACTAGCTTTGTGGCGTCGGCCACCGCTGTTGGCCAATAGAAACCTTGGCGGAAGGCGTTACCCACGAGCGTCCGAGGCGCCGCGTGGTGCCCACAGACTCCCGCGTGTAAGTCCCGAAGTAAGGATTGGCCAGCCTCGGTGGTGATGCATCGTTGGAGAATACCAGATGGGCTGCGCCTATATAACTCGCCGTCGCAGAGGACGTAAGTCTTGGCGCGCCGTGCGAGCCGCCGGGCTTCGGTTCTGTCAGCAGGGAGGTCTCCTCGGACGAGGCGATCAAGGAGAGGGACTCGCCAGTCCGTTCCTTGGTCGTCCTAGGAGGCTCTGCGTCAATCGCCATCGCCTCGGGCTCGGCTGGCGGGGTCTCGGCGGTAGAGGGGACCTCGAGCCCTGCAGTGGGCTCGGCCGATGGGTCCTCTTCCGTCACCGAGGTGTGGTCGACGGATGGCTTGTGGAGGTCTCTGGCGAAGACGTTGGGAGGGGCCGGGGTTCGTGCCGACGCCATCTTTGCCAGTTCGTCCGCGGCCTCGTTGAACTTTCGTGCAACGTGGTTGAGTTCGAGACCGTCGAACTTGTTCTCCAGACGACGTACCATCGTGCAGTACGCCTGCATTTTGGGGTCATGGCAGCTTGACTCTTTCATTACCTGATCGACGACGAGTTGCGAATCACCACGTACAGTCGAGACGTCGTACTCCAAGTTCGATGGCGATTTGCAGGCCGTTGACGAGGGCCTCAGTATTCGGCGACATTGTTGGAGGCGGCGAAGTGAAGTCGGATCATGTAACGCATGTGTATTCCGAGGGGCGAGACCAAGAGCAGGCCCGCGCCGGCCCCAGTCTTCATCAGAGACCCGTCGAAGTACATGGTCCAGCATTCTGATTGGATTTGAACGGGTGGCAGCTGTGTGTCGGTCCACTCGGCTACAAAGTCGGCCAGGACCTGAGATTTGATCGCTTTTCGAGGCGCGAAAGACAAGGTTTCCCCCATGAGTTCAACGGCCCACTTGGCTATTCTACCCGAGGCCTCCCGGTTTTGGATTATCTCTCCCAGAGGAAAAGACGACACCACAGTCATCGGGTGGGACTCAAAGTAGTGACGCAGCTTGCGTCGAGCCAAGACTACGGTGTAAACCAGCTTCTGGATGTGGGGGTAGCGCGTCTTGGTCTCGGAGAGCACCTCGCTGATGAAGTAGACAGGTCGCTGTACGGGTAGAGCATGTCCCTTCTCCTGCCTCTCGACTACTACGGCCGCGCTGACCACTTGGGTTGTCGCGGCGACGTAGAGTAAGAGGTGCTCGCCCTCGGTGGGCGGAACCAGGATGGGGGGGTTGGTGAGCAGTGCTTTGAGCCTGGCGAGGGCTTCCTCGGCCTCGGTGGTCCAAGAAAAGCGCTCGGACTTTCTCAAGAGGCGGTACAGGGGCAGGCCTTTTTCGCCGAGGCGCGAGATGAAGCGGCTTAGGGCCGCGAGACATCCCATGACCCTCTGCACCCCTTTGAGGTCTCGGATCGGGCCCATGTTGGTCACGGCCGAGACCTTCTCCGGGTTGGCCTCGATTCCACGTTCCGAGACTATGAATCCCAAGAGCATGCCTCGGGGAACCCCGAAGACGCACTTCTCGGGGTTGAGCTTGATGCCCTTCTTTCTGAGACATGTGAAGGCAACCTCTAGGTCGCCGACGAGATCGCCGGCCCTCCTGGACTTGACTACGATGTCATCTACGTAGGCCTCAACGGTTCGTCCGATATGTTCGCCAAAGACTTGGATCATGCACCGTTGGTAAGTGGCCCCTGCGTTTCTGAGGCCGAACGGCATGGTTATGTAGCAGTACATGCTGAATGGGGTGATGAACGAAGTCGCGAGCTGGTCGGACTCTTTCATCTTGATTTGGTGATAACCGGAATACGCATCGAGGAAGGAGAGGGTTTCGCATCCCGCAGTGGAGTCGACGATTTGGTCAATCCGTGGTAGTGGGAACGGGACCTTCGGGCATGCTTTATTTAGACCAGTGTAGTCCACGCACATCCTCCACTTGCCACTTTTCTTCCTGACTAATACGGGGTTAGCCAACCACTCTGGATGGAATACTTCCTTGATGAACCCGGCTGCTACGAGCTTCTGCACTTCTTCGCCGATGGCCCTGCGCTTCTCCTCGTCAAACCGGCGCAGGCGCTGCTTTGTCGGCCTGGAGCCCGGCCGGATATCTAAGGCGTGCTCGGCGACCTCCCTTGGTATGCCTGGCATGTCCGAGGGACTCCATGCGAACATATCGACGTTCGCACGGAGAAAGTCGACGAGCACGGCCTCCTATTTGCTGTCGAGGGTGGCGCTGATCTTCAGTCCCCGACCGTCGGGGACGGTGGGATCGACTGGGACGAACTTGACGGCCTCCGCGGGTTCGAAGGTCCCGGTGCGCCGCTTGGCGTCGGGAACCCTGCTAGCCAAGCTGGTCAGAGATCGGCGATGAGGGTCTCGGCCTCCGCGATGGCCTTCGGCGTACTCGATGCACTCGACGTCGCAGTCGTATGCATGTTCGTACGTGGACTCGACGGTGATGACGCCGTTGGGGCCCTGGCATCTTGAGCTTGAGGTAGGTGTAGTTGGGGATCGCCATGAACCTTGGCGTAGCACGGGCGCCCCAAGATGGCGTGGTAAGCCCCCTTGAATTCAACCACCTCGAAGGTGAGGACCTCCTTGCGGTAGTTGGAGGGAGTGCCGAAGCAGACGGGTAAGTCGATGCGCCCGAGGGGTCGCGTGCGCCTTCCTAGCACGATGCCGTGGAAGGGCGCGGAACCACCTCGGAGCCGCGATTGGTCGAGCTCCAGGAGCTCCAGAGTGTTGACGTAGAGGATGTTGAGGCTGCTCCCCCCGTCCATGAGCACTTTGGTAAGTCGGGTGTTGCCGACGATCGGGTCGACGACAAGCGGGTACTGCCCAGGGTTTGGAACATAATCAGGGTGGTCATCCCGATCGAAGGTGATTGCCTCTCGAGACCAGTCGAGGTATCGGGGGGTGGCCACCTTGACCGAGAAAACCTCCCGGCGTTCCCTCTTTCGCTGGCGCGCCGTGAGGCATGCCGAGGGTCCGCCAAAGATCATGAAAGCGTTGCGTACCTCGGGGAACCCGTCGTCCTCGTCATCGTTCCGACCGCCGGGGCCCTTCTGCTTGGCGTCGTCGTCGGGGAGCCCGAGCCTGGCGTAGTAGCGCCGGAGCATGGTGCACTCCTCGAGGGCATGCTTCACCGGACCTTGATGGTAAGGGTAGGGCTTCTTCAGCATGTCGTCAAATAGCCCGGGGCCAGCGGGGGCCGCGGGGATTCTTGCGATCCGTTGTGGCGACATGGACGGCCTCGAGAACTTCCTGCTTCCCTGGGCGACCCTTCTTCTTTTTCTTAGGGAGGTGGGGGGCTGAGGCCTCGGGGGCCTCTTCCCTCCGCTTCCCCTTGGAATCGGTGTTGGGGAAGATGGCTCCGACAGCTTCTTCCCCTGAGGCGAAGCTGGTGGCGATGTCGAGGAGCGCGGCAGCAGAGCGCGGGACGTTGCGTCCTAACTCTCGGACCAAGTCCCGACAAGTGGTGCCGGAGAGAAAAGCCTGGACGATCTCCGAGTCGCCGACGCTGGGTAGCTCGGTGCACTGTTTGGAGAAGCGCCGGATGAAGTCTCGAAGAGACTCGTCTGGCTTCTGGCGGCAGCTTTTAAGATCCCAGGAATTCCCAGGGCGCACGTATGTGCCCTGGAAGTTCCCGACGAAGATCCTAACCAAGTCGTGCCAGTCGTGGATTTGCGAGGGAGGGAGATGCTCTAGCCAGGCTCGCGCCGAGTCCGACAAGAGCAAAGGGAGATTGCGGATGATGAGCAGGTCATCGTCCGTGCCACCTAGCTGGCAGGCCAGGCGGTAATCGGCGAGCCAGAGTTCTGGGTTGGTCTCGCCGCTGTACTTCGTGAGGTTGGCCGGCTGTCGGAACCGGGCGGGAAAAGGAGCAACGCGAATGGCCCTGCTGAAGACCCGAGGTCCTGGCGGCTCAGGGGAAGGACTACGATCCTCACCGCTGTCGTAGCGACCGCCTCGGTGTGGGTGGTAGCCCCGGGCGGCTCCGTTGTCATGGCGCCGTCGCCTGCCAACTACCTCGTGGTCGCCTTGTACCTCGCGTTGGTGTCCAGGTCGGTCGCGCACCGAGAGGGCCCTGTTGACCGTCGGCGCGTGAGCGGGCTCGGGACAAAATGAGGCATCCTGACCTTGGCGAGGTCGCGCCGTGGGTTGCTCCGAAGTGCCTCCACGCCGGCGGGAGGTGGAACTTTCGGCCTGCTGCACTGCTGCGGTCTCGAGGAGGTCGCGGAGCTCTCCGCGGACCCGTCGCCCCTCGGTGGAGGAGGGTTCGGGCATTGCTCGGACCAGCATTGCAGCAGCTGCGACATTCTGGCTAGCACGATTAAAGATCGGGGGTGGCTCTCCCCCCTCGTTGTCGTTGATGCGGTGATGGACGTCGCGGGCCCTCCCTCGGGCCCCTCCGCCCTCACCGCGCCCTCGCTGCTCCTGCTCGAGAGTGTCCCGAAGCTGTTGCAGAAGGAGTCGATCTTGTTCGACCTTGGCTTGAAGCTCGCGGAGCTGCTCCAGGTCAGGGCGTCGATGCCCCCCGCGAACGGGGTTCTCGTTCCGTGCTGCCGGGGCCTCGAGACGCGGAGGTGTGGCGTCGGCCCGCCCCTGCCCGGGGCGGGGAATGGTTGCCTGTCCTCTCCTCCTCTTCGCCCGCCCTTGGCATCCCGAGCCCGACATGGAAGCACTCACGAGACGGATCGTAAGTCCCTTCATCGTCGGAGTCGGAGTAGCCGAGGCAGTAGTCGCTTGCGGCCAAGAATTGGCGCACAGCCCCAGGGTTGTGGAGTTCGGAGAAATCCACCCTGGGCCACGCCTCGTCCTCGTCCGAGGGGTCGGAGTGGGTGCTCAGGTCGAGAGCGAAGCGTTGGCGGCGCTCCGAGGGGTGCTCGTGAGTGGCAGCGTAAGCGTAGGCGTAAGAGGCGGCGGCATTTCTCAACCCAAAGGGGTATGGGGACGGGGCCGTCTCCAGATTCTGCCCCGCCGGGGTCGGCTCTTCAGGGAGTGGCGGAGCGGGGTTAGATGACTGGGCATCGCCGTAAGCCACCGGCGATTTTCCTTTGTCCAGGCTCAGGTCAGACAGGTCCCCAGCCAGGGACCCCGTACCAACAGCTGGTCGTAGGGCATCGGCGGGGAATGGCGTGCCGCCCCGGGCTTGCGTAGCGTCGGGGTGGCCTTGCTCGCGCCGTTCCTGGCGAGCGTGGCGAGAGCGGCCGCCCGGGCGCCGCCTGCGCCTGGGCTGCCGGGGCGCGACTTCGTCGTCGGACGGTGGGATTCGAGGAGTGAGGAGCACCATGTCATACTCATGCCCTAGAGACATGAACTCTAGGCTCCCGAACCAAACTATCGTGCCGAGACGCAGTGGTCGTATGTGGTCTGCCATCCGGAACTTGCTAGGATGACGAAGCTGACACGCAAAGTCCCCTACCTGGCGCGCCAACTATCGGTGTTTTGGAACCGGGGTCCCTCAACCAACGAGTGAATTTGTGCTGCGTGCCCCTAATCCCGGATGGTGATGCAAAGAGACACAAGGTTTATACTGGTTCAGGCAATCGAGGCCCTACGTCCAGTCTGCGAGATCGATCTTGTATTCCTTGCACCGGAGTGCTCGTAGTAGGGGATTACAAGCTAGGTGAGAGAGGGAGCTAGCCCCAGGTCTCGGTGAGGGTGGTGCGAACTGCTTGGGACGTTGCTCCCAAGCAGCGTGGAAGTGTGTGGTTCTATCGGTGTGTTCCTCTCCTCCCTTCTTTCCCCCTAGAAATGGTACCGGCTACCTCCTTTTATACCCACAAGGAGGAAGCCAGAAGTACATGAGGAGGCTACTATTTGCTGACGTATTCTGCTCCCGGAGCAGCGCGGCGTCATGGGAGTTCCCGTCGGTGTCTAGTCGGTATGGTCTCCAGGCCGGCGACATGCTGCGCTCCTGTTCATTTGTTGACTTGGTGAAGTGCCGAGACCTGGTGGCTGCTGTAGTCGGTTGTGCCGAGACCCGCCGCGCTGAGGCTGAGACCCGCTGTGCCGAGGCCTACTGTGCCAAGGCCTTTGCAGGCGGCAATGCGGGGTCTTGGCGGTCATCGTCGTTGTTGATTTAGGCGGAACAGTGCGGAACGTGCGTCTACAGGATATGGTACCCTGTATTGTCAGTAAGGGATGGTAAAAAGGCGATTTGACCGTTGTCCCGTCGCTCCTGTCACGGCGTACTGCCGATCGGGGCTTACGTAGTAGGTGCAGCCGGGCGCATTAATTGGATGCGACGAGCGACTTTTGAGGCGGAGGCGACGAGGTTGCGGGACGAGCCCAGCCTCGGACGAGGCGGAGCATGGCCAGCTCGCCCGAGGCCCTACCGGGAGTCTCGGGTGAGGCGGAACTCGGTCGGTTCGCTGGTCCCGAGGTCACAGGAACCCAGCTCTGACTCCCCACGTCGTGTTTGTCCTTGGTGCAGGAGTTTAGGCAGCACAGTAGTCGGTAACCCCTGCACGATCCCGTCGTGGGTGGCAGGGCGCTGACGTGCTGGCCTGCCACTTCGCTGTACTGTGCCGTCGTGTGGTTGTCGGGGTGGTTGAGCGCCTTGATTAGATGTGATGTCCAGCTGGAATAGTCTAGCCAAAGCGGTGGTCGCGGGGCTGGTGGCGAGCCGGCCTCGCGCGAATCGGAGAACCGCAGACCTCGGCGAGGAGGCCTCGGGCGAATCGGAGAATCGGTACTTCTTCTGAGGCCTCGGCGAGGAGGCCTCGGGCGAAGGGGCCTCGGCGAAGGGGCCTCGGGCGAATCGGGGATTTTTGGCTGGGACCTCGTCTGCCTTATTGGATCTCGTTTTTAGGGTCTAAGCAGTTTTTTGGATCTTGCTTAGGGTACCCCTCCTCACGGTATCCGACACCGCCGATTCATCGAAAACTTCTCCAAGATAGCCCGTCCAATGACCAACCTTCTAAAGAAGACCAAGGAGTTTGAATGGACGCCCGAGTGCGAACAAGGCTTCCAGGAATTGAAACAGAAGCTTACCACAACTCCTGTGTTAGCATTGCCTGATATCAGCAAAGACTTCGTGGTCTATTGTGATGCATCCCGTCAAGGACTTGGCTGTGTATTGATGCAAGATGGAAATGTGATAGCTTATGCTTCTCGACAGTTGAAAGAACACGAGAACCATTACCCTACTCATGATCTTGAGTTAGTAGCAGTTGTGCATGCTTTGAAGATTTGGAGGCACTACTTGATAGGCAACAAGTGTGACATCTACACCGATCACAAGAGCTTGAAGTACTTTTTCACTCAAGAAGATTTGAACATGAGGCAACGCTGTTGGCTGGAGTTGATCAAGGACTATGACCTAGAAATTCACTATCATCCGGGGAAAGCTAATGTAGTCGCAGATGCTCTTAGTCGCAAGAGCTACTGTCACACTTTGATCACTAAATCCGTACCACCTGAGCTCAAGGAAGAGATTGATGATTTCCAACTTGAAATACTACCGCACGGCTTGTTGAATGAGCTCCGCATACAGTATGATCTCACGGATCGCATCCGTCAAGCTCAGAAAAATTGTGAAGAGATCGAATATCTCCGTGGTCTGATGAAACTAGGCTACAAGACCAACCACCATGAAGATGAACAAGGAACCATCTGGTTCAAGGACAGAATCTGTGTACCTTCTGATCCAGCTCTACGAGGGGAAATTCTGTCAGAAGCCCATGATTCTAAGTACTGTATTCACCCTGGAAATTCAAAGATGTATCAAGACTTGAAGAAACACTATTGGTGGAAAGGCATGAAGACAGACATTGCAGGACATGTGGCACGATGTGACACTTGTAATAGGGTCAAAGCTGAACATCAAAGGCCTATAGGGTTGCTAAAGCCTCTTGACGTTCCCGAGTGGAAATGGGAGAGCATATCCATGGATTTCATAGTTGGATTGCCCCGTTCACAGAAAGGCAATGATTCCATCTGGGTGATTGTTGATCGCTTGACCAAAGTTGCTCACTTTGTACCAGTTAAGACCAAGACCAATGCCGAAAAACTAGCAGATCTATACATTGAACATATTCTCAGACTGCATGGAGCTCCCTCTAGTATTGTATCTGATCGTGGTCCTCAGTTTGTGTCTCGATTTTGGGAAGCCCTACACAAGTCCATTGGAACCAAACTTGACTTTAGTACCGCTTATCATCCACAGACAGATGGACAGACTGAACGAGTAAATCAGATCTTAGAAGACATGCTTCGCGCTAGTGTACTGAATTATGGCTCTGATTGGGAGAAATGCTTACCCTATGCAGAGTTCTCTTACAACAACAGCTACCAAGCCAGCATCAAGATGTCACCTTTTGAAGCTCTATATGGCAGACCGTGTAAGACACCTTTGATGTGGTCCCAACCGGGAGAAAGGTCATTCTTCGACTCCGCTAAGATTCAAGATGCCGAAGAAGGAGTTGCCCAAGTAAGAGAGAATTTGAGGATTGCTCAAAGTCGATACAAGGGCTATGTTGACAAAAGGAGAAGAAGACTTGAGTTTAATGTGGGAGACTTCGTCTATCTCAAAGTATCTCCGCTACGTGGGACGGTCAGATTCCATGTGAAAGGCAAGCTTGCCCCTAGATTTGTTGGCCCATACAAGATATGCAAGAGAATTGGAAAGCTCGCCTACAAACTTGAGTTACCTGAGGAATTGACGGGTGTATATCCCGTATTTCATGTGTCCCAGCTACGCAAATGTTTGAGAGTGCCCGATGAAGTGATCCCAATTGATACACTTGACATTCAAGATACACTTGAGTATAGAGAACACCCTATCAGAATTTTGGGCAGAGATACCAAAGAAACCCGAAGCAAGACTATTCCTATGTGCAAGATCCAATGGAGTAACCACACTGTGAGAGAAGCAACATGGGAGAAAGAGTCTGACCTCCAGCTACGATATCCTTACCTCTTTAAAGAGTACGATACGCTTTAATCTCGAGGACGAGATTCTGTTAAGGGGGTAGGACTGTAACAACCCAAAAATCCACACACCAAAAATTCCAACTACAAAATTTTTCTTTCTTTAAAACCCTTGAGTGATGATGTGGCATGTAGGAAAACCCCTAACCTTGCACTAACTAAACCTATATGACTAGCACGAGTATCTCACCTCATCACCTAGAATTTATTTTACCACCTAGCATACATCAAGTTGCATCATATTCAACATGGTGATTTGGATTTTATTTGATTTATGTGTTGATTAAATAAAAGCTAACAAATATGTGTTTATAAATAAATGAACTAATATGGAATTAATATCCCAATAAATACTTTGACCAATGTTTATCACCATGGAACATTTTATCAGAGGAGAAGGAGGCCACTTTGATTTATATACAGGAGAGAAGTGTAACATAATACTAAAGGTAAGAAGAGGGAGGCAGCAGCTCAGCCCAGCCTGCCTCGACCAGCCCAGCCAGCCAGCCCAGCATCACCGCCCGTACGTGCATGCCACTGACGAGCCGGACCCGCCCGTCAGCCGTCACGCAGGCACGCCGCCGCATCAGGACAAGTTGACAGATGGGCCCCCTCTGTCAGCCACCCAGCTACAGGATCATCTTCTTCCCCACGCCAGCCTCATCTCTCGACCGAGCCCCGACCAAAGCAGCAGACGCGGGCCCAGGTTCATGCACATCGCATGACCCTGTTCCCCACCTTAGCGCCGTGCCCACGCAACCGCCCCCGCGCACGAGAGCCGTCCGATGTGCTCGGCACATCACCAGCCGTTCCGTCATCCGCCATGGGAGCTTAGAGCTCCGGCTATAAAAGCCACGGCCCTCGGTTGCCCTAGTGTTCGCCCCATCACCCCGCCGCCCCTTGGTGGCCAACCACTTCACCGAGCCAGAGAAAGGAGAGAAAGAAGGAAGGGAGAGGGAGGAGGAAGAAGGAGTCTCCGTCGGAGCACCTTCGAAGCCACCAGAGCAGGAGACGACGCCGACATCTTCATCACCGTTGCGGGTCGGCACTGCACTGCTTCTGTCTACACGGCCACGACTCTCCACTGCACCACCATCCTATCTCCCACGACACCTACGGTGAGCGCCTGATTTTTCCCTGCTCACCGCCGGACTCTGCTATTCCAGCCATGGCGCTCCACACCGTGAGCGCATAGGCCGAGGCCATCTCCGGCCTCTGGATACACAAGCACAGCATCCACGACCACACCATAGACCCCTCCTAGCCCCATGGACGCTATAGCCGAGCACCCTCATGCCACGCTCACGACGCCACCGCTATGGCGCAGCCACCACCAGCTCACCCGACCACCTCGCTAGACTGGAACCTAGCCGTAAAGCATCATCGTGATGACCGGAAGATAGCTGCGTAGACCGAGACTCCATTAGCAGGCCACAGCGCCCTGGCCAAGAGCACCAGACCTCGGCCGAAGCTCCGCCGTGCACCACCACCGCTCGCGGACTCCACCACACCTTTTGGGTCACCATCGTTACTTCACCATGTCGCCTGCTAGCCGTCTGGACAAGGAACGAGGCACCAGGACCACTAGAACAGACCACCATGACTCCGTCTCGCTCACCGAGGCCACCTACAGAGGCCACATGCAGAGGCCACACGCAGAGGCCACATGTAGAGGCCACATGTAGAGGCCACATGTAGAGGCCACACGCAGAGACCACACGTAGAGGCCACACGTAGAGGCCACATGTAGAGGCTACATGTAGAGGCCACATGTAGAGGCCACATGTAGAGGCCACATGTAGAGGCCACACGTAGAGGCCACATGTAGAGGCCACATGTAGAGGCCACACGTAGAGGCCACATGTAGAGGCCACATGTAGAGGCCACATGTAGAGGCCACACATAGAGGCCACATGTAGAGGCCACATGTAGAGGCCACACGTAGAGGCCACATGCAGAGGCCGCTGAGACTCCGTCTCGCTCATAGAGACCACATACAGAGGCCACTAAGACTCCGTCTCGCTCGCCGAGACCACATGCAGAGGCCACTGAGACTCCGTCTCGCTCGCCGAGACCACATGTAGAGGCCACTGAGACTCCGTCTCGCTCGCCGAGACCACATGTAGAGGCCACTGAGACTCCGTCTCGCTCGCCGAGACCACATGTAGAGGCCACTGAGACTCCGTCTCGCTCGCCGAGACCACATGCAGAGGCCACTGAGACTCCGTCTCGCTCGCCGAGACCACCGTGGACCTGTCACTGTGTAACACGTGTCAGCCCATGATTAATTTAGCCTTTTCCATTTTTAGAAATGATTTAAACTTCGGAAATTCATAACAAATTCATACGACCTCAGAAAAATATGAAACCAGGACCAAAATTCATCAAAAATCGAGCTCTACGCAATGAACCCATGTTTGAGTGCATTTGGCTCTTTTGAATTTTCATTGCTTCTTTGTGCTATTCTATAGACGTCGCTAACGCGACTATAATGCGATCGTTTGCAGACTCAGAGGAAAACCGGACGGACGAGGATCGTGAGTACCGAGAGGAGTACGGAGACGACTACACTGAAGGTGCCACATCCCACCCAATCTCGTAGCACCTATTACGCATGGCTAATGTAGAACTGCTATTGCTTTACTTTACTGTCATAATCATACTATGATAGGACTTGCATGGCAGTATACCTTCTTGATGGCCTTTACCTTGACGCAACCTTACCCTTGCTCACCCTGCTGTTAGGCTAGACACACGCTCGCCACTATGTTTTATTGCTTATTACTTCTACTACGCTTATAATACTTTGATGCGTGGTGGAAACCGGTGTTAACTGGACTACGGGGAGAGTGCTGCATGTGTGACTTGGGTGAGTGGAGGGTGAGGGTTGTGTCGACCAAGTTGGAGTATACGACGAGCCTAGGGCAAGTCTTGCCGTAGGGTGCTACCTGGGCACCCCTGGAATGGATACCTGTGGTGGGTAAATGGATACCTGTAGTGGGTAAATGGTATACGAGGTGGCCTTGGGTGTGAACCTATGGTGGGTGGAGCCTAGGGTGGAGGTGCTGTGGTGGCACGGTAAATGGAAACCCTGATGGAGACATTCTGGCTCGGTCATCCCTAAGGACTTACTAGTACTCAGATTCACCGGGAAGCCTTACGTACCACTCGCCCTATATGGTGCGGGACGGCCGGACTACTTGGTAGGATATTGCCACTACTGCTAGGTTGTTAGCGGACAGTGTAAGGAGGTACGGGGTATGGAGGATCTCCCCCACACCCTTCCGAGACTTCATGGAGACCTTGTGGACCCGGCTCATGACTCACAGTTTCAGCCACCCCAGACCGGACTTGGGGTGAACCAGGGCTGAATGGTAGAGTGGCATTATCCTAGGCTAGCAAGTGGCCGGAATTAGCCCAGTTGACGACGGTCAGCGAGGAAGGCGGATCTTGTGGTTATGTAAAACCTCTGCAGAGTATGGTTGATCGATCGATACATGTGCCGACTTGTCGGCTATGGACCTTTCCTGGGTTTCGCTTAAACTAGATATGAGATGAGTCCTCTTCTTCCCCCAAGGAGTGAGTGTTCGGTCGTAGCCAGGGGCTACAGGCCTTGAGACAGTGCCGAGAGGGAGTTGGCCTGTCGACTGAGCGATGGTATGGGTGTGGTATGGTGAAGGTGTGGAGATGGTGGTATATCGGTCCCAGGATCGAAACCTGGCTTTGGAATAGGAATGGGGTGGAATGGGTGTGGAAATGGTGTTAAAACCTGACTATGCCGTTATATACTTGATATGCTAATACATAGGAAACCCCAGCCTTATAGGTTCCTTTTGAATATATCCGACTTGCATCCAATTACCACAAAGCAATGCTCATAGGGTTGGGAGTGGCCAGTACAAATCGTACTGATAAATTTTGGCATACAGGTTCTGCTGTGGAGTATAGCTCCGAGGAGTTTGACGGTTGAGGGATTCGTTCCTACGCTCGAGTTTGGCGATCTTATCTTCAAGCTGTTCTGAATGAATGCTACTTTTGATTCCGCCAATGCGGCGATGTAATAATTTATGTAATTCTGCACTATTTGTACTCTGATATTATCGATGTATGGATGTGATCATCGACTGGAATTTGGGTAATATGATCTACCACGGTCTTATTACACTTTGACTCTGTGGATTTCCCATCGTGGAAATCGGGGTTGTTTCAACTTGAACCCATATAAACCCGGTAGTCCGTCGAGTACCACGACGGGTCTCGATAAACGATTTACAACAACCAAGATCGTACAGGATTCAACATACATGCCACATATTACATAAAGTTCACAGATACTTTTCATCATCAGAGTACGAATAAAAGTTATTACAAACCAAGTTTGATAAATAAAGTGGAAGCAAATAAGTTCAAAGATAAAGTTTCCAACATAGTTTGATACAGTGCCAAACCAGATCACGATCCACAAAAGCAAAGATAGGAATTACTAAGGAAGCTTGCCCAAGGCTTACTCCTCATCCACAGCGGGATAGAAGCAACTCTTGCAATAACCATGATACACAGTGCCATCTGCAACAATGGGAAAATAAACCCTGAGTACGAGAAGGTACTCAGCTAGACTTACCCATCATGAACCAGAAATAAAATGACTCCAAGGATTATGCAAGGCTGTATAAGTGGACGTAACTTGGCAACATTTTGCGAAAAAGGCAACTTACCCGTTGAACAATTATAATTCCTTTATCAAGTTAATTATAACTATTCCTCTCTAGATTAGCAACTATCCTGTGCCAAACATGTGGTATATCATTTAGAAGCATACAATAGTAACCATAGTCGGTATTGAAATTCAAATTTTATCCGAACCATCATGTTTCATAACACAGTTACTACGATGTTGGAGCTAGCCAAGTTTCTCACTATCCGGGAGAGACGGCGATTCGAATCGATTTCAACCAGCTGGGAGTTTATTCCTAACACAAACCCAGGTCTACCAGCCACGATAGCCTTAGGTCACCTTTGATACAACTCAGGTACACATTTCGCGGGTCCGTACCGCGCCGCACGATCTAGAACACCAGATGCCAGGATGCTCAGGCCAAGCCTGCCCTTGGGCTCAGTTTGATCGTTCCCCGGAAGGAGCGCACAACAGAACGGTTCCCGGCCTGAGTTGAATTATTCGGCTTCGCGGTCGGAACGAATTATCCGGCCAGCTAAGTGAGAGGCATGCGTTCAATCTTGTCAGAAGTTCCAACAACGGTATGGTCCTTAATCGACACAGACGGGGATAGATCCACACCCAAGACCTCCATGCCTTGTTGCTTTTCTATCGATATCCCGCCCGGTCTCCATTTACATTAACCATGGTTCTTTTCCACGATAACAATTATAACCAACCGTGCTCCGGTATCCACCTATATCTCACAGGTGACAGGAAATCACCTGACTTCTACCGGTCTAAGCATGGCTAAGCATATATTCGATCCTGGACCTATACCGGTTAAAGGTGTGATATCTGGACAAGGAATGTACATGCACCAAGTGGTTTCAATCAACTCTTATAACCTAATGCAACAACCATAAGTACGTAAGTAAACAATTGTAAATTACTGGGAGACTTATAATGCTCCGGGGCTTGCCTCGCAGAAAGGAAGTAGGGCGATGGTCAGGACACTCCGGAAGCTCTTCAGGGTTCTGCTCCACGCCTTCGGGAGCTGCGGCTTGCGGATCCTCCTGTGGGTTCCCTTCCTCTGCTTCTTCGAATTCCAGCAACGTGATCTCTTCCTCCGATCCTAGATGCATGAGTATGGTATAAGTATTACGAATGCATATATGTTAACAAGTGCATCACGTTGTTTGAGTAGGTGCATATCTCTTCTCGATTATTACTTAACTACTTCTACAATGCATCGACTATGCCATAAACAGTAGCTACTTGCTTCACTCATAACTGGAGTTCTACAAATCCAAATCCAGTGATCCTGGACTTTCTGGAAAGCTTATCAAATTATTTACAACTTTGTTATTAACCATTTTTACAGTCTACATCAGTTTCAACATGCAACTCATCACACTCTAGAATCAGTACAGAAATGATTTAACATGCAATATAAAGTAAGAATACTTCTACTTCAGGTAATCATTCAAAATTTGACAACATATAATCTACCAACAGTTTAAGCATACTAATTACATTTAATATAATATAATGGTGAAGCCCAAACTATTTATTTAATTGCCTTTATTATTTTATTTAGATATCTAGGTTAAATAATAAACATATATCAGATGTACTTCATAAATTCTCAAAAATTTACAGTGCCTTACTGATGCTATAAAAGGACTACTATAAAAATTTCATGTCATTTTACTAAGTAGAACATCCTATACAAAAATGATAAGGAAGCAAGGCTTGAAATAGCATAAATGGAAAATCCTATTGAAAAGTGTCAAGCAACAGATTTCTTATTTTTCTTAACATCCATATGGTACTAGTATTACCTCCAATAAATTTCATGAATTTTGGACTCATAATTAATTTATAAAAATTCATGCAAGGATTAACTATTTATAAAAGAAAAATCTATAACTATAGATCTACACATGCACTGGTCCTCAAATTTTTACCAGAGTTCACATATGCTAAGACTAGCTTACCACAAAAATTTCATAATTTTTGGAGTACAGGAACTCTAGATATAAAATAAACAAATTTGAATGCATTCAAAAGCACATTTGAAATCCCTATTTAAATCTCCAGAAATTTCTACTGTTGAAGCCAAGAACATATTTTTCCTAAATACTACACTTCCTAAGGAACACAACCATATTTATTTCACAATTTTAGGAGCTACCAAACTAAAGATACAAAAATAACAAAACACATGAAATTAGGGTTTAAATCTGAAAAGAATGAACTAGCTTTCTAATACCAGTCACTGGCAACCAGGGCCCACCGGTCAGCCGGGCCCGCGTGTCAGCGACTGAAAACAAGGGAGGCGGTTCCGTTCGACGCGGCACGGCCCTAGCTCGTCGCCGGTGAACTGGCCGGCGGTAGCGACTACACCTATAGGGTCTACTCATTCACCCGCACCCGGTGGTGGCCTTCATAAGGATGGAAGGAGCACCGAAGCACTTCACCGCCGACCATGGCGGACGGCTGTGATGGCACGGCGGGGCGGGCCAACGGCAAAACGCCGGTGACGACCTTGGTGTCTCGATCTAAGGCTCGGACGAGCACCAGGGTACTACGGCGGACCTAGCGCATCAGCTATCATGCGGACTGGTAGACTACAACGGCGTGGCCATGATGACGGACCACGGCGGCGAGCTCCGGCAAAAGCGTGTGCGCTGCTGCGGCTTACCGAGCTGGAACAGCAGGCAATGGGGGACGTCGGGAGTTGCTGGGGTGACGGTGGTGCTGTGGCGGTGGCGGAGGAGCAGCGAGGACGAGCTGTCGTCGGCAATGGCGCCGGCGGCTCTTGGTGCGGGAATGGCTGCAGCAGCGGCGAGGAAGAAGGCCGGGAAAAACGAAAGAAGGGCGCGGGATGGCTCGGACAGGTGCTGGCGGGGTCAAGGCCGCGCCCAGGCGCGTCGTGGCCTGCGTGATCAGAGCGCTGGCGACGCGCGGCCGTCGCCGGGGACACGCGGCACAAGGGTTCTGCCGGTGTCGGCCACTGAACGTTCGCGATTCAGTTGATTCAGACGAGCAGCGCGATGCCTGACAGCGCGTTTTGGTGATGATTAAACTTCCAATCCGTGACGAATTAGCGCTAGGTTACTAAACCGACTTTGTAGACCTAAGTACCAGTTACAAATGTTGTTCAATGATTGTGTTCCAATTCTCATCATAAACTGAGTAAAATCATGATCAAAGTCGGCTCGTCAGGCTGTCAGTGAACCTAGACTTAGAAAAAATCGTTAAGTGTTGAAAGCTGGGTTTTGCTGGTTTTTGTGGGACCCATTCAAGCATGTTTGAAGCTAAATCAGTCCATGACCCAAAAATAAAAGTTGTTCCTTATGTCAAACACTACAACTTTGCTTTAGTGAACTCCTCCATGCAAGGTCTCTAACACCTAGTTCAACTTTAGTCAAACATGTCACTTTGAAATCATGATACATACTCAAACCATGGCTAAATGACCAAACTAGCCCTAGCACTAAATACCAAAGTTGTTCCTAATGATATCCTAAGCATGTTTGAGCAATTTGCAAGGTCATCCTATCATTTTATGCAGTGGTCACTCATAGAGCTATCCAGGTCAACACATGAAATATCACTTAAGTGCTTGATCATGAAATGTGGCCTTCATGAACAAGGTTCCTTTTGTTAACCTAAGTGTAGCTAAGGTGTTTTAGTGACTAGCATTACCCACTTGCATTCATTTGTACAAGATCATATGCATATGTTCTAAGAAACACGAGATAACAAGCAATGTTTCATATGTTTCGATCAAATGTTTCAATTGTAAATGATGATTTATGAATGCTTGATGCTCATGCTCATGTTATGCAAGTCAAGTTATGCAAGGCTAACACCCGAGGTGTTACACCTGCTAAATAAGTGGTACATGCAGGCGTCTACCAGTGGAGACTTCTGCGTTGGTGTCAGAATTAGAGACGAACATTGGTTCCGTGGCGATGATGTTATGTATGTTGACTTTGCAGAATTTCATCAACTATGCCACCTGACCTCTCTGGACAAAATTATCATTAGCTGCTATTGCCTGTAAGTAATAATTCTTTCGATCTATTATTAAACTCATCATATGTGTGTATATGCATATAAATTATCCTAACAAGTACTATATATATGCCGATTTACAATGACAGAGCTCAGAAAGGAAGGCTGCAATGAAATTGGTTTTGTTGATCCCCATATAGTATTCAAAGACCCAATTACTCCAAAGACTAATTGTAAGTCTGAGTCAGAGAGTAACCTCATGAACTTCTTAGTGAACCAACGCCACAAGAAGGATATACTCTTTCCCTATAACTTCAAGTGAGTGTTAATCATGTCGATCATATCCTTAATGGCTCATATGTTGATTCTAGTTAATTAATGAGTGTTATGCGTTATATCCTATAAACACATGCAGCAATCACTGGATATTGATGGACATCGATCTGGTGAAAAGTCACTTGATAATCTATGACTCGATGAGAAAACCACAACAAGACTACCAAGATATGATAGATATTATCCAGAGGTAATTTCGGGATATCTAGCAACTATATATACATACAAACATGATGATTAACTATATCTGATGATGTGGCAAATTTTTTATAGGGCAGTGTTTGGAAAACCTTTATTGAGAAGCAACACATGGAAAAATGCAAAGCGCCACTGAATGTAATCCCTTTGAAAGTAAGTCCCCTGAATCGCATCATCTTTATTAATTAAACATATAGCTTTCACCGGATCACCAGATTGGATGACAAATCTTTTTCTCGTAAAGTGGTGTCTGAGGCAGGAACAAGGGAACAACTACTGTGGTTACTATGTTTGCAAGTTTATCAACGTGCTCTCCCAAAGAACTCCTACAGAGAGACTCAAAGTACGTTAAAAATACACTATATATTCATTTAATTATTATTATTGATTGTGTTACTATGTCTTTATATATATATATATATATATATATATGTACATATATTAATTTATTTTCCTTTAATTCAAACCTGTAGACTCGATGGATGGAGGAAAAGGTCATACGGCAAGACCAAATCAAAGCAATTCAAGAGTCTATAGCCGGATTTTTAATGAGCAGGTCATCGATTCCAAGGGCGAGTTCTACTTCGACCCAACACTGCCATTGAAGCCAAGCTAGAGGATGAGAGGAAACTTGTTATGTCACAACAACTGTAATGCAATCTTTTGTAATATATGCACATGAAATAATATAATGTAAAATACACATATGCATGCATGCATGTAAATATATATATGATGCATGCATGCATATATATATATATATATATATATATATATATATATATATATATATATATATATATATATATATATTTCTATGCTTGAATTGTGTGATTTAATACGTTCATTGTGCTTGAACCGAAACATACTATATGCGCGTATAAATGTATAATTAGCAGCGTACAATACGACTTCGAAAACCTATTTTGAAAAGAAAACAAAAAAATGAAAAGAAAAGAAAAAAGAAAAAAACCTTTAGTCCCGGTTCGTATTACCAACCGGGACTAAAGGTGCCGGCCATCGTGGCATGTCAGGAGGCACCTTTAGTCCCGGTTGGTGTTACCCACCGGGACTAAAGGTCCTCCTTTAGTCCCGGTTCCTGACCCGGGACTAAAGGACCCCCTTTAGTCCCGGATGCTTGCTCCCGGGTGGGGAACTGAGACTAGAGGGGGTTCCCCACCGGGAGTAAAGCTCGGTTCTCTACCGGTGACACCGGAGTAGATAAATAAATCAATGGTCTAATACAGACAGAACAAGTATGAGAAAGATATAATAACATAGGATTCAATCAGCATGCATTATAGCTAGATTTTTGCCATATAATAAAAATCAAGGAAACCACAAGGAGCATTTAGGTGTGTGTGTGTGTTGGGAGGGGGGGGGGGGTGTTTACACACTTCAAAGAACTTTTTGTAGTTTGTTTGGGAATGCTTGACGCGCCAATGAATATGATGTTACAAGGTGCAATAATGGCTGTAACATATATGAGCAACATTGTGATTGATCTACCGATATTTAGGGCAAAAAGGAACTACCGGCTCACAAGAAAAGATACAAGATGATCCAAAAAATAATTTACAACTAAGAAATGGAATAGTATGTGAGAGACTTGGATAATGGTTTTACCGAGTAATGAAGCTCATCAATAAAAAAACTAAATGTTGCCTTGATTTGGTGGCCTCGATAGAGATTCTACAACCACAGAATAAGAGTAATTAAGACGTAAAAGGAATAGGAGGGGAAGATGGCAATAGGTTTAAGTCAAGGATATGGTTGACAATAGCTATACGTATTGTTCATACCGATTGATTTAGTAAAGATGCATGGAGGAGAGGACAACAATTACAATTAAACTAACAAACAAAGTCGTTTACAATATTTATTTATAATTAAAAACAGCTAAATGTTTGAATGAAAAATCTAGTTACCCACGCACTACAGTTTGCTAGTTTTGAATACTTACCGGTGCCAAATACCAGTAATATGTCGTGTGTAAAATGCATTTCATTTTGCTGGCAATACTGGAGTGGAACAAAAAAAAAGTGCCTATAATCTTGCTAGGCATACTTGAGCCTTGTGTGCCTATAATTGCATTCTTTTTACGACGGGAGTAATTCCGAATACTTACCGGTACCAAATATCGGTAATGCCATGTATTATAAAATGCATTTCATTTGCCAGGAAAACTTTACTGGAGTGAAACAAACAAACAAAAAAGTGCTTATATAATCTTGCTAGGCACAGCTGAGCCCTGTGTGATGTGCAGCTTGCAGGAGGTGTGTGCGTGGTTGCTGCGCGTTTGCGTTGCGCCCATGCGTTTTCAGAAAGTGCAAGTCCTTTTCAGACAGCTTCATAAACACTTGGGGTGCAGCTAAGACGTTAGCCTTTTGTTCCTTTTTATCCTTTTTAGGTTGGTAGGGAAAGCGACGCATATCATATAGGAGAGACACTGCAGGGATGATTTGCACTCTCAGTGAGCCTAGAGCTAGGCAGCAGCAGCCAGCAGCACGCCGTGGAGGCACCCACCACCACGGTCACGCACGGTGTGTGCCGCTCATCAGCTCGTGCACTTTACTTGGAACCGCCGGCATGCATGTGGCTTGCAAGTAACCAAGCAGTGGACGACACACGTTTAGCGAGTCGTTTGCCCAGATTTCGTCCTCGCCTGTCTGTTGCAGTTGCTCCCTTGTGTGAAAGTTGTTCTAGGATCAACTGAGGGCGCAGAGCCTGACGGAAAGCTACAGCGCACCGTACGTTACAACGTTGGTCTGACTCTGAGCTATACCAGGTGTGCGGCTTTTAGCCCTGGGAAAACGATCGAGACGTCAGTTATGTATACTGGACTAGTTGTTGGCAATGTGGCAGTCTTTTGTTCGCAGCTTCACATTTACGCCAGATGCATGTCCTATATTGACCTATTCCTATGGATGAGCGTGATTACTACAGTCTCTATCCGTTGTTTTGACCATGTGGGGACAGGAATTAATATAACCTAACTGTTGAGGAATAATAGCACATAGATAGAACGAAGAACCCAACCGGCACAAGTTTCCCACACAAGTTAGGCCTCACTAGCTGCCTGCCTCGACCCAACCGGCACTACTCTGACTAATGACTGCCATAAGCCAGACACCAGTAAAAGCAAGCCCAGTTTATTTCTACAAGTAGTACGTACGGCAGAAAGGTTTACACACTGACAGTGTACAGCCATATACCATTTCGGCATTTCCGACACACAAAAGGGCAAGATATCAGGTCACCGACCCTCTCAGTTTTGTAATCACCCTGCACTAAACAAATCCCTTGGGGGCTTCGCGGGATCATGCCAATCAGAGCGCGCGAACGCTTTGCGCTTTATCTACGCATCTCCCGATCGACGATGGAGCAGATAAGGATCACGATCGATTTCCTACGGAGACATAGGATGGCCAGCTGATCGATTTACTAGTATATAGTACACTCCTCATCTAGCACGAACAGTCGTCCTAGCTAATAGCTAGTACTCCGTACGTGCTTTTGGCCCAATTTCCGTTGCCCGTGACGTGCGACGTGACGCTGCGAGGGGCGCCAACGCATCCCACGCCCATCGATGAGACATCAGAGGGCGGCAGGGGGGCTTGCAACTGGACCGTCCGCCCGCGTGCGTGCGTGCGTGGTGTGACGCTGTGACTGATCGATGAGATAGATGGTTGTAACCATGGCCACTGGCATGGTGCTGGACTGCTGGTGCGTTGTGCGTCGTGGGCGGACGGACGGACGGACGGGCGGAGACCGGGCAAGGCTGCTAAGGCAGGCCAGTTCGAACCTTCCGTTGAGCCTTTGATCAGGCGTCTTCAGCCAGGAGGACCGAGGGCCGCCACACCCCCCCCCCCCCCCCCCCCCCCCCCCCCCCCCCCCCCCCCGCGCGCGGTGCAGCTAGCTGCAGAATCCATCCGATCCGGGAGAAAAATATTGGAGCGGCCGGCGGCCCATATCCATCCGTGCCATGCACATCTCGTCTCTGGCCTTATTCCGAGTCCCGATGCAGTAAAAGATATGGGGCGCATGCATGCAGTATTATAATGGGACGATGATTGGTGGTGTCATGTGTTTGTGTGTGTGTCACCAAGGATGTCATACAAGTATGCATGTGCTCCGACCCATCCGGTAGTGTATTCTATTGCGAGATTAGCATGCATGCATACGCGTGCCGTCGTCACTGTTCGCGTGAAAGGTGTGTCGATCTGCTGGTTTCTTGTGACCGATCCATGACAAAAGAGACGAAGAAAGGCTCGCTCGTACTCGGTGACTCGGTGTCGATTACGAAAAGGGCTAATGCACGGTATTGAATCAATCTTTTTGTCGACGATGGAGTGAGTACATGGCAAAGAAGCTTCTTCGAAGCTGATTATAGTTAACACATGGTCATCTAGGTGCGTGCTACGACAAATTAGTACTACTACTACTAGAAAAGTAGACAGACCTTAGCTATACTAGACGGTGTCACCTTTCTCGATCTCATGCACACCACAAGTGTCCAAACACCCCTGTGATAAACAATGGGAGGGGCGTGCCTAAATGTGGCTAGCTAGCTAGTAGCTAGTTTATCCAACGCTAATCCCAACGGCCATGTGCTCCAAGAGCTGACACATGCACCGAGACATGACAAAGATCACGGAACCAGATGGAAAGTACCATTATTTAATCAAATGCACAACATGGTTTGGTACTCCTCAGAGAATCCAATCCAACCCAATCATCCGTCCGTTCTTCTCACCAATCTCAAAAGAGTTTGCTTCCGTCCACACGCCTCGTTCTACGTTTTTTTCTGGCTGCGCCGGTGATTGGCGCCGCCCATCTCGCGGTGGCCTCGCTCGTCATCGCATGGAACGGGTCGGCGAGGAGGACCGAGTCCGCGCGCGCGGGGCACTGTTGGTTACCCTTTGCCCCGTACGTCTCGGTACGTGCATGCACGCGAGCCTCATATATGATGCCCCTGGTCCATGCCCATGGATGCCGCGAGCGCACACGGCACCGCGCGCACCAACCCCCCGGCCCGCGGCCCCGGCTTCGATCGTCCGTCGCCGCCTCGCCGGCCGTCGTCGTCAGCATCATGATCATGACGAGGAAACGCGCGCGGACGCAAGCACAGCGCACCGAGGAGCAAGTGCTCTCAGGTCACGGATTGAGAAGCAAGGCGCGCCAGATATCATATACAGTATATCTAGGTGGCGACATCGGCCCCGTTTGCTGAGCTGAAATTGGTTGAAAAATACGGTTCCAGCTGAATTGTTGTGAGAGAAAAATATTGTTGAATTATCGTGAAAGAAAAATACTATTTCAGTAAAAAAAACCGAACAAATCGAATTACAAGGTAAGTTGAACGGGGCCATGGATTTTACGGTGTCCGAAGTGACAGGTCGCGGCTGCTGCTGCTACGTGAATTAATGGGTCCGTCTACCCAACGCTGACACCCGAGTGTTTGGGGGCACGAAAACAATCGATTGGATGTAGAGCCGTGTTTTGATCCATTCATCACTTGATTATTGGATCCAGATTAAATGAATCAAAATCAAATAATACAATACAAAAATAAAATAAAATTTGCTACATTATTTTTATGGAAGCTAAATTGAAATTTTTTAAAGGGAAACAAATAAAACATACAGAAAAATAAAAAAACCAAAAAATATCAGATAATTGATCAAATAATTGTGACCATTCTCATATACCAATAATCAATTTAAACTAATTTACCACGGAAATTACACCTAGACAGAAATACGTCATGTTCGCTTAGCTTATAAACCATATTTTTTCAGCTAACGAACAATATTTTTATCTCAGAGTAAATCAACCAGCCATAACTCATCAGCCAGCGAACAGAACAATAGTAAAATATGGTCTCTATAGAGAAATAAAATTGCATACATACATATACAAACTGAAGAATAGTTTTGAACAGTGGCTGGCTGACTGGTTGGTACGCAGAAGAGAAGCCAAACAAAGCAATGGCGATCCACATCTCTAATAATTTCTCTATGATATGGTGCTAGCTAGTCACAGACCATATGGAGAGAGAGAGAGAGTGTGTGTACATGTGATGACCTCGTACTCAGAGAGAGATCATATCGATGGACAGGGAGAGCCAAGAACGACTAGCAAGAGACACGCTAGCCCTGCATGAGTAGTCATTGCGCGCGTTTAGTGTAGTCTCCTCGGTCATGTCAGGCTGTGGCAGAGGCCGGCCTGCGGCGCCTTGACATGAAGGTGATGATCCGCTGCCGCCCACATCTCGGCCTGCGCGTTGGGAAAGTAGCACGCGGAGAGCTCCTGCAGGGACGCCGCCGCCCTGTCCTGTAGCAGCAGCGGGGCGAACCCTGTGCCGAAGAAGTCGCCGCCAGGCGGGAACTCGCTGTCCCCGAGGAGCTCGGGCAGGAACATGTCGTCGAGGGGCAGGCCGCCGGCCCAGGTGCCGCTGATGGCGGTGGCCGGCGCGGGGGAGAACTCGGCGAGCGCAGACGCTTGCTGCTGCCCCCGCGGCGGCGGCACTGGCGCTGGTGCCGTGCCGTCGTAGCGCGCGAGCACCGGAGCAGCAGCCTGCAGCGTCGTCGACGGGGAAGGGTACATGGCCCCGAAGCTGCACGCGTCGCTGGCGCTCGCTGGCGACGGCTGCATGGAGGAGGCGCATTGTTGGCTCCGGGGAGCAGCGGCGCGCGGCGTGACGACGGCGGCGCCGCGGCGGCCGCGGCCGCCTGAGCTGTGCTGCTGCTGCTGGTGGTAGTACTCCTGCTGCTGCTGGTGGTGCATGGAGATTGCCTTCTTCTTGAGCTTGGTGTTCCAGTAGTTCTTGACGTCGTTGTCCGTCCGCCCCGGCAGCTTGGACGCGATGATGGACCACCTGCTCCCGATGGAGTTGTAGAGGGAGCAGATGATCCGGTCCTCCTGCTCCGTGTAGCCGCCGTGCTTGATGTCCGGGCGCAGGTAGTTGAGCCACCGCAGCCGGCAGCTCTTGCCGCACCGGTTCAGCCCTGCGCGAGCACATCCATGGACGAAGCAAAGCAACCATCAGAATTATACTCATCTCGCTCGCCGCGCGGCGCTGCATGCACAATAAGAATAAGCATCGATCCAGCTGCGGGCGGCGATGTATGAGTACGCACCTGCTTTGTGCGGGAGCGCGATCCAGTTGCCGCCGGTGCCGTGGTTGTGGACGTAGCTCCGCAGCAGCTCGTCCTCCTCGGGCGACCAGGGCCCCCGCTTCACACTCGTCTTGTCGCAGCACGGCGCCCGACCCATGCTGCGCGCTCCAACAGAATTCTCAGGCTGTGTGTGCCCGCTCTGATCGAACAAACGCGCGCACGTCGGGAAGGGAGGGGAAGCGGCGGCCGTGGTGGGGATGGATCGGGATAGGGTGGTGGTGGCAGGCCGCGGCTGCAGCGGCGGCGCGAGTTTCTGTGCTCGGGGGCGCGGCAGCAGCTAGACCGCCGGGGCGGGCGTGTGTTTCTGGCAGAAGATACTCGCAACAAGGTAGGCCAGCAAGCGAGGCTGCAGCTGCGGTCTGCGGGGAGCGCAGGCGCGTTTTATAGCGGCAGCCTTGACCTTGAGGCACCACCAGCACCAGGTGCGTTCGGGGCCTGGCCTGGGAAGGGTAGTGGGCGTGGGCCAGGTGCGACCAATTTGCGGAGCCGTCCCCGCGGGCCGGCCCGACCGTATTACTGGCCACGTTCGCTTAAACTTATCGGCTACAGCATTTTTTCTCGCAACAAAAACAGCTTTATCGGTCCGAACAGAGCCATTGTCCGTTCCTGTCGCGTTCGTATTACGCCATGGCCGTTTGTTTTGAAAAATGTTTTTGCTTCTATAATACTCCTGTGTTGACCAGTACTGTATGTTTTACTACTTGTGAGTTTAGTCAATCCGTCTGGTTGTACTTGGCCAACCCCCCCCCCCCCCCCCCCCCCCCCAGTGTGCAGGCACGTGGTGAAGAGCGTCATTTTTATGTGTTTCCCCCCAACTAGATAGACTAGAAAAATGGTGCGGTGCAGGCGTGCAGCTCGTTCCCGGGTGTGCGTTTCGTCTCGTGCCAAATGCGTTTTGTTTCCCCGGTTCTAGGATCCTTTGAAACCGTGTGGCTACTGGCTACTGCTTAGCAATTCCTTCACCTTTTCCTATATATACACATCGGCCCCAGTTTCAGAGACCGGACTCAAAACGAACCTGAACAAGACACGGATGACGAGTTGATGACGCCCCTTCTTTCACCGGCAGACATGCCATGCGTTTCACAATTGCGATGCAGACGACAGCAGTTCTTAGGCATTGTTGACAAATGCAGGAGCATCGTTGAGTATCGCTTGTGTTTAGAACCTTTGTGCCCTGCGATTAAGGATGGCAACGGGTCGGGTTCGGATCGGGTGGAGTCTCCATGCACCCAAAACCGAAACCCAAAATCGAAACCCGAATCCGCCCCGAAAACCGATTCGGGTAGAAATCCATCACCAAAACTAAACCCGCGGATACCCGAAACCCGAACGGATACCCAAAACCCGAATGGATACCCGAAACCCGTGGATATATATACACATATTCTCATGTATAAACAAGAGGCAACAAATAATAAATATTTTCATGAGTCAACTTTAAATAAATTTAATAATCTAAGTAAACAAATTATTATTAGTATATTATAAAATATGAGTTTTAATTCCAAATGATTTATTTTGGATATCCATTGGTGTCGACGAAATATGGTCGGCAATCTACCTAGGGGTATGCCCAAGGTAGTAGATTGTCGGCAGACAGGTGCGCAAGCCACAAACAAGACGGTGACGCAAGACAGACACGAGGTTTTATCCAGGTTCGGCCGCCGAGAAGGCGTAATACCTACGTCCTACGTCTGATTTGTATTGCTGTATGTCAATGAGAGATGTTTTTTAGAGGGATCCCCTGTCCGCCTTATATAGTCCGGGGGGCAGGGTTACAGATCTGGAAACCAATCCTAGTCCGTTATAATTGCCATATGCGGCCGGATAAGGATTCCTATTCTAACCGACCAGGATCCTACTTGATCGCCAAATCCGCCTTGACTCCTTGTGCGGGACTTCGATCAGGTTGGTCGGGCCGCACGTCGTCTTTCGGGTGGACTGGACCCATTGATCCGGGCCGGCCTAAGCCTAACCGTAAGGGTATAGGGGTTAATACCCCCACAGCTAGTCCCCAAGCATCATGCATTATGCTGCGACACGCTATTTTAACCTTCTCCGACAAGTAGAACTTGAGTCCTTGACGTCTCTGACCACCATCAACACCGAAGAAGTAGGTTGTCCAAAGAATGTATGGTGCTCTTAAGAAAAAAGAAAAAGATTTCTGTCCTGAGAAGTGTGCCTACTTGTATTTCTGAAAAGAAATGTAAGTGGTCTTGAAATATAGCTTCCTTGAACATCAGAGGCGTAGGGGTCAAAAAAACAAACACATTCACCGCAAGGTGAAGTGTGCCCACTTAGTCCCCGAGCCTGGTAGTAGGTGACGTAGGCACGTGGTGCCAGGGTCTAAAAAGAATTCCCACCTAAGTCAAAAATCCAATCATTGTACAGGCGATATAAGATGCACCAGCAGGTGCATCATACCGACGTAGTCCCCGAGCTTGCTGAAAGGCGAAATATGAGCCTTGTAGCAAGGTCTAAATAAATGTCTCTCAACTGTATGTGAGTACAAATCACATGTAGTCGAGGAGAACCATTCTTCGAGCAGTGGTCAGGACAGTCCCCGAGCACATCAGTTGCCGGAGCAGTCCCCGAGCACGGTGGTGGTCAGATCAGTCCCCGAGCACGTCAGTGGTCGGAGCAATCCCCGAGCACGGTAGTGGTCGGAGCAGTCCCCGAACACGTCAGTGGTCTGGGCAGTCCCCGAGCACGGGAGTGGTCTGGGCAGTCCCTGAGCATGGGAGTGGTCTGAGCAGTCTTCGAGCACGGCAGTGGTCTGGGCGGTCCCCGAGCATTATAGGAGTCTGATCCATCCTTGAGCACAAAACGAGCATCGAAAATACGAACACCATTGATGTATTTATTTGGTGTATTTATTTATCTCCTTTCTCTGCCAAGTCCAGTCTGACACGCCTGGTCAAAAAAGCAGATGGGTATAGTACGTCATTCTGTCTTCTTACTCCTTTCTGGCAAACAGTCGCTTGGCACCTGTATAGAGGTGCGTCAGTGTGGGCCCTCTTTCACTATCAACGAAGAGGCGCGTACACTGGTAACGAAGTGGCGCGTTTATTGGCATAGATCTCGAGGTTGTGTGAACAACCGTCTGCGGCGCGTGCGCACGTCTCCCAATAATCTCGGGTGGACGAAACAACGAAGCTCTTTGTTATTTATAATGTAGATCTGGTAAGTTAGTCACACCGTTCCCCATTGTCATTCGCCGCCACAACCTTCTTCTTCCTCTCGCCGAACCCTATTCCTCCAAAAATCATCGCCAATCCCCTCGCCACCGCATCCACCCCCTTAGTAAGGACAGACTAATGGCAAAGAGAGACGCCCAGAAGAAAGGCGGAGTCATGGCGAAGGAGTGGTGGAAGTCGCAGAGCAATGAGCAGACCATCGAAGACCTCGTCGCCATGGGAGTGCTCCACCACAAGGCACTCGCGGGATGGCGTGCGCCGAAAGGAGAAAGCTTCCCCGATCCACAACCAGGTGAGATTGTGGTTTTCGAAGACTTCTTCAAACGGGGTTTTGGGATTCCAGTGCACCCTTTCCTTCAGGGTCTCTACTTGTATTACAAGATTGGGATTTGCAATCTGCATCCCAACTCGATTCTTCTTGTCTCCACCTTCATCCATCTCTGCGAGGCTTATGGTGGCTTCCAGCCCCATTTCGACCTCTTTCGCCACCTGTTCTGTCTTCGAAAGAAAGGGAGCGATGGCTCGAAGATAGCCAGAGGCGTCTACCTAAATCTGCGCGATGGTATGAAAGCCCAATACTTGCACTGCCCCTAGAACACCTCACTGGACGAGTGGTACAAGAAATGGTTCTACATTCGTGAAGAGCCGAACACCATCACCCTGTGCGACGTGGGGCTGATTTCGGAGAAGAAGAATAGCTAGACAGAGAAGCCCAAAAACCTGGAGCAGATCGTCGAACTGCTCGGGATGATCCCATGGAGAAAGCTAGATGGCCCAAGTGTGGTCGGGAACTTCATCAGCCGAAGGATCCAGCCCTGCCAGAAGAGGGTTCATCTTGGCTTCGAGTACCAGGGGAGCGCAGATCCAACAAGGACCAGGAAAGAGGCGCTCGACAAGACAGAAATCAAGGCCAGGATTGGGGAGCTATTCAACCTGGCCGATCCCAATTATGTTAGGCTGAACGACATCGAGCACGCCTTCAAGCTGGCCCGACCTCCACCAAAGGTAAATGATGCTTCCTTTTAACTATAGAGTCATGTTGTAACAAGAAATTAACTGTTGTCTCCGTTATGTGTCTTAGATTAATGGTCGTGACCAGGCAGCAGTGTTCGTGTCTCCGCCCCCCGGTGTGGATTGGCCACAAGTTGCCGGCCTAGCTGCCCCGACCAGCGCCAGGACCGACGACGTCCACTGGGCGGCACTCGAGGCTGTGGAGGATGCGTCGACCAGAGCCACTGGCAAGCGTCCGGCTGCCAACAAACGACGCCAAGCCATCTTCCCCCTCTCAGACGATGAAGCAGAAGATGCGGACATCTTCCGGCTTGTCCCTCGAAAGAGGAGGAGACAAATGGGGTCGACGGAGCAGGGTACCTCCTCTGTGCCAGCAGTGATCGCATCACTGACCACTGCAACATAGAGGACAAGCGAAGGAAATGCCAAGCATCAAGCCCCGACGCCTATACCGGTGGTGGAAAGAGTTCCGGTGGAACCTGCCGAGCACGCGGAGCAGGGGCGGTCGAGGAGACGCTCCTTTGCCACATCATTCTGCGCTTCGAAGTTGTAAGTATCTATAACTTTGATGTAAGCTTGTAATTTGTATTGAATACTATTATCTTCTGAACTTTTCTCTAATAAATTAGGTCGGCGTCCACCGAGAACCCTGACCAGCTAGCCGGGTGCGGCACAACTTCGCCAGCAATGGCTGAAAAAACTGCTCGGCAGCCAGCCATGGAGGAGCCTGTAGAAGGAACTCCGCTAGGACCTCAGCAGGCGGACGACCAGACATTAGTCCCCGAGCGGCTGGTCGAGAAGACAGCCGAGCAGAGTACTAGTGCTCCGAGCACAAAACCTACTGAGGCGGATACCTTGGCGCCAAGGGAGCCGGATCAAGCCGAGGAGCAGCAGCCGGAAGTGGCAGAGAGCACTCTTGCAGATGCAACGGCTCATGGAAAAGCCCTGGTGGTCGTGGAGACTGCAGACTCCAGACCAGCGCCGCCCCCCGAATAGGAGGCTAAAGAGGACGAAGTAGAAGAGGTCCTGGGCCGTCCCCAAGATAAGCGACAACATGTATATGTGTCGCGCCGGCAGAACAACGAATGGGTTATGCATGAAGAAATCCCAGAGGTCGAAGAGACCCTAAGAGTCGAACGGGCGGCAAAGTGTCTGGTGACAGAAGTCTAGGTATGTTCGGCTTGACCACTTGACCCTGTTATGTAGTCGATCTGTCTGATTTAGCTTATTTATGTGCAGGACTTGATGAAGATCGTGAGGTACCGAAAGAGATGCTTCAATTAGATTGAGGGAATCACGGCGAATAATAAAGAACTGGTGGCCGAGGTGGAACACTTGCGCCGCCAACTTGAAGCCGCCGACTAGAAGACGGCAGAGCTAGAGGCACAGAACCAGAACCTGGTTGGGCAGCTTAATAACAAAGAGCGGAAAAGAATAAGTAAGTTGTCACTTTATCACAGCAAGTGTGTAACACGTATTGTTGTGTTGTTGGTAGTGACAGCTGTAATGCAGGCTTAGAAGCTGAAGTAACCCGCCTCCAAGAGGGGAATAGCCATGTGACCACAGAGTGTGGTCGTCTGAAGGAAGATAACGAGAAACTAGCACGTAGCCAGTCTCAACTCCAGGACCACACCACCAAAATGGAGGAACTGAAAAGTAAGTATTCTAGACCACCTTTTGCATTCTGTTGCCCGCCTTGTCTTGTCGTGCAATAACATTTTGATGTCTCATATGGTGTTCAGTTTTGAAAGTCAATGCCAAGAAGCATTTGGAGGCCGTGATCAAAGAGCGTGATGGCTGGAAAGCACGATGCCTCGAGGCCACTGAGGAGCGGGACACGTGGAAGAACCGGTGCCAAAAAGTGGCAACTGGCATTGTCCCCGTCCTCGACCTTATCGACCCAGCGCTCGCAGAGGAAGAGCCAAAGACGCCCCAACTCGGGCTGGTCGAGAGATGCTGACAAGCGTGGGGATGGTTCCAAGAGTTCGTGAAGGAGGCAGGTGAGTACACGGGTGCCCATGTACTAAGTATGGTACGTGCTCACTACCCCCTGATCGATCTCAAGCGCCTGGAGGCTAGGTACCCAAAGGAGGTAGACCCAGACAAGGCGGAGGAGCTTCGGACGGCCCAGCTGGACTTGTCGTCAAAGATAATTGGCGACATTAACCTATGTGGAGGTGGGACAACACCTGTATAGGGTACGCCATTGACAAGTCAGCTGGAAATGCCATCAATTACAAACCAACCAACGAAGCCTGCGGTCTCGACCAGCCAGGCATCGGCGGGCCATCCCCTTCAGCTCGACCAGCACAAGAGTCCCCGAGACTCGAGTAGGATGTCGGAATCGGTGAGCAGTAAGTGCCACGCGCCCCGACCAGCCAATGTAATAGGCTTAGAGCTGTAGAAGGAGGACATAGTTGTGTTATTGTAAACTTGAGCCTCTTCAGGCAAGCTTGTAATAACATAACTGTATATCATTATAAGCTTGTTTGCTTTGTATAAAACGTATTTAAGCTTGAAACTTTATGTTGGTGTAACTAAGTGAGAACATGTTAACGTTCTGTTTAGTTGTACCATTTTGCTCGACACATCATCCTGGAAGGTTTGTGTGGCCTTAATTTGCCATGTGGTCGGAGTGCGAGGTACGATGACCTGTGCACATGTAGACGCGGACAAGTCAAACCAAGGGGGACCTACCGATCACCCGTAACGTAGAGAGCGGATCCCATGCACGTGTTGGGAGGAACCGGAGACAAGGCCTGCATCGAAAACCGTAGAAGGAGTGGTGGTCGGCTTGTATTGGCTAAGTTAGAATAACCATAAAATTTGGAGTAACACATTAGAGTGGTCGGAGGAATCATAATTGCTTTATTGAAGTAAATCGAAAGTACAAGAGGAGTACATATCTCAGTAGTTAAGCGTAGAAACGTCTAAGCTTGTCGATGTGCCATGAGTTTGGTACGTACGTACCGTCTAGGTGAGCTAACCTATAAGACGTTGGTTGTGTGACTTCTTTGATCATGAAGGGTCCCTCCCATGGGGTTGCGAGTTTATGGACGCCAGCCTGGTTCGTCTTCCACTTTAGGACCAGGTCCCCGACCACAAAGAAATGCTCTTTAACATTCTTGTTATAATACCTGCACAAAACAACAAGGTACTTGGCCGTACGTACACAAGAGTCGAGCCTTTTCTCTTCTGCGCTGTTCACTTCTAGCTCCCATACTTCATTGACCTTGCCTTCGTCGAAGTTCTCTACCTGTGCTGATCTGAAAGCTATATCTGGTGGGAGGACTGCCTCAGCGCCGTAAACCATAAAGTATGGTGAGACGCCGGTGTTTCGACTGGGCTGAGTTCTGAGGCCCCAGACCACGGCTGGTAACTCTTTGAGCCATCTTCCGGGAGCTTTGTCGTTTTCTCTGTACATCCTCTTCTTCAATGCGTCCAAGATCATGCCATTTGCCCGCTCGACTTGTCCATTAGCTCTAGGGTGCGCCACCGAGACGTATTTTACTACTATGCTCCTTTCATCGCAGAAGTCCCAAAAAGCATTCCCGGTGAACTGAGTACCCAGATCGGTGATGATGCTGTTGGGTACGCCGAAACAGTGGATGACCTGGTCGAGGAACGTGACAACCTTCTCTAAGGATGCCTATACCAGAGGCATGTATTCTATCCACTTAGAAAATTTGTCAATCAGCACGAAGACGCATGTAAATTTCCCAGGAGCCGGTTTGAAAGGCCCGATCATATCTAGTCCCCAGCATGTGAAGGGCCAAGAGGCTGGAATCATCTGGATCTCATGTGCTGGTACGTGGATTCTCTTGGCGAAGAACTGACAACCCTCATAGTGGCGAACTAGCTTCTCTATGTCGGCTACTGCTGACGGCCAATAGAACCCTGCTCGGAAAGCCTTACCGACCAGTGTTCTTGAGGCCACGTGGTTGCCATAGGAGCCAGAGTGGATTTGGTCCAGGAGATGTTCGCCTTTCTCCTGGGTTATACACTTCATCAAGATTTCCTCCTTTGCGTTTTTGCGCCATAACTTGCCATCGACAAGCAGATATTGCTTACTGCGACGCATCATGCGCTCGTTTTCTGTCCGATTAGTATAACCGTTGCCATCTGTTAAGTACTTGATGAAAGGTACTCTCCAGTCAGGCTCATGAGTGGTCGGAGGCGGCTCGATTGTGCTCGGCGTCGGAACCGTAGCCACCAATTGCTGGTCCGGAGCCTCGTCGACCGTGGAATCTTCCTCTGCGATGGAAGGCGTGAGCAGGTCTTGGATGAATACGCCATGTGGGATTTTGGCTCGGGATGATCCTAACTTTGACAGTGCATCCACTGCTTGGTTCTTGTCCCGGACCATGTGTATGTACTCGATGCCGTAGAACCTGCCTTCTAGGTTTCTTATCGATTTGCAGTATGCGTCCATCTTTTCGCTGGTCGTGTCCTAGTCCTTGTTGAGTTGGTCGATGACCAGAGCCGAGTCTCCGTAGACATAGAGACATTTAACACCAAGCTCAACCGCAATGCGTAAACCATGCAGGCATGCTTCATATTCGGCGGCGTTATTAGATACCGGAAATAAATCCTGAGGACGTATCGGAGCTGCTCCTTGGATAGTGATACGAAAAGAACCCCTGCTCCCGCACCATCAATGTTGAGAGAGCCGTCGAAGTACATCATCCAATATTCATCGGATCCCGGAGAAGCAGGCGTGCTTAAGTCTATCCACTCGACGATGAAATCGACGAGTGCCTGAGACTTGATTGTAGTACGGCTTGCAAATTCCAAGGAGAAGGGGCATAGCTCCATTGCCCATTTGACGATGCGCCCGTTCGCATCCTTATTGCAAATGATGTCCCCCAAAGGGTACTCTGTCATGACCACCACACGATATCCATCGAAGTAATGTCTCAACTTTCGGGATGTTATCAGTATGGCATAGAGCAATTTTTGAATCTGTGGGTAGCTGGTCTTGGATTCGTTGAGTACCTCATTGATGAAATAAATTGGCCGCTGTACCTTATAGGCGTGGCCCGGCTCGTCGCGCTCGACCACCATGGTAGTGGAGACCACCCGATTGGTTGCTGCAATGTAAAGTAGGAGAGTTTCGTCTTCTCTGAAAGTAGTGAGGACCGGAGGTGATGTAAGGTATTGTTTTAGCTGTGTGAAGGCAGCGTCTGCTTCCTCAGACCATTCGAACTTCTCGGATGCTTTGAGCAGTTTGAAAAATGGTAGCCCTTTTTCTCCTAATCTTGATATGAAACGGCTGAGAGCAGCCATGCATCCGGTAAGCTTCTGGACACCCTTCACCTTTTTGGGGGGCTTCATGTCTAAGACAACTTTGACTTTCTCCGGATTAGGGTGTATGCCGTCGTAACTGACGACGTTGCCTAGTAATATACCAGAAGGAACACCAAAGATGCACTTCTTTGGGTTTAACTTCCATTGGAATATATTGAGGGCCGCAAAGGTGCGTTTTAGGTTGTCAACAAGGGTATGTGCTTCCTTGGTTTTGACAACTACATCATCCACATAGGCCTCTACAAGGTTGTCTTTTATCTCATCTACGAGGCAGGCCTGAATGGCGCGTTGGTATGTAGCCCCGGCGTTCTTGAGCCCGAACGACATAGTCGTGTAGCAGTAGGTGCCGAAAGGCATGATGAAAGACATCTTGATCTGATTGTCCTTTTTTAGAGTGATCTGGTGATAACCAGAGTAGCAATCGAGAAAGGAAAGGAGCTCGCAACCGGCAGTTGAATCTACGACCTCGTCTATGCGAGGTAAGCCAAAGGGGTCCTTAGGGCAGTGTTTGTTGAGATCAGTATAATCAACGCACATTCTCCATTCATTATTCTTTTTGCGTACAAGAACCGGGTTAGCTAACCACTCCGGATGATACACTTCTTTGATAAATCCGGCTGCCAAAAGCCATGTCACTTCTACCCTAATCACCTCCTTTTTGTCACGAGCGAACTGTCGTAGCTTCTGCTTGATAGGTTTGGCCTTGCTGTTGACATTCAAGGAGTGCTCGATCAAGTTCCAAGGTACACCGGGCATGTCGGCAGGTTTCCATGCAAAAACATTCACGTTGCTCCTCAAGAACCCGACGAGCGCGTCTTCCTATTTGGGATCCAGGTTGGCCCCGATAAGGGTCGTTTTGCTGGAGTCGCCGTCGACCAGCTGGATCACCTTGTGCCCCTTTGACTTGATGTTCTTGCGCGAAGTCTCGAGGTCTGGGATCTCCAGGTGGTCGGCTAAGGTCTTCTTAGCGTCGAGCACAATCTCGGCCATGCGAATAGAGAGGTCGTGGGCCTCTACTATTTTGAAACTATCGTCTTTGCAGGTGTAAGCGGCGTACACGTTGCCTCGGAGGGTTAGGACTCCTTTATCGGTAGGCATCTTGAGCACCAGATACCTGTAATGAGGTATGGCCATGAACTTGGTGAGCGACGGTCGACCAAGAATAGCATGGTAGGTGCCATCGAAGTCAGCGACCACAAAGTTAACGTAGTCGGTGCGGAAGTGGTCCGGGGTCCTAAACTGCACAGGTAGCGTGATCTGCCCGAGAGGTGTAGAGCTCTGTCCGGGGAGAACACCCTAGAACTGTGCCTCGTATGGCTTAAGATCCGCCTGATCTATCTTCAGGGCAGGCAAACTATTCTTGAACAGTATATCGATGAAGCTGCCGCCGTCGATTAGTACTCTGTTGAACTGGACCTTGTTGATACAAGGATCGAGGACCAGGGGAAAACGTCCTAGCTCTGGTATTGCGGCCCATTGGTCCTTCCTGCTGAAAGAGATTTCGCGGTGAGACCACGGAGGGAGCCGCGGATCGGCGAGGAGGTTATCGGCGTTGGCCATGTTCAAACAAGCACGGGCGAGCAGCTTGCGTTCCCGCTTGGTCTCGATGGACACTTTGCCTCCGATGATGGTGTGCACTCGATCAGTTGGCTTGACGTACTTGTGATGAGGGTCTGCATCATCATCGTCGTTATCCTCGTTGTGCTGTTCCCCTGCATCGTTAGGCTTGTCGGATGTGTCCGGAGCCTGTTGACGCATATAGATAGACTTGAGAACACGGCAATTTTCCATGGTATGGTTTGACTTAGGGTGGAGCTGGCAGGGCCCCTTCAATGCTTTGGCGTAGTCGTCTTCGTAGTTACGACGTCCGCCGCCCTTTTTCACGGTATTGACCTCGCCGTCGTCTTCTCGGGCACGCTTGCTCCTGTAATCGTCACGGCGGTTGCGCCGCTGATTACGTTGGTCACGGTGGTCGCGGGAGTCATTGCGCTGGTTGCGGCGGTCAAAATTGTCGTTCCGACCACGATTGCCGCGGTAATCGTCACGGTGTGGAGGGTGGTCGGAGCGTGGAACCCTTGCTGCTTCTTCAACAATTATCTTTTTAGCGTCGTCGGCGTCCGCATATTTCTTAGCGGTGGCCAAGAGCGCTGTGACTGATTCAGGTCTCTTCCGGAGGAGCTTGTCTCTTAGGGCATCATGGAAGCGGAGGCCAGTGATGAAAGCCTCAATTGCCTCGTTGTCGGAGATTGACGGGACCTTGATGCGCATCTCCGAGAAACGCCGAACGTACTCGTGCAGTGGCTCATCTTTCCGATCTCGGATCCGTTGCAAATCGTACTTGTTGCCCGGTTGTTCACAAGTAGCGATGAAATTGTCGATGAAGGCTTGCTTAAGCTCCTGCCAAGAATCAAAGTAGTTCGCCGGCAAGCTGACCAGCCATTGGTGACCTGCATGGCCAACAGCGACTGAGAAGTAGTTAGACATGACGTGCTCATCAGCCATGGCTGATCTGCACGTGGTTTCGTAGAGCATGACCCATAATTCGGGGTTTTCTTTGCCGTCGTACTTCTGAAGTTTCTCAAGCTTGAAATTCTTGGGCCATATGACTTGGCGAAGGTGTGGAGTAAACTGCTTCAAACCCAGCGGACCGTGGGCAGTGTCATACTCCATACGGCGATAGCTTTCGTGGGATGCTCGATCGTCGGCTCTCTGGTTGATGCGAGCGCGCAGGTCATGTTCACCGAGGTAATGGCGGAGATCGTTATTGCCGTCGTGGCGGTCTCGATTGCCATCTGTATTAGCCCTGCGACCGCGGTTATCGCGGCGGTTGTCGTGGTTGTCTCGGTGATTATCGTCCCGAACGTCGCGACGGTTGTCCTCCCGACGGCGGTTGTCATCCCGACCACCGTCATGGCCATCGTTGTTGCGCGAGCCACGTTGGTTGAGTGGCTGTGAACGACTTAGGTGCTGGCGGCTGTGACTTGACTTGACTGATACGGATGGAGCCCGAGCTTGGTTTGCGATCTCCGCGGTCTGGGCCATAGCGGCCGTCAGATAGGCTTGTATTTCATCGCGAACTATTTTGGGTTTCCGGGGTGTTCGGTAGCCGTTGCATTGTCGCCATGGCGACGGCTACGTTAGCACTTGGAGTCCTGAAGACTTGTTTGTCTCCCACCCTGTCGAAAGCATCGTTGAGGTCACGTGGCTGGACCCTTATGCGCCGTGCCTCCTGGTCTGCTTCGGCTTCGATTTGCCAGCGATTAAACCGGTCAATGTTGCATGCCTCGCGTGTAGTCCTTTCTTGTTCTGTTTCGCCAACTGCCGATGGTTCGTCATTGCTGACAACGTTGATCAAACCCCCTCGCCTTGGCGGGAAAGATGGGAATTGCGGGAACCCTGGGGCGTGATCCGGGATATCCAGATCGTATTCGACGCCTTCATCTTCGTGATGCTGGAGCTTGGTGTGGACGGAGGCATCAGATGCGGTGCCAGACGAGGAGCTAGAGTCACCCTCTTGGACCGTGTGGACGGATCCTTTACGATAATCTTCAATCCGAATCATGTTGACGAAGTTGCGTGGCTCCGGCCGAGGTCGGCGCGTAAAACACGGATCCGAGCGGCGTTGTAAGTTGTACGCGTAGCTGGAGGCAGCGTTTCGCAGGCCATAGGGCTGGACCTGGTGGTTCTCCGTCGAGGCTTCATACTCGGAGAGTCGGAGACCCATTGCGAAGGTCAGCTGGCGACGAGCGGAGCGCCCCTTAGGAGTAGATATGACCACGAGATCTGTTCCAAGTCGTGTAGGACGACTGGTCCGAGCTGGTCGGGTAGATCTGTTGTGGGGAGCGGTTACCTGCTCATTAGGTTGACTTTGAATCATACTTACCAGAGCTAGGGTTTCAGCGAGTTTGGTGCCAACCCGATCGATGGAGTCGAGCAGGTCGGCGTTGTCGATCTGCTTCCCTTTGTAGCGGGGAAGCGGATGACGGGTTGTCGGCGTGGCTGAAGGTGACGTAGGCGTGGTCGGAGCCAGATGTACCATGGTCGGAGCCAGATCCATCGTGGTCGGAGCCGTATCCGTAATGGTCGGAGCCGTATCCGTCGTGGTCGGAGCCGTAGCCGATGCAGGTGAAGTAGTGGTCGGCGCGGACTGAATCCACGCCTCCTCCGTGGTCATGGCGATGGAGTCGTCGGAGCCGGTGGTCCAGGTGATCTGGCCGACGGTGAACGTGAGGCCGTTCGACGTAGCCATGGAACCGGAGATGATGACCATCTTGTTTGCTTAGAGAGCAGTACGCACACCCCCTACCTGGCGCGCCACTGTCGACGAAATATGGTCGGCAGTCTACCTAGGGGTATGTCCAAGGTAGTAGATTGTCGGCAGACAGGTGCGCAAGCCACAAACAAGATGGTGACGCAAGACAGACACGAGGTTTTATCCAGGTTCGGCCGCCGAGAAGGCGTAATACCTACGTCCTGCGTCTGATTTGTATTGCTGTATGTCAATGAGAGATGTTTTTTAGAGGGATCCCCTGCCCACCTTATATAGTCCAGGGGGCAGGGTTACAGATCTGGAAACCAATCCTAGTCCGTTATAATTGCCATATGCGGCCGAATAAGGATTCATATTCTAACCGACTAGGATCCTGCTTGATCGTCAAATCCGCCTTGACTCCTTGTGCGGGACTCCGATCAGGTTGGCCGGGCCGCACGTCGTCTTTCGGGTGGACCGGACCCATTGATCTGGGCCGGCCCAAGCCTAGCCGTAAGGGTATAGTGGATAATACCCCCACAATTGGATATCCACGGGTGGAAAACCAAACCCGAAACCGAACCCAATTGGTTTCGAGGCCCCCAACCCAAAAACTTTGGGTAAAAAATCATCCCTAAACCCGAACCCGTAGAACCCAAAACCCGCGGATCCACCTCAAACCCGATCCATTGCCATCCTTACCTCGATGCACGCTTCACGCTTGTCAAACCTGCGCTGCACGCACCCATGCGGATACTGCGCCACGGGATAAATAAATTAAAGAAGGACACGAGCGGGGCATGGCCATATGAATTGTTTTGGACGCCTTTCCTTTCGGCTAGCTAGCCGGCTAGCGGAATGGAGCATCTTGTCTGATCGATTCGATCCGTTTCCAAGCGCTGGCGCGGCAGAGGGCCGGGGGGTCAAGCGTGGTGACTCACAAGATTGTGCGCTGCCCGTCGGGGCAATCTTCGCGTCGCCGTTACAACACCACACCAACCCGTTTGACCCCTGTTCATCTCCAAGGACTCGAGGTCCAATAGGAGTAAATAAACAGTCGCCAAGGGGCATGCACCTTGACCTTTTTGCGCTGGCAATCATAGTAGTTCACACAGGCCAAAGACAACGCATACGGTACCTGCATTTTTTATATATAATTTTCGGTTATGCAACGAGAACAAGGCCGGAAGAAGCTGTGCTGTGCTGTGCAGGGTTCCAGCGCATGCAGGTTTGACTACCATACTGTTCCGGCATCTTTCAAAGGTTTGGACTTTGAAAGAACCATGGATGTGTGCTTCGAACAATAATTAAAACCGAAATGACGCGTATGTCGCAACGGATTCACATGTGTAGTCTGCTTGAAGCTTTCTATGCCATTAGTGTTCCTCTTCACCGAAATCATGTGTCAAACACAAATTGATATTAGGGGTGGGTGTGTGTGTGTGTGTGTGTGTGTGTGGGGGGGGGGGGGGGGGGGGGGGGGTGGGGTGGGGGGGGGGTGGGGTGGGGGGGGGGGGGTGTGGAAACAGAAGGGGGGCTCACCGGAACTACCGAAAGGCCAGCCCAACATGGTCGTACAACCCAAAAGCAGAGGCAAGGCCCAGGCCGGACAGCCCACCTTCTCAAAACAGCCCAAAACACTACGGCCCGTCCAGATACAACTCCAGCAGTCCTCCTGATCGTTCATCGAGCGTACGCTCGTTTTTGGACAGCGCAATGTGTATGGTTGGCAGACGGGTGTTGTATATTCTGTATTAATTAGTGGATGTAGGTTAAGTGGAATCATGTTTCTAAAAAGAAAGTCGTTGACATTGAATCAGGTCAAACACTAGTCCGGGCTAGCATGTTCCAGCTCGCACATGTGCCTTGACCTCAGCGAGAATGTCCTAGAACAGTGAGACCAACCATGAAGTTGGCCCTTGTTTAGTTGGACCCCAAAGTCCAAAAAGTTGCTACAGTACCTGTCACATCGAATGTTTGCGGCCCGTGCATGGAGCATTAAATGTAGACGAAAAGAAAAACTAATTGCACAGTTTGGTGGGAAATTGCGAGACGAACGTTTTAAGCCTAATTAGTCAATGTTTGGACACTATTTGCCAAATAAAAACGAATGTGCTACAGTAGCCCAAAATTCCAAATTTCGCGAACTAAACAAGGGCTTGGTACAATAGATGTATTTTTTGACAATTGAAAGTTGGATTCCTTCCCCCACACACAGCTCACAGGGAAGGGAACTTGGCTAGGCCGGTTTTGGCAGATTAAGTCAAACCGTCTATTCTTCAATTGAACTTCAATTTCAATGTTCCAAATATATTCCTTCAATGTCTTGAAACCAGAAACTTTATGGTGGAGTCGATTACTTTTATTGGTATACTTTTGTTCTTAACATATGTCCCCTATTTTTATGTGAAGTTTACATGAACCTGAAAATATAAAAATACCAAATAGCAACGATTCCTAACTCATCAGCTACTTGGGATCCTAAGTGTGATGTGTGCATTGGTCATTTTTTCTAGTGCGATACATGTATCGACCATTGTTTGGAGAGCGCTCTAGACTTCTTGCCAAACACTTGGATTTTTTTTTCAAATATTCACCGTTAATTGCTCTTGTGAAATAATCACCTTGCAGCATCTCAAAAACACAATTCACTCCGGCATATAGACAGGGCATAGGCACCCTTAGAGGGGCAACAAATCCCAAAAACCCTAGATCACTATGAGCTAGCGCTCTCCTATCACCTCTCTTCCTTCTCCATTGTAAGAATTCGATTAAGCATTCTAACACGAAGAACTAGCTGCTAGATGTAGGGTGAAAGGTCCTAATGGCTAGAGGGGGATGAATAGCCTATTAAAAATTTCTACAACAACACTTAACAAACCGATTAGACAATTATGAGGCGAAGCAAGTGTTGCGCTAGCCTACTAAAAGCAAGCCACCTACCACAATTATAGTTTCTATAGTTACAATCCACACAATGGCTATGTCACTACACTAAGTTAGTGTGCTCTCAAAGACTAACTAAAGAGACACACTAACCAAACTAACAAACTCTCACAACTAGCTAAAGAGCTTGATAACTAGTTTATGGTAATGTAAAGAGAGTGAGCAAGATGGTTATACCGCTGAGTCGAGGAGTGAACCAATCAATCACAAGAATGAATACCAATGAAGACCAATCACCTCAAAATCAAATGATGACACAATGATTTTTTACCGAGGTTCACTTGCTTGCCGGTAAGCTAGTCCTCGTTGTGGCGATTCACTCACTTGGAGGTTCACGCGCTAATTGGCATCACATGTCAAACCCTCAATAGGGTGCCGCACAACCAACACAAGATGAGGATCACACAAGCCACGAACAATTCACTAGAGTACATTTTGGCTCTCTATCGGGGAAAGGTCAAGAACCCCTCACAATTACCACGATCAGAGCCGGAGACAATCATCAACCTCAGGTCGACGATCCTCGCTGCTCCAAGCCGTCTAGGTGACGACAACCACCAAGAGTAACAAGCGAATCCCGCAATGAAACACGAACACCAAGTGCCTCTAGATGCAAACACTCAAGCAATACACTTGGATTCACTCCCAATCTCACAAAGATGATGAATCAATGATGGAGATGAGTGGGAGAGCTTTGGCTAAGCTCACAAGGTTGCTATGTCAATGTAAATGGCCAAAAGAGTGAGCTTGAGCCGGCCATGGGGCTTAAATAGAGAGCCCCCACGAATAGAGCCATTGGGCTCTTCACTGCACTGAACACGGGGCGACCGGACGCTGGAGCCCAGCGTCCAGTCGTGCGATGCACGCCATGTAACACCCTAGGTGTTTGGCTTCTACAAAAGTGCATTTCATTTTATAAACTTGTGCATCATCTATCTCATCATGCCATTGTCACTGAAACATACATATGCAACATTCGCAATTCTGTTTGTTTCATACTTGATTTGCTTGTGAATGGTAGTAGTGCAACATGTGAATGCAACATGAATTTCTTATACCTTGAAACATGGCAACATGGTAGGAATGTGGCAAGTTAAAATTGCAACAAAAGTAATGAAAAATGCGAAATATGGAATTGCAACATTTGAGTGAATTGTTTGTTTTGTTGCTTCATCACATGTGATCATTAGAAATTGGTATAGCACTTGTGTAAAGTGGTTGATTATGGTCTAATACACTTTAACTACACTTAGGGTAATTGATGGGACATTGTTCATGTAGATCAAAATGACCAAATTGCCCTTTAGGGGAGGTTTGACTTGAAATGACCCATAGAGTGACTCTATTTGACTGATTAAAAAGTCCAACTCAGAGATCTTGCATGGTTGTGCACTCTTTACCAAAGTTGTAGCTAATTTATCAAGGAACAAAAATTGTTTTATGACCAACTCATGAAAATGTGTGGAACATGTTCAAACAAGGCCCACAAGTCATTTTTCCCTGCTGAGTTCTCACTGAAAAAATTGTCTAAGTCATTGATGCCATTCCAGTTGGATCGAGCCAACTTTGGCTTGATACAACTCAGGATACAGGGTGAATTAGCTGTAGATTTCTAAATCAAAGTTGTAGCCCTACCATAGAGCTACAACTTTTGTTTACATTACTTCCACTAAATCGGCACGGTTTAAGAGATCCATCGCTGTTAAGTTCGTCTGTCAGTCGTCGTCTTTGAACACTGAATCGAAAAAATTTAGAAAACGGACAGGGCTCGCCGTGGTCGACCGGCGCAGGAGCTGATCGCCGCGTGGCGTGCATGCTCGGCCAAAGTCTCCACGTCACGCGTCCGAGCTCCAGATGAAGGCCAGCGCCTGCCCGACGCACTCGCCTGCTCCATTTGCTTCTCTTTTGCCTCCACCGCGTGCAGCGCCGAGCCGCAGCCGCTCCTCCATTTCCGACCGAGCGTCGCCGTCATCTTGCACGCTCGCCACTACAAAAACGCATTGGCCATCTTGTTCCTAGCCTCGCCGTGATCTCCTCTACCACCTCCACCTTTCAGTCGGTCCATTTGAGCCTTGGTAAGGGCGTAATCGCCATTTCTTCCACTGCCGCCATGGCGGGACCTCGCCGAAGTTGGCGCTCCACGTGGCCAACTGTAACCGCAACCTTCCCATCCCTTCTCTCCCTTGCGCTAGCTACTGTGAACGCTACTGAAGCTCGGAGGGTCACCCACTAGGGTAGTGGCGCCGTCGCCTCGCCGGAGCCGGCCATGCCGTGGCCGTGCGCCGCCATGACCGTCGCTACCCCCTTTAGCTACGACAATAGCTTCAATAGATGGCACCGTTAGATGTGCATGGATGAGGCGAACACCGTAGCACCGCTGGACTCGCCGGAGATGTCACCGGCGATGAGTTGCGCCGCCGTCTCTTCTTCCTCCCCTGTCTGTCTCTCTGTCGCGTGGGACCCGTATGTCAGTCACTGCAGCGGAGGCGGGAGCCAGCCTAGGCCACGTCGTGGCTGGGCTACGCTTGCGCATGCGTCGTGGGCCGCCGGGTCTGTTCGGGCCGGCCCAGCAGTAGTTCATTAGGGTTTCAAATTGTTTTGTTTTATTCTTTTCACAGATTGGTGTATAGATTCAAAAATATGTATCTCCTAGTTGGTAGATTCAAATGATGTGGTTCCAATTTTGCTGAGTTCATGATAATGTCTAGTTTTTATTAAAAATATAATTTATGCTATGTTCTGTTATGAAAAATGGAGTTGCTAATTATCTCTTTTAATCATGAAAGAAATAGGGGTAATTATATGTTTTTCTATGTAGCTCCAAATGGCATGAAATTTTTATGGTGTACTGCTCATATCATGAATAGCTTGTAGTTAAATTTTCATATATTGTGGACACTGTATGTAGGAGATAGAAAATTCTCTTGTTTACATGGATGGATCTTGTGTGAATTTTCATAATTTTTCTATAGATCCAGTAAGGGTAAAATTGGGTGAGTGCTATTCTTATGCTAGAGTGATACTAGAAAAAATAATAAATCTGTTGCTTAACACTTTTCAATAGGGTTTCCTAATTATGCTCGAAATAGACATGTCATCTGTTATTTTGGATACAGCAAGTTCTGCTTGTCCAATGGATATGAAATTTTTATGGTAGTCTATGTGAAGCATAAGATAGCTACTGTAATTTTTATAGATTTTTCTGAATAGTTTTACTATATATTGCTTTAATCACCTAATTAACTAAATAAATTAGAAAAGGGCATTAAATAATTTATTTAGAAGTTGGCACTATACTTTCTGATGTTCCTCTGGTATGTGAAACAAGTTGGTATACTTGGTTTGGTCCAATTATGCTTTTGCATCATCATTAAATAATTAAGTTAGTAACCCTGTCATTTCTAGACAGATTCTAGGTTTACTAGAATTCAATTTGGTTAACGTAAGAATCATGCTTTGATGTTTACAAATAATTTGTAGAGAATTTCATAAGCTTTCCAGAATGTCCTCTTGCAAGTCATTTGAATTTATAGAACTCTGGTTATGATTGAATTAAGGAACTACTCGTTGCATGTAAAACCTTAACTTTGATTTAAGTATGCCTTTACTATTTCTAAGTTTGTGGTAATGTTCCTAGGTGTTAGGCCTTTAACTGAAGATGAGCACCTTTATCTTAGGTTATGCAAGTTAGGTAAGTAGATCTCGTTCTTCAAGTTAAGTGAGATACATGTTTTAAAGTGATTTGAATAGAGCTATTCTAAATCGGTAAACGAGTGTCCAGTGATGTTTTCGTTAAACATTTACTGTGATTCATTCATCATGAGCATCATGTCATTCCTTATACATCCATGATATTTATCTTGTGCATCGGCATGCAATAGGTGTACCGGAGGGAGTGACACTGCTGGAATTCGAGGAACCGAGCGAGCAGCAGCAGTCAACACCGGAGGTTCAGGAGGTGCAGCCTTCAGGAGAAGTGCTAGACGAGGTCGCCGTTGAGTGCCCGGATCACTGTCCGTGCAACTTTGTGAAAGGCAAGCCCCGGAGCATATTAAGCCTCCTAATTTCTGAAATGCAGTTAAAGTATTATTGTTACATATATATATTGTTGCATTAAGTTTAGGTGTTGGATGCAAACACTTGCTGCATTGGTTATCCAATCCTTGTCCAGAAATTGATACCCTAAATCCTATGTAGCTCAGGCTCGCGTAGTGCTTAGCCCTGCTTAAACACGGTAGAAGTCAGGTGATTTCCTATCACCTGCGAGATATAGGAAGATACATATGGCACGGTTGGCTATATTTGCTATCGTGGAAAAGAACCAGTCTTAATTTGAAATGAAGACCGGACGGAGGCTTGCCAGTTTGTAGTGACTCCGTCTGTGTCGCTTAAGGACTGAATCTTGGAGCCTTTCCTGTTCATGTTGAACGCATGCCTCTCTCTTAGTTGGCCGTGTCTGAAGACCGACCACGAAGCCGAGTAGTTCACCTCAGGCCAGGAGTCGATAAGTATAAAGTGCGCCTCGGAAGGGAGCCGTAGGCGTGAGTCCAAGGGCAGGTGATTTAAAAGTCCTGATCGTCCTGGTAGAAGGGTAATCCCTGAGAGTGCTAGCGCTGATCGAACCCGCGAATTTGGTTCCTGAGTTGTTCCAAAGGTGACCCACAGCTACCCTTGCTAAGTATGCCACGGTGAGAGTTAGGAATACCCCCTCAGCTGAGTTGTAATTCGATTCGAGTTGCCGTCTCTCCCGGTTAGTGAGAACTTGACGGGCTTATCTCCAAAGTAGATACACTAATAACCTAATGGTTCGGAAATGATGATATGATGATGACAGCCTTATTATACCTGCTATGGTTAATATTGTTTGCTCCTAATAAGTGAGTGCTCTAGTACAGGTGCTAATCTAGTGGACAGGTAAATGATGATAAGCTTGATGCTAAGTTTAAATTGGGCACTACATTCATAAGCTCTTTTATGCAACTGTGTCAAGCTAGCCCACCTCATAAGCCTTGCATGATCCTTGGTGTCTTTTATTTCTAGTTTTGATGGGTAAGTCTAGCTAAGTACCTTCTCGTACTCAGGGTTTATCTCCCACCTGTTGCAGATGACCAGTTCTACTTTGGTTGCTGCGAGTACTGCCTTCTCCCAGCTGGGGATGAATACTAGACCGTTGGGCGCGGTCTCTCCTAGTTATCGTACCTGATGATGCTTTTGTGGGACATGACTTAGACCTGGCAATGTATTTGAAACTATGAAGTTATGTACTAAACTATGTTGCTTCCACAAATTTTAACTTGGTTTGTAATATTTTTATTCGAACTCTGATGGATGTAATCCGAATGCTACTTGTGAAATGTTGTAACGAATGATGTGTTGTGTTGAATCACCACGGTCTTGGTTTGTATGTCGAGAGTTGGTTGAAATCCTTCGTGATTTCTGGACTACCGGGATTATGGGAGCTTAAGTACAGGAATTTGATCGCTTCGGTGATTGTTTTTGTACTTACGTTCTTATGATTTGGTCGGTTCTGTTACAGCTGGCATCAGAGCAAGATTCGACACTAAACATGTCATTTGTGTATTTAAAACAAAAGTATTTGTGAAAATCCTAAATTAAATACTAAGTATTGCCAATGGTCATATCCCTTATGCCCAAATAAGGACTCTTAGGTGGCTTATTAAAGTACTAACTTGGGGGTTCCTACTTGTTTCCGTTTCGTTGTCCATACGGCGTGCTATTGTATGGATGCCATCCGCTTGGGTGGTAATGTATGGATCAAAATACCTCTACGCTCTGGTAAGTGGGAGTTGTGAGAGCATGACCGTCCAACCGTCGGTCTAGGGAAGAGTAGTTGTGGTTGCTCGCATACTTACATGTTCGATCATGTATCTATGAGAGTACTTAAATGTGGGTATCTCTGTCGAGTAGCTGTGATACTAGAATATATACATCGGGGGATGTATGTATGAAAGTATTTAGTTTACTGCTTACTTTACATGCATTTTGGGAAATTATTGGGCTAAAATGAAATTTTCTGTAGGTACACTAACAACGTATCGTTGTAGATCGACTAGCTATCGTATACGAGAGAACGTATGTATGCCACCATATATTTCGCTAGCCTTTAAATTTTTCTAGGTTTGTGAGGATGTACGGATCGTGCATGCATCATGTTCAAGCATATATAGCATTTTTGCATTACTCCCTCCTTTAAAATTGATGGTCCCGACTAATTAAATTTCGTATCCCTTAAATGATTCTCCCCTTACGTTGCAACTTTTTGCTACAGATGGCGCGCACGAAACTCACTGCTCGCAAGTCCGCTGGAGGCAGGGTGCCTGGTCACCGGTTAGCTCCTCGTGAGCCTCGTCCGGAGCCTACTGAGGCAGAAAGGCTGAGGACAGAGCTGGCCCGGGTGACTGCTGAGAGGAATGCGGCTCAGCACCATTTGGAGCAAGTAACGCAGGAACAGAGCCGCACCATTTGGAGCAAGTAACGCAGGAACAGGACCAAGAAACCCTGGAGGTTCAGAGGTTGATAGTTGCTCACCGCAACTGTGAACATATGTTGGTTCACGTGCTGAACCAACGGAATGAAGCTTGGCACGAAGAGAATGTGTTGAGAGCGCGACAGGTGGAGCTAGAGCAGCAGTTGGCAGTTGCCGAAGAGTACAATGACCATCTCCATGAGGAGGTTCACCTGTTACACAATCAACTTCACCCTCTCCTACCACCTGATGATGAGGATGAGATGGGCTCTGGTGTCATCATGGCTGAAGGTGATGATGGCATTGAGGTCAATGGACCTGAGGATGTTCCACCTAAAGAGGAGGAAGATGAGGAGTTAGAGCCTGCTAGTGATGAAGATGGAGGAGAGATCTTCAACACTGACTCTGAGGACGATGCGTAGTTTAGCTTACTACTTAGCTAATGCGCTAGAGCTAGTCTTTTGTTGATCCTCATGCATGAACGAGTAGCTTTGTAATAAGTTAATCGTTGGGATGTAATATCGAACCTTAAGTTATCTTTGATGTCAGTTTGGAACCGCTATGGCTTGGATGTAACCTATCAAACGTGTTATGCTCCACGTATGTGAGCCTTTGTTAAATTTCGTCTTTGTGGTCTATAGATCTCGTTGTTGGTTAAGTTCATCGCATTACTATGTCAATTGATGCGCTTGATGAGTTGTGTGATTGTGATGAATGATTGTGCCTCTGTTGATTATATAAATGCATTCTCTCCAATGGAATCGGATTGGCATAATTATACAATTCATCTACAAAAATTTCCACATCGTCAGTGCTCATTGGCTATACATTTTGTAGATTGCTTAAAACCTTCGTCGCGGTCGTAGCATAGGAGATGAGGAACAACCACCTCCTCCACTGCCCACACCAGCTGAGCTAATGCAGACAGTCGTTGAAAGTCAGCGCATGCTAGCTGAGGCTATGCGCCATATGGCTAACCGCGATGATCGACATGTCCACCAGGGACCCGAGCCGAACCAGTATAGCAGCTTTAAGGACTTCATGGACACAAAGCCTCCTATCTTTAGAGAGGCAGAAGAACCATTACAAGCTGATGAATGGTTGAGCATGATAGAGCAAAGGTTTGGATTGCTCTGATTGACAGAAGGTATGAAGGCTTCGTATGCAGGACACCAGCTCCAAGGCCCTGCAGGCATCTGGTGGACCCATCATAGGACCACCTTCCCTACAAACATCGAGATAGTTTGGGGCTAGTTCCAGGCAGCTTTCAAGGGATATTTTATCCCTCCTGGTCTCATGGCCATTAAGCATACCGAGTTTATGAAGCTAACCCAAGGCAACAAGAGTTTTAATGAATACCTCTAGGCATTCAACAACCTGGCAAGGTATGCTCCCGAGTTCGTGGATACTGACGCCAAGAAGATAGCTAGCTTCAAGAGGGGACTTTCCCCTAAACTGATGAAGTCTATGGGCAACTGCAAGTGTGTCACCTTCAATGAGTTTATCAGTGACACCCTGACTCAGGAGAATAATGATAAGATATATGCTACTTCCAAGACCCATAAAAGAAACTTTGAGGCAGGTGCTTCTCAGTCTAAAGCACCAGTGGTATCCAAAACCCAGTATCATCCACCTAATGCTAATGTTCGGTACCGCCCACCTCAGAAGAAGAATCAAGCTAAAACTGGTTTCCGCAAGGGGTACACAATTTCCTTGCCAAAGAATACCTCTGGGCAGGGCAGCTCTAATGTTCCACCAGCAAATAGGCCGTGCTAGAACTGCAACCAGCCTAGTCACTGGGCTAATAAGTGTCCCTATCCTTCCAAGCAGAATGCTCAGGGAAGCGTCCGTTAGGGGCGTGTTCACTACACTACTGTGGAGGAAATTCCTGCTGGTGAAGTGGTCACCGCTGGTAAGTTCCTTGTTAATGATCACCCTGCAGTTATGCTCTTTGATTCGGGTGCTTTGCATTCCTTTGTGAGTTCTACTTTTGCATCTATGCATAAGATGAATGTGATTACAATTGTCAAGGGTGGTTATTGTATTAGTGCTGCTGGAAATAATATCATGACTAACCAAGTAGTTAAAGATGTAAAGATTGAGATTGGGGACCGAGAGTTCCTTACGGATCTTGTAGTTCTACTGGGGGTAGGAATCGATGTAATCCTAGGAATGAAGTGGATGAGCGGGAATGGAGTGTTGATCGATACATCAACCCATGTGGTAATGTTGAGAGATCCTATGGATAAGAAGGGTTTTCTAGTGCAGTTACCTCATGATATCGCTATCCACAATACAGCCAATGCTACCCTAGCCAAAGCCATTGAGGATATACTGGTTGTCTGTGAGTTTCCAGATGTCTTCCCTAATGACTTGCCTGGATTACCTCCGGACCGTGATGTAGAATTCAAGATAGAACTCATCCCGGGTACGGCACCTATTTCTCGAAGGCCCTATAGAATGCCGCCCAATGAGTTGGCTGAGCTGAAGAGTCAGTTAAATGAGCTATTAAAGAAATGTTTGATTCAGCCTAGTTCTTCTCCTTGGGGTTGTCCGGCTATCTTTGTGAAGAAGAAGGACGAGTCTCTATGCATGTGCGTGGATTATCTCCCCCTTAATGCTGTTACTATCAAGAACAAATACCCTCTTCCTCGCATCGATATTCTGTTTGATCAGCTCTCCAAAGCTAAGGTATTCTCCAAGATCGATTTGAGGTCTGGTTACCATCAGATAAAAATTCATCCTGAAGATATACCTAAGACAACTTTCTCTACTCGTTATGGCTTGTTCGAATACCTTATCATGTCCTTTGGGTTGACAAATGCTCCGGCACACTTTATGTACCTGATGAATTCAGTATTCATGTCAGAACTGGACAAATTCATCGTCGTGTTCATTGATGATATCCTTGTATATTCTCAGAATGAAGAAGAGCATGCTGAACATCTAAGAATTGTTTTAACTCGGTTACGTGACAACCAGCTTTATGCTAAGTTCAGCAAGTGCGAATTTTGGTTGAACAAGATACCTTTTCTAGGTCATGTGTTATCTGGAGATGGAATTTTGGTTGACCCTGCTAAGGTGCAAGAAGTCCTAGAGTGGAAGGCACCTACTACGGTCATAGAAGTCCGAAGTTTCCTAGGTTTGGCTGGCTACTATCGTCGCTTTATCCTAGATTTCTTAAAAATCGCCAAGCCCATGACTCGACTACTTCAAAAGGATGAGAAGTTTGTGTGGACTCCAAAGTGTGAAGAGGCTTTCCACACTTTGCGGACCTTACTAACCTCTGCTCCTGTATTGGCACAACCTGACATCGAGAAGCCTTTTGATGTCTACTATAATGCAAGTGGCACCGGTTTGGGGTGTGTTCTTATGCAAGAGGGCCGAGTCATTGCTTATGCTTCACGCCAGCTTCGAAAACATGAGGTCAATTATCCTACCCATGACTTAGAGCTAGCCGCAGTTGTTTATGCCCTAAAGATTTGGAGACATTACTTGCTGGGTAATGTGTACAACATCTATACGGATGAAAGGTCCTTGTTTGGTTTTGGTAATTGAGTGACAACCTAGGTGGACTAATTGTGTTTATGTGAGATACACAGGTGATTAGTCCATAGGTACATGTGTGTGAGCAACATATGCCATGAAGGTGAAAATGGCTTGGAAATGTTGCAAAGCTCACACATGTGACGATGAAGGAGCTTAAATGCACATGAGACATGACATTGAGTCATGTGATCAAGGTGGAGAAGATCAAGATAAGACTTGGCTTGATGGACCGGTTGCAAGCGTGAAGGGCAAGTCGAAGGCTTTGGAGTGATGGACCGCGTGGCGGTGAAGCTTGAGCAAGACTTGGCGCTGATGGATGATGGCAACGGTGAAGAGCAAGTAAAGTCAAGATCGATGAACCAATATGATCATGTGATGATATGAAGTAGATCATATCATTGTTGATCGTGTTGGTGCATATGTTGCATCGACATTGAAGGAGATGGAATGGAATGCGCAAGGCTAAGGTATAACCTAGGGCATTTCATTTCACCGGTCATAGGTGTGTAGAGGAGTTTATGACCGGGTTTAGGATAGATGGCCATACTATCAAGAGGGGCAAACTTGTTTGCATATCGGTCATCTAGTGCCACTCGAGTGATCTAACTTTGCATCGTTGCTAGGATCGAGTGGCATGGCAAGTTGAGTGGCTAACATCCTTTGGAAAATGATTGTGAAAAGCTAACACACATACACATGGTGGTGTACACTTGGTGGTGTTGGCACATTTACAAAGGAGGTGGTGTTTGCAGGGGTGAGGGATTCGGTGCTTTTGGAAAAATGGAATGCCTATTTTCTATTGCGCCGGATGCAAGTTCTTGGTGGTTAGCACATTAGAGCAAGGGTGAAGAAGTTAGAAGTGAAAACGAGTTGGTCGCGAAGATGCTAGTGTCGGTCAACTGACCGGACGCTGGATCTAAATGTACCGGACGCTGGCAGGCTGCGTCCGGTCAGGCTAACGTACAATGACGCAGAAGCCGAAGTGTGACCGGACGCTAGCTGCGTCCGATCAAGTATGACCGGACGTATCCGGTCGAGGTCGGTACCTTACTGGAAATGACCGGATGCTGGGGGTTCAGCGTCCAGTCAGTTGCAAGCTGCTGCATCTAGTCAAGTCAAGTGACCGTTGGAACCAGGACATGTGGCCGTCTGTGGGCGACCGGACGCTGAGGTCCAGCGTTCGGTCAACACGACCGGAGCGTCCGGTCGGCCCGACCGTTGCCCAGTGAAGGGGTAATAGCTAGTTTAGCCCTTGGGGCTATAAATAGAAGTGGCCTTCGGCCATGGCTGGTGTGGAGCACCTTGGGGGACTTTGTGTCCATGCTTGAGAGTGCTTAGGAGCCCTCCATCTCACACATACTTGATAGCGATCATCCGATTGTGTGAGTGAGCGATTCTAGTGCGATTGCATCGTGAGGTTGCATCGAGTGGCACTAGGTGATCGAGTTGTAAGCCGGTGGTGCTTGTTACTCTTGGAGGTTGCCACCTCCTAGATGGCTTGGTGGTGGTCTCCGTCGAAGCGCGCAAGAAGCTTGTGCGGCGCTTCGGAGAAGTGCTTGTGAGGGGCATTGTGCTTGCCCCGCGGGAGCCGCGAAGACCAACTCTAGTAAAGCATGTCATTGAGCTACCCTCACTCAAGGGGTAGGTTCTTGCGGCGCCCGACATGCGGGCTTAGCGGGTGATGCTAATTAGCCGCCGAACCACCAAGTGAGCGGTCGACACAACGGGGGCTAGCGTGTTGGCAAACACGTGAACCTTGGGAGAAAAATCATCGTGTCAACCTTGTTCTTCCCGTTGGTTTGCATCCCCATTACACAAGCTTGCAATTACTTTTATACATATTAAGCTTGTGTAGTTGCTCTTGTAATTAGATAGCTTGTGTAGCATAGAAGTAGCTCCCTTGCGTGGCTAATTTGGTTTTAGTAACCTTGTTAGTCACATTGCTTAGTTTGTGTAGCTAAGTATTTGCGCTCTCTAATTAGGCATTGGTTGCCTTGTCATTGAGCATTGCTAGTAAGCTTAGTTAGCTTTGTGCTTTTGCTTACTAGCTTGTGTAGGAGCTCCCCTGTTGCTTAAAGTACTAGTGGCATAGGTTTGTGTAACCTTGCTTCTAGAATTGTTTAGGAGAGCTCTAGCTAGCCCGGCACCTTTGTTGCATAATTGTTATCTTTGCAAGGTGCTAGTGAACATATATAGTGGGGTATAGTCTTGGCTAGACCGATAGTTTTAATTCCGCATTTGTATTGGTTAGCCGACGCGATTAAATTTTAGAAAAGACTATTCACCCCCCTCTAGTCGCCATCTCGACCCTTCAACGGACCATAAAAGCCTCAAGTACATCTTTACTCAACCCGAGTTGAACATGCATCAACGACGATGGTTAGAATTAATCAAAGACTACAACCTTCAAGTGCACTACCATCCTGGCAAGGCCAATGTGGTTGCTGATGCCTTAAGCAGAAAGGCCCATTGCAATTCCTTAGTTAGTGAAGACTTTCATCTGGCACACCTCCTTCATACTGTAGTACTCCACAATATCACTGTGGATTGCTCTCTTAGAAGTTGAATTATCGAACTCTAGAAGACTGATGTGGGTGTGTTTCACATCAAGCGGAAGATGAAAGAGCAAGAGACCAAGCACTTTAGGGTCGATGACAAAGGAATTCTCTGGTTTAATGATAGGCTTGTAGTACCCAAAGACAGAACTTAGAAATCAAATTATGGCTGAAGCCCATTCTTCTAAATTGTCCATCCATCCTGGTAGCAGTAAAATGTATCAAGATCTCAAGCTGTATTATTAGTGGACCAAGATGAAGAAAGAAATCACAGCCTACGTGGCAAGGTGTGATAACTGTTGCAGAGTCAAGGCTATTCATATGAGGCCCGGATTATTGCAGCCACTCTCTATTCCTGGCTGGAAGTGGGAAGAAATTGTCATGGATTTCATTGTTGGATTACCCACTACCAAAAAGGGTTGTGATTCCATCTGGGTTATCGTATATCATCTAACTAAATCCGCTCACTTTATTCCGGTCAAGTCTACCTATCACCCTCACAATTATGCTGAGATTTACTTTCAACAAGTGGTATGTCTCCATGGTGTACCCAAATCCATTGTTTCAGACAGAGGACCGCAATTCACGGCTCATTTTTGGGAGTGCTTACATCAGAAGTCCAACTCAGAGATCTTGCATGGCTGTGCACTCTTTACCAAAGTTGTAGCTAATTATCAAGGAACAAAAATTGTTTTATGACCAACTCATGAAAATGTGTGGAACATGTTCAAACAAGGCCCACAAGTCATTTTTCCCTGCTGAGTTCCCACTGAAAAATTTGTCTAAGTCATTGATGCCATTCCAGTTGGATCGAGCCAACTTTGGCTTGATACAACTCAGGATACAGGGTGAATTAGCTTGTAGATTACTAAATCAAAGTTGTAGCCCTACCATAGAGCTACAACTTTTGTTTACATTACTTCCACTAAATCGGCACGGTTTAAGAGATCCATCGCTGTAAGTTCGTCTGTCAGTCGTCGTCTTGAACACTGAATCGAAAAAATTCAGAAAACGGACAGGGCTCGCCGTGGCCGACCCGGCGCAGGAGCTGATCGCCACGTGGCGTGCATGCTCGGCCAAAGTCTCCACGTCGTGCGTCCGAGCTCCAGATGAAGG